>NC_080166.1:68268752-68611994 GCF_950295315.1 Erinaceus europaeus | reverse complement strand
TGAAAAAGTATACTTAAATAAAATAATGGAGATGGATTTCACATCACAGATATCTCTTTGCTTAGTTAAAGTTAAGGCCTTTGGGGAGAGAATCAAAATATTTTTAATGGACAGCTATTACATTAACAACAAACTTCTCACATGTTCAAGGATGGGAGAGAGGCTGAGCTCTGGAGGTTAGTAAAATCTATGGGTTCATTTCTTGCACAAGTAGCTTTAAAATATAGTTTTATTTGTTTTTATTAATGTGGTGACCAAAATAAAGGTTAGAGCTTGGCAGCATGCACTCTACCTTGAAATTTTCTCCACAACTCAATTTATTTATCTGAGACATAAAGAGTGAGAGACCAAAGCACTATCTTCCATCATCTCTAGTGTGGTTTTATTATTTTTAACATTTTTTTATTTATTATTGGATATAGACAGACATTGAGAGGAGCGAGGTGGGGGGAATAAAGAGGCAGAGAGACACTTGCAGCCCTGCTTCAACACTTGTGAAGCTTTCCCCTTGCAGGTGGGGACCTGGGGCTTGAACCTGGGTCCTTACACATTGTAATGTATGTGCTTAACCAGGTGTGCCACCGCCTGCCCCTTTTTATTTTATTTTTTTCTGTCATGTAGTTCTGAGGATTGAACTCAGGGTCTAATGCATGCAATATATATACTCTCTCACTGAGACTCCTCCCTGACCATTAAAACATACAGGTTTAACATACAACCTCTGAGGGAACCAGGCGGTGGTGCCACAGATTAAGCGCACATAGCGCAAAGCTCAAGAACCCAGAACCCTCATAAGGATCCTGGTTAGAACCCCTGACTCCCCACTTTCAAGGGGGTCACTTCATAGGCGGTCAAGGAGGTCTGCAGATGTCCATCTTTCTCTTACCCTCCTTTCTCAATTTCTCTCCGTCCTATCCATTAACAGTAATAACAGCAATAATAATAACAACAAGAACAACAAAATGGGGGGGGGGCCTCCAGGAGCAGTGGACCAAGTGATAAAGAAAAACCAAGCTCCAGTGATAAACCTGAAGGAAATTAAAAAAGAAAAATACTGCCTGCAATACTTACGTATTATTGCATAGAGACAGAGGGAAATAGAAAAGTGAAGGAGATATATATAGAGAGAGAGAGACAGAGAGACACCTGTAGCTCTGCTTCACCACTTGTGAAACTTTCCCCTTGCAAGTGGGGACGAGGGGTTTGAACCCAGGTCCTTGCACACTGTAATGTGTTTGCTTAATCTTAGATGCGCCACTGCCTGGCCTTCTCTCACACGTTTTATTTGCATAACTCCATCCCCTTATCTGTATAATTAAGGAAACAGGCAACTCACATGCAGTGATCTTGAGTATATTATATTTTACAAATAAAATATTACTGTTAATTAAAATTTATATTGAAACTAGATGCCACCTTATAATCAGTTTGGGTTTTTTGTTTGTTTTGTTTTGTTTTTTACCTCTGAAGTTATTGCTGGGGCTTGGTGGCAGTATTATGAATCCACTACTCCTGTGGCTTATTATTATTATTGATAGTACAAAGAGAAATTGAGGGGGGGAAGCAAAGAGGTAGAGAGAAAAAGACACCTGAGTGTTATTAATGTGGTGTCTACTAAGCGGTGGCATGTATACCTGTAGAATGCTACTCAGGTGTTAAAAAAACTATGAAGTCATTTCTTTTATGTTATTTTGGATGAAACTTGATGACATAATACTAAGTGAGATAAGCCAAAAAGAGAATAACAGATACTGAATGATCTCACTTATAACTGGGACTTAATAACTAGAAACAGGGAGGGGGTTAGGGGGATGGGGTGGGCATGGGACACCGGGTTAAATGCACATAGTACCAAGCACAAGGACCCGCGCAAGGATCTGGGTTTGAGCCCCAGCTCCCCACTTTGCAGGGGGGGTTGCTTTGCAAGTAGCGAAGCAGGTCTGCAGGTGTCTATCTTTCTCTCTCCCTATCTATCTTCCTCTCCATTTTCAATTTCTCTCTGTCCTGTTAAAAAAAAAAATGCCACAGGAATACTGGATTCATAGTACAGGCACCAAGCCCCAGCAATAACCCTGAAGGCAATAAATAAATAAACAAATAAATAAATAAATGGGAAGGAGAACACAAAATGAATGTGGACTGGGCATGCTGTATTTCATCGAAGCAAATGACAAGTCTTGAGGAGGGGGAGGAAGTGCGAGGGAGAGGAAAGGAGGGGTTGAAGAGTATGTTCAGGTTCTGGTGCATAATGAAATTGTACCCGTGTGTCAATGATGACCCAGTAAACTATTAACCTCTTCAATAAAAAAGTTAAAAACAATAAAAATGATCAAACTGATACATGCAGTTTTAAAGTTCTTACTAAAAATATATAGTAATAGACCATTCTATTTGCTAATAGAAGAAGAGGTATTTCACCTCCTTTTACCAAAATGACAGAACAGTGTTTACAAGGGTTACAGAACACACCTGTAACCATCTAAGTTAGTTCTGTAATCAGTAGGTCGTTGCTGATTTAAGCATCAGTGCACTGTACAACTAATTATTGAAATACAACAAAAGTAATTATTGGAAAATGTACCCTCTTTCTTATTTTATTTTCTTCTAACAGCTTCTGTACTATAATAACTATTATAACATCACCAGTCTTACATTCTTGATTTTTTTAACTGTCGTTTTGTTAAAATGTCTCATCAGAGAGTTGGGCAGTAGTGCAGTGGGTTAAGCGTAGGTGGCACAAAGCACAAGGACCAGTGTAAGGATCCAGTTCGAGCCCCCGGCTCCCTACCTGCAGGGAAGTCTCTTCACAGGCAGTGGAACAGGTCTGCAGGTATCTTTCTATTCCCCTCTCTGTCTTCCCCTCCTCTCTCCAGTTGTCTCTGTCCTATCCAACAACAATGACATCAATAGAAACAATAATTACAGTGAAAAAAAAAGAATTAAGGTAGTTAAAAAAAAAGTCTCATCAAATTGGAAAATGACCACACCACAGTAATTTATGAGAACAGATGCTATTCATCCTGGAAATGGCAGTGACTTTAGTTTATGAGTAATGGATTTTTAACTGGTATTTGTACTGCTTAAATTCATGTTGACTGGCTATGGAAGAAGGGCAAACGCTAGAAGAAGAATGAGAACTAATATCATCATTTTATATTTATACAGTAATGATGACCTACACAGTGAGATATAAGCCTACATAACATATACTACATGTGATGTACTGCATTTTAGTAGTCCTAAGATGAACTTTTTTACACATTTTAAATTTTTTTTTTAATATTTATTTTATTTATTTATTCCCTTTTGTTGCCCTTGTTGTTTTATTGTTGTAGTTATTATTGTTGTTGTCGTTGTTGGATAGGATAGAGAGAAATGGAGAGAGGAAGGGAAGACAGAGAGGAGGAGAGAAAGATAGACACCTGCAGACCTGCTTTACCGCCTGTGAAGCGACTCCCCTGCAGGTGGGGAGCCGGGGCTCAAACCGGGATCCTTATGCCGGTCCTTGTGCTTTGCGCACATTTTAAATTTTTAATCTTAAATCTTAGCAATTGATGTGATCAAAAGATATTGAGTCACATTTGACTTGATTTCTTTATTGATTTAATTATGATCGGCAAGTCTATTGGATAAGAGGGGTACGAGTCCTACCATCAATTTTCTGCAATGCATCCCCTCCATTGGAGGCTTTCCTATTCTTTATCCCTCTGGGAGTATGGACCTAAAATCAATTAATTATGGGGTGCAGAAGGTGGAAGGTCTGGCTTCTGTAATTGCTTCTCCGCTGGACATATTTTTCATTGGGAGATATTCAACTTGATATTATGTAATGGCATATTTTACAATTTATGTCTTCTTTCAATTTCTGGTGAATTTTATTTAGTAGATAAGTCAAACATTATTTATATTTACGATATGTATTTAAAATGACAGTCGTGAATAGGAAAAAATACTGTTTTGTGAGAACAATTCTTGATAGGTTGGATCTGCCAGAGGGTCATATCAAAAAGATAGACAGGACTCCAATGTACTTGCAGAACCCATGTTGACAACCATCAGATAATGTTCCAAAGAAAATCGATGAAAAAACTCTGGCCACAAGTAATCTAATTTTGTCATTCTCCTGCTGAGATAGACAAAACTGTTTTTTTTTTCTTTATTACTCATTTGTGATTATAGTGGGTTACAAGATTCTAGAGTTACAGGGTGTAGTTCCTTATCACACTCACTACCATAGTTCTGTGTTCCTACCCTCAGACCTCCCAAAAATAACCATCCTAGTTTTCATAAGTCTTAGAAACAGTTTGCTTGCTTTTATTGGCTTATTGTTGTTGTTGCTATTGATTTTGTTTCTGTAAGTTCATGTATTCTTTAGATTCCATAAATGAATGAAACCATCTATTCGTAGCCTTTCATCTCTTTCCTTAATTTGCTAAGCATAATCACCTCCAGTTCCACCCATTTTGTTTCAAAGGACACTATCATTTTTTTATTGCTGAGTAATATTTCATGGAAAATATATTCCACAGCTTCTTTAGCGAGTCATCTCTGTTGATAAGTACTTAGACTTCTTCCACTATTTTGTCACTGTGAATAATGTAGCTCTGAATATGAGGGTGCATATGTTCCTTTGGATAATTGTTTGTGTGTCCTTTGGGTAAATGCCTAAGAATGGTATTGTGGTAATCTCACCTTTATTTATTTAAGGACTCTCTGTACTGTCTTCCAAAGGGACTGTACCAGTTTGCATTCCCACCAGCAATGTAGTAGAAGAGTCCCTTGTTCTCACAACCTCTACAACACTTGTCATTTTCTGTTTTGTTGGTGTAAGCCATTCTCACAGATGTGAGATGGAGTCATAGTGTAGTTTTGCTTTGCATTTCTCTAGTGATAAGTAAGGTGGAACATTTCGTTGGTATGCCTGTGGGCCATGCGTGTCTATTCTTTGGAGAACTGCTTGTTCAGTTCTTTATAAATCATTCCTTTTAAATTATCCTCAAGTGAAATATAAAAATGAAGAAGGGTCCCATTTAGTAAAATAATTAAAAAGAATTAATTGCACAACCATCTATTTACTCATAGAGATAGTCAATGTATCATTTGTGAGGGATCTTACGACAGTACTTAAGAAGATCATGTTTTAGCTTTTCTATAACGGCAATTTTTTCCCAAAGAACAGTCTTTTCATCTAATAGATTATCATTATCAAGGTGGCTTTATATCACCTCCTCACTCTCTGGTCCATGCCTCTATGAAGAAGCGAATATTTTAGAGTTTAACCTTCACTGAAGTTTGATTTAGGATTAAGTGCAGAGTACTTATTTCACTAGATACCAGTTATCATATTCCTGGCTTTCATTCTCTTTTTTCCACTTACTTCATGAATTCATCAGAAACTTCATTTTCCAAGCCAGAGTCATTTTCTCTCAGTTCATTCTTCTCTCACACAAGAATAGGCATAGTCTGTTTCCCAAAACATAAGCCAGACAATCAATAGTAGGTAGGGGAAAACAAAACAAAACAAAACATGAGAGACAGGATGTCTCCCTCACAACTGCTAAGCATGACTAAGAGAGTCAATTTTTTCTGAAGACTCTTGTTATCTTGCTTTTATTTTCTACAGACACACTAGAGGGGTAAGATTCCAAGTTAAAGATTATTCTCAACTTAAAGCATGAAACTACAGTTTAGACTTTACCCTAAAACACATTTTCCAATATGTTTGGTTTCTTGACTTTTCCTGTCCATTCTTATATGAAACAAAAGATAAGAAGAAACATACCATGAAAATATTGACAGATTTCACTAGATAGTACTTATTATTTTTTTTTTTTACCATGATCAGGTTTTTTGGATACAGCTTTTATTTAGTCTACTAAGAATCTGTACAAATTAGCCTCTGTCTATATTCATTTACTACATAATATAGGAAATCCTCAACAATACTAAGAAATGAATTGAAATCTGACAAGTGGTAAGTGGCAAAGTCAGACTTCAAACCACTGTCATGATTATAGACCTTAAGTTCTCACATGACGTGGAACATAGGGCAATGGTGTGGGCTTGGTGAATCCAAGGAAGCAGCTTCTTAGTGAAGATCATAGAAACTATTTACTGTGATTCAACAGGGACAACTGCTTCTCCTGCAGTTGTTTCCTTGCTTATGTGTGGCGTCTTAGATACATGCACAAATCTGAAAAAGTTTATTTTTGATTGTGACCATCATGTCCATAGGCAGACTGTGGGAACAACTAGTGAAGTGACAGATGACAGATATGACCAGAGGAACAGGTGTTTCTAGACTGTTTAAGATGCATCACAGGCACAAAGAAACCCTAACTAAAAGAGGTGGATAACAGATTGCTTCTTTACACATCAGACAGCAGGATTCCTCCTGTCTTAACTTTAGGTCCTGGCAACTCGAACTGGTTTCCCTGGATACAGAAGGTTCCCTGCTTGAGGTGACTGAATCACCAAGTGTGTTCAGATTTGTTCAGACAAACTCAAAAGGACAAATGCCTCCTGAATAATGTTAGCACTATTTTTAGAAAAGTGAGTACAAATCGATTATTTTTCAAAAAGCACTACATGGCCAGATTTTTTTCAGTTTGACCTATTATATAATGATATTAAATTCAATCTTAGGAAGATTGTAGTAGAAGTAAATATTTTAGTAAAACCACTTCTTGACTATAAAAGAAGTTGAAAGAGATTTTGTTTTATAAAAGCATTTTTATGGTATCACATATTATATATCAGAATTCACCTATAAATATAAATTATCTTTCTATAGATGTATATAAAGAACTAGAGAGTGTTACAGTGGCTATTTTCAGGGTATATATTGGGAATTATGTCTTTCATTCTTTTCTTCATTCAAAACACCTTGGAACAAGGTCTTGCATGGAAAATTTTCAGTGTTCTTTAAAAGAAGCTGTCTCCATATACTCCTATAAACTGTAAAAAAGTGAATCAGCTATCATTTTTAGTACTCTATCTACTTAGTAATTCTACATCTTTTGCTTGGTCAATATTGACTGATACTTATAGCAAAATATTTTCAATTTTATAAATGTAAAGATAGTTGACTAAGCCTATATTAAGATGGCATTTCTAGGCTGGACAGGCTAAAAGTAGAGGTACAATTAAAGATCAGGATCAAATTGGTTGTGGTCATAAATCTGATCTTTGAAGATCAATGAATGGTATATAAAAATGGCAGTGAGAAGTGTAAGCTTGAGCTGGCTTACTTGAGAGACTTCTTAGGGAATCTGATCAATTGAGGGGTAGGGCCAATATTAATAGAAACCTGAAGAAAATGACAATATTTAGGTATCTGATAACACTGTGTTCTGTAATAATCCCTTGTTGGAAGTAGTGAGTCACAACTTGAGAAGAATATATAAAAACCACTATCACTTTTGGGGGAAAACAAATTGTGAGATAAGATAATAACTCTTGGGAGTTGGGCTGTAGCACAGTGGGTTAAGCGCAGGTGGCGCAAAGCACAAGGACCAGCATAAGGATCCCGGTTCGAACCCCGGCTCCCCACCTGCGGGGGAGTAGCTTCACAGGTAGTGAAGCAGGTCTGCAGGTGTCTATCTTTCTCTCCTCCTCTCTGTCTTCCCCTCCTCTCTCCATTTCTCTCTGTCCTATCCAACAACGACAACAACAATAATAACTACAACAATAAAACAACAAGGGCAACAAAAGGGAATAAATAAATTAAATAAATATTAAAAAAAATAAAAAGATAATAACTGTTGATCTCTGTACTCACTCTTGCACAGAGGTCCTTATAAAGTCCTCAACGGTGTGAACTTACACTAAGGCAAAATTACTGAATGATATGTTTATGCTAGAAAGGAAAATGTACTATTAATTGAAAGCAACAACCAATGAAAAATAACAATAAAGGAAATGCCAACAAAGTATCTTTCCTTAATTACTGGGATGTACAAGTAACTAGTAAAATTTTCTGAATTATGTAAGCATCTGTAGTGCTCCTATGAATCAATGATGTCAAATACATTAAATATATTGTTCAGTGAGGATTAATATACTTATCTATTTCATATGTCAATAGTCCTTCATAATGTGCTTGTTAAACTACTAATAGCAGTTACTATACACAAAAGTGAATATCATTATTTATAATCTGTATTAACCCCTGTGATAAAGAAGAATGGATGAAACTGGAGGTGAGTATACTTAGCAAGAAAAATAAAGAGATGAAAGACAATTACCGGATGGCTTGTCATATATGGAACCTAGAGAATTGATAAGTATAAACTTGCCAAATAATAATAATAATAATAATAATAATAATAATTCTAGTGTTTGCTATAATAATAATAATAACAAGCAAACTGTTTCTAAGACTTGTGAAAACTATGGTGGTTCTCTTTGGGAGATAACACAGAAATTTAATGGCAATTTTAATAGTAATTACTACAATCCTGTAACCCACTATAATCATCAAAAGAAGAAAGAATATCACTTACATCGTTTTTCTGTTTTCCTCCTCTTCCTTCCTTCCTTAGTCTCCCTCACCTCTTTCCCTCCTCCCAGTACTTGCTTGCCTAAAAAACAGCTATTGAAATACACTTAGTGCAAAAGTGTAGATAAACTTGTCTGACCTGGCTGTAAATATGATTCTGAAGTTAAACTTTGGGAAATTAAGGTCCCTCTACCACATTAACTCAGTAAATAAATTAGTTAGAACCAGCATTCATACCATAGTGGAGTTTTGAACATACACAGAGCATGCATGCGTTGCTTATCGTTTTAAGTTCCAAAGTTTACTCTGTCCTTTTCTATATGCCATAATGCCTCAGGGATGCTCAGAAGTATAAGGAGACTCCCTGGAAAGACATTTATGAGACACCTCTCTTTCAACAGCTTCTGGAGAACTGTGTGACTCCCTCTCCTGGTGAGGACAAGCAGGGGAATCTCATCAATTCTAAAATTCATCCCATCCCTTATGTGTGGTTTTATAAGTTTCATATCCTATTCTGTTTTCTAGGTTTTTTTTCATGTCTATATTTTTTATTTATTTTATTTTTTTTTTTTTAAGGAAGGATAAATTAACAAAACCATAGGGTAGGAGGGGTACAACTCCGCACAATTCCCAACACCCAATCTCCATATCCCACCCCATCCCCTGATAGCTTTCCCATTCTCTATCCCTCTGGAAGCATGGACCCAGGGTCATTGTGGGTTGAAGAAGGTGGAAGGTCTGGCTTCTGTAATTGCTTCCCCGCTGAACATGGATGTTGACTGCTTAGTCCATACTCCTAGTCTGCCTCTCTCTTTCCCTAGTAGGGTGGGTCTCTGGGGAAGGAGAGCTCCAGGACACACTGGTAGGGTCTTCAGTCCAGGGAAGCCTGGCTGGCATCCTGATGGCATCTGGAACCTGGTGACTGAAAAAGAGTTAAAATACAAAGCCAAAAAAATTGTTGAGAAATTATGGACCCAAAGCTTAGAATAGTGGAGAGGAAGTGTTAGGGGGGTACTCACTGCAAACTCTAGTGTGCTTCTGCTTTCAGGTATATATTTTGCACTAGTTTATGGATACATGTGAACATATGCTCTCACTCACAGAACCTGGTCTATATCTAGGTTTTGGGACTTTGTTAGAAAGTGAACCACCTGGGATGGAATTAGAAAAGGAAAGGTCTCACCCGAGTAATGAAACTGAAGTGTTGTCATTCCACACGTGAAGTCTCTGGACACAGTCTGAGCTGAAGCATATTGATTTGAGGTGGTAATCATTATGTTGATTAGGTTGCGATCGACAGATGCAATATTATTTGGTATGGATTGGGAGAGGCATATGGGAAAGTGGCCCCAAAGGTTCCAGGACTGGGAGAAGTAGAGGCTCTATAATGGGGATGTGAGGTTCCTGCTGTCTTAGGATTCAAAAAGACAATGGAAAGTTAATGTTATCATCACATTATTTGGTAATTGTGTTCACTTTGAAAAGTCCTTTTGTTAGGGTTTGCTGTACAGTACCCAGTATCCTCTATATAGCTGTGCTATTGGTTGCTTGGATCTACTTGGTCTAGGCTTTTGAGAGAGTCTGCATATCAAATACACAGCCTATATATTAAAAAGACTCAGTCTGTGTTTTAAAAACTTCGAGACATACAATTAATTTTCCCCCTCTCATATTAATTAACTAGTGATTTATATGACTATACTTTGCTAGGAGTGTACATAAACACCATTCACACCACCAAAAGACTGTGACCCATCCCTCCCACCCACTCCCACCCCCCAGTGGCCCAGGAAGCTGCATATTTACCCCTCACCACAGGGTTTTTACTTTGGTGCCCTACTTATAATTTGGTCAGATCCTGCTTTTAGTTTCCCTTTCAGATTTTCTTTCTCAAGTTCTGTTGATGAGTGGGGTCATCCCATACTCATCTTTAACTTTCTGACTTAGCTCACTTAATATAATTCCTTCTAGCTCTGTCCAAGATGGGTCAGAGAAGGTGGGTTCATTGTTCTTGATAGCTGTATAGTATTCCACTGTGTATATATACCACAGCTTTCTCAGCTATCCATCTGTTGTTGGGCACCTGGGTTGCTTCCAGGTTTTAGCTATTATGAATTGTGCTGCTATGAACATAGGAGTATACATCTCTTTTTGGTTGGGTGTTATGGAGTCCTTTGGGTATAACCCCAGGAGAGGAATTACTGGATCATATGGAAGGTCCATGTCTAGCCTTGTGAGAGTTTTCCAGACAGCTCTCCACAGAGGCTGTACCAATTTACATTCCCACCAGCAATGCAAAAGGGTTCCTCTGTCCCCACAGCTTCTCCAACATTTGTTGCTGCTGTCCTTTTTGATGTATGCCATTCTTACAGGAATGACGTGGTATCTTAGTGTTGTCTTAATTTGCATTTCTCTGATAATCAGTGACCGAAAGCAGTTTTTCATATGTTTGTTAGCCTTTTGGATCTCCTCTGAGGTGATGTTTTGTTCATATCTTCTGCCCATTTTTGGATGGGGTCCTTTGCTTTTTTTGGTGCTAAGTTATCTGTGCTCTTTATATATTTTGGTGATTAGTTTCTTGTGTGATATATGGCATGTGAAGATCTTCTCCCATTCTGTGAGGGGTCTCTTTGTTTGTTTAATAGTTTCTTTGGATGTGCAGAAGCTTTTCAATTTGATGTAGTCTCATTGGTTTGTTTCTGCTTTAGTCTTCCTTGCAATTGGGTTTATTTCAACAAAGATGTCCTTGAGGTGTATGTGGGAAGGTGTTTTACCAATGTTTTCCTCTAAGTATTTGATTGTTTCTGGTCTAACATCCAGGTCTTTGATCCATTTGGAGTTGATTTTTGTTTCTGGCAAGATAAAGTGGTTCAATTTCATTCTTCTGCATGTTACAACCCAGTTTTCCCAGCACCATTTATTGAAGAGACCCTCCTTATCAAAGAGACCACCCCTTATCAAAGATTAGATGTCCATAGGTGTGGGAATTTATTTCTGGGCTTTCAATTCTGTTCCACTGGTCTGTGTGCCTATTTTTGTTCCAGTACCATGCTGTTTTGATTATGATGGCTTTATAATATAGTTTAAGGTCTGGGAATGTGATGCCTCCATTTCTGTTTCTTTTTCTCAAGATGGTTTTGGCAATTTTACGTGTTTTCTGGTTCCAGATAAATGATTGTAGTGCTTGTTCTATTGTCTTAAAGAAGCTTGATGGAACTTTTATGGGTATTGCATTAAATTTGTATATGGCTCTGGGGAGAATATTCATTTTGATGATATTTATTCTTCCAATCCATGAGCATGGGATATCTTTCCATTTCTTGGTATCAGTTTCTATTTCCTTGAGTAGCAACTCATAGTTTTCAGTATACAAGCCTTTCACTTCTTTGGTCAACTTTACTCCTAGTTATTTGATTGATATTGCTGAAACAGTAAAGGGGAGTGATTTCTGGATGTCTTCTTCTTCAGATTTAGTGTTTGCATAAAGAAATGCCACTGATTTTTGTACATTGATTTTGTAGCCTGATAACTTGCTATATTGCCTAATAACTTCCAGTAATTTTCTGCTGGATTCTTTAGGTTTTTTCTATGTATACTATCATATCATCTGCAAATAGTGAGAGCTTGACTTCTTCCCTTCCAATCTGTAATCCTTTGATTTCTTTCTCTTGCCTGATTGCCATGGCAAGAACTTCCAATACTATGTTGAAGAGTAACGGTGACAGTGGACATCTCTGTCTAGTCCCTGATCTGAGAGGGAATGCTTTCAGCTTCTGTCCATTGAGTATGATGTTGACTGTAGGTTTGCTATATATAGACTCCACTATCTTGAGGAATTTCCCATCTATTCCCATTTTTTGTGGAGTTTTGAGCATGAATGGGTGTTGGATTTTGTCAAAGGCTTTCTCTGCATCTATTGAGATAATCATGTGGTTTTTGGCTTTGCTTTTATTGATGTGGTGAATGACATTGATTGACTTATGGATGTTGAACCAGCCTAGCATTCCTGGGATGAATCCCACTTCGTCATGATGAACAATCTTTTTGAAATCCTACCGTTTCCAGAAGATGTGATCAGAGCTCAAGCCACTAGCCGCTTCTCAGTCCACCATCTTCCGGGAACCCCCTCTGTTTTCTAGTTCTAAAACACAACTGTTTTCTTATCATTTTAGCTTTATGTCAATCCGCTGTAAAAAAAAATCCTTATTTTTATTTTACTAACTTAATTTTTCATTCCTTGCCCTGAATTCATTACGCTTATGAACTGGTTCATAGATTTTAATTCTAACCTCACCATCAATCACCAAAAATTTGTTTAAATCATTAGAGTTTTGATTTTACCATTGTAAGATGTGTAGATTAGGATTCTTGTGAGGAATAAATCGGGTTTTGTAGGAAAAATATCGACCACAACATGTGAAATGTACTTTAAGTACAGGGAATATGCACCATTTCTTTTATGTGAATTTTGTGGAAAAATTCTAGTTTATAAGCAGTTTTTATGAAACTTGGCTAACCTAGTATACTTTCCAAACAGTTTTGTGCTCAGTATAGGCATGAATTAGTTATACAGGGGGCTGGGCATTGTTGTACTCAATTCAGCTCATATATTGCTATGCAAAAGAACCCGAGTTCAAGCCTCTGCTCCCCACATGCAGGGAGGACACCTCATGAGTGGTGAAATAGGCCTTTGGATATCTCTCTTCCTCTCTAAATCCTCTTCCCTCCTAATTTCTCTCTATCCTGTTAAATTAAAAAAAATTGAAAGAAAAAAATGTGGAAAAAAATTGATTCCAGGAGTCATGGATTCATAGTCCTGGCACTGAGCCTCAGTGATAACCCTGATGGAAATAGATACAATAAAATACATTAGATTAAAATAGATTAAAAATAAATTAGGTATACAGTACTTCAAAAATGTAGAATAAGCAAATATATTTTGGAAAACCCAAATCAAACCAACTTGCTACGTGATTCTGATAAACATACCTTTAAATACTCAGTTCTGCAAAATAAAACCTCTAAACAAATTTACAGATTAAACAATGAATTCATATAAAAATGTGGAAACATTTCACATTTTCCAAGAATTATGCAAATTTCAAAATATTAGACCTATAGAGTCTGTAAGTATCTTGTTCACTGTTGTAATTAAAATTAAAAGGACTTTCATATGGAGCATCATGGACTTGTATTTGGCATGGCTGGGAGTGGGTTTAAACTATCAAAGGTTTATAATGGTTGTACAATACTATGGGACTTACTGTATTAGGTGCCACACACAAAAAAGAAATTATAGGCAAGGGTAAATAATTCAGTCTCATAAGCCCATGAATTAGTTACCAAAAGTTCAGTCCCATGAGATAACCAATTATGGCAAAGCTATAGGTTACTCATCTGGCTGTAGAGGGGTCTTCAGGTTTACCAGCTAGCTGAGTCACAAGTGTTGAGTTCGCAAGAATGGCAGCCATGGTGGTTACCTCAAGCATCCTCAGCTAGAATCCATCAGAGCAGAAGAAGAAGCAGGGGCCAAAGGGATGGATGACCAACTGCCTGTGCTTAAATCTGTTTGATCCACCACAATCTCTGTGCATCTGCACAGATAATTTTATGCTCTGTTGCCGGGCTCACATCAGCCGTGTGCTGTGTCCAACTTTCTTTTTTCTTTTTTAGATTCTTTTCTTTTCTTTCTTTCTTTCTTTTTTTTTTTTATAAAAAGGAAACACTAACAAAACCATAGGATAAGAGGGGTACAACTCTACACAATTCCCACCATCAGAACTTCATATCCCATCCCATCCCCTGATAGCTTTCCTATTCTTTAACCCTCTGGGGGTATGGACCCAAGGTCATTGTGGGATGCAGAAGGTGGAAGGTCTGGCTTCTGTAATTGCTTCCCCGCTGAACATGGGCATTGACAGGTCGATCCATACTCCCAGCCTGTCTCTCTTTCCCTCGTGGGGCAGGGTTCTGGGGAATCGGAGTTCCAGGTGTGTCCAACTTTCTGTCATCGGTTGGTATACTACATCACAATAGTTCACATAAAAGAGATATTGAAATTCCACAGTTCCATCCTATGTTTGCACTTATTTCTAAATCATACAATATATGACTAATAAATGAACAATTGTTATTTGTGTAGACTCCAGTTGTTTATCAAATGAGGTATAATGATAAACTCAATAATTTGAGATAAAGTTGAAGGAAGTGAAATTTAAATATTATTTTGAAGATCTATCTTTGTACCTGAACCCTGAAAATGCTATAATAAGTACTGTCATTTGCCTTTTCAAATGCTTAGCAGTAAACAATATCACTTTGTATAAACATTATGCTATCTCCCCAGCCCTTACAATATAACAACATTATGTTATTTTACATTAGACCAGTTTATCGGAAGCTCTCAGTGTGATAATCTTTACATCTGGCTCACTGATGAATAAATTAAGATTGAAAGATTTTATTGTGAACATAAGGATTTAGTAGAGGCAGAACCCAATGCTAGGCCTTAGAATTGTATTTCCAAGAATTCTTCTCCTCTATCATGAGAGAAGAAACCCAAAGGAGAGAACTTAACATCCCTCCTACTGAAAGCAAAAGTACTGATAAGTGGAAACTTATGCTTACAATTTAAACCTTTGGCTTATAGAAATACCCAACTATTTATGCTATATGCAATCATATAGTACTGTTTTTTTAAAAAGACCTTTTCTTTTTCTTTATTTAATCCCTTTTGTTGCCCTTATTGTTTTACTGTTGTTATTGATGTTGTCCTTGTTGGATAGGACAGAGAGAAACGAAGAGAGGAGGGGAAGACAGAGAGGGGGAGAGAAATACACCAGCAGACCTACTTCACTGCCTGTGAAGCAACTCCCCTGCAGGTGGGGAGCCAGGAGCTGGAACCAGGATCTTTAAGCTGCTCCTTGCGCTTTGCGCCACCTGTGCTTAATCTGCTGCTCTACTGCCCAACTCCCAAAAAGACCTCTTCTAAGTACAATGTGTCTATTATTTTTTTCACTTATTTCTTTGTATGTAGAGATCATAGGAATCATGCACAAGCATACTATTGACTACTACATAATATGCAGTGGAACACAAACCGAAGTTCTGTGTTTGTGTCCTATTTCAGCATAATTGTTCTTAGAATTTGATTAAATCATTTTGTAAAATTTTGGCTTCTCTAAAGTCATTCCAACCCCAAACATTTAAGCATATATATATGTACACCTGTTTTTGTTATTTCTATGCAAATTAACTTTCTAAATGAAAATAGCCTTTCAAGAGTTTAGACACAAAGTATATAAATTTGTTTAGGTGTCCATTTTCAAACATAACCACCAGTATCTCTGGTTCACATGCCATTTATTAATAGATTGAGAATTTTAAATATAGTTTTGAAACATAAATATCAAACAATACAGTTTTCTATAAATGCTTGTCATATAGACATATGACAAAATACTGCTCACAGTCTCATAATTATTTTATTGTTTAAATTTGCAAGAAGGCAACTTTTATTTAAATTTCTTTTGCCCTTAGGAAACATAAAAACAATGACAAAATGCATAGTTATGTTTAAGTTTTCATCCAAATGACAGCAGCTGCTTTTAAGTGTACTCTTGTCAGGAAGAAAATCTTGAGGTCAGATTGTCTGCAACACTTACAACTAAAGTGGGACAATGTTGAAGAGGAAAATGAAATTTCATTTATTTATGAGTAAACCTGCATAGATAGCCTTGATAAGCAAAAGCATGAACTGAAAGTGCTCAGAGTTAGCTGCTTAAATTTCCACGCAAAGCTCTTAGCAGATGTTTTCATGAAACATTCTCTTTTCTCTATTGTAAATTTTTTTTTCTTTATTATATGGAATTTTTTATACAACTGTCTCATAAAACTTACAGACAAGTTAGGACTCAAAGAAAGTGTCACTTTACACTAATGTATCCTACAGACTTCAAAGTCTATAAAAATATAAATCATTACTACTATAGACATAATTAACAAATTGTAGCAGGCACTATGCTTTTATTGTGTGAAATAAATTGCAAATCAAAGGGACTGGACAGTGGTGCACTGCTTAGAGTGCACATGTTACCAAAAACCAGAACTTGGGTTGAAATGTCCAGTCCCTTCCTGTGAATTGCAAGCTTCATGAGTGGCAAAGCAGTGTTGCAGTTATCTCCCCTTCTCTCTGTCACTTGCTTCCCCTCCTTCCATTTATATCTGTCTCTAGTACTATAGGAAGGAAAGTAGGGGAGGAAGAAGGGAGGGAGACAGGGTGAGAAGGGAGGGAGGGGGAAAGAAAGAAAGAAAGATGGAAAGACAGGGGGGGGAGAGAAAGAGAAAGGAAGAGGAAGGGAAAGGAAGAGGAGGAAGAGGAGAAAAAGAACAAGTGAAAGGGCAGTTCACAAGAAGTGGTAGTATAATCATGCAAGCACTGATCCCCAGCAATAGCCTCCAGGGATAACCACAGTGACAAAAATAAAATATATATAATCTCATAATTATAGTATTATTTCATAAAAAAAAAAAAAACTACAAAGTGGTAGTCCAGCAATAGTGCAGCAGGTTAAGCGCCTGTGGTACAAAGTGCAAGGACCGGCTCAAAGATCCCGGTTCGAGCCCTGGCTCCCCACCTGCAGGGGACTTGCTTCACAGGTGGTGAAGCAGGTCTGCAGTTGTCTATCTTTCTCTCCCCCTCTCTGTCTTCCCCTCTTCTCTCCATTTTTCTCCATCCAACAACGATGACATCAACAACAACAATAATAACTACAATAAAAACAACAAGGGCAACAAAAAGGAAAAAAAATACTACAAAGTACTTCAAATATTGTAGATCTTGCTATAAATTCATTCTTTCTCAATGTTATCATTTGTGAATATATTGTCATATGAATGCTGATCTAAATTTATAAATTTTATTTATAGAAATTTTATGTAAAATGTATAAGTACAAATTTTAATTTGAATATATGCTTCATGAGACACAGTAGTCTCCATTATGATGATAATAAAGATAATGATTAAGGTAGTCTAAAAATAACTTTTGCATAATACAATCAATGCTAAATTATAAAGAATGGATAAAAGTATAATATAAATATATTGTTATTCTCTGTGCTCATTAGTTTTAGAAATAAGAAATTTAAAACGTATCTATTTCAGTGAAACAAATACAATCTAGAACAATTGTATTACATATGCATCATTTGTTTTGAGGTACATGTTCTGTTTGTTTTTACATAACTCAAAGTGCCATTCAATGTAAACATAAAATTGAATGGGTTTATAAGCATATCCAGTTATTTAAGTCTGGATTGTATCTTAAAAATTCCATAGCACTCCACGTTTTCCTTTTAGTGTTTGCTAAAAACTCAATAGAAGTGAACGAGAATGAATTCACTGGGCCAATGGACCCTGATAAATTGCTAAGTGTCTAGCAGAGAATGAAATACATTGTTGGTCGTTAAGAATGTGGTCTCTGGGGAGTCGGGCTGTAGCGCAGCGGGTTAAGCGTAGGTGGCGCAAAGCACAAGGACAGGCATAAGGATCCCGGTTCGAACCCCGGCTTCCCACCTGCAGAGGAGTCGCTTCACAGGTGGTGAAGCAGGTCTGCAAGTGTCTGTCTTTCTCTCCTCCTCTCTGTCTTCCCCTCCTCTCTCCATTTCTCTCTGTCCTATCCAACTATGACAACAACAATAATAACTACAACAATAAAACAAGGGCAACAAAAGGGAATAAATAAATAAAATAAAATAAAATAAAATAAAAAAGAATGTGGTCTCTGGCATCAGACTGGTTGAATCCTCTTGCTTTCTAGAATGAGGTAGTATATATGTGACTAAAGTCTTAGATGCCAGAGGCAAACTGCTTACCTGTGAATAACATCACAATTTATTATCTGTGTCGTCTTGAGCAAGTTACAAAATTCTCTGTACTTCAGTTTCTTCTTTGACCAAGTGGGAAAAAATAGCAGCATTAAGATCATGTTGCTCATTGGGTTCAAAGGTTTATATGGCATTTATTCCGATGATTGACAAATACTAATGTTCATTTAAAACTATGCCTTTCACCTTACCCTCACTATGAAATAACAATGGCAGGGATGCTGGAACATCCTACTCTGACACTAGAAGAAGACCTATCTCATGCGAGTGCTGTTGAGAATGTTCCCAGCTGTGATTATGGACTGTGAGCTCAGTCTGGCAGAGATTCTGAAGGCTGTACAGGCTCCTGTGCTACATGTGAATATATATGGACAGAAATGAATGACACATAGACTGGGTGATGGCTCACCCGGTAGAGTGCACACATTATCATGCACCAGGACCAGGGTTTAAGCCTCAGACCACCACATGGCATTGTTTTCAGGCTGGGAAACTTCCTAAACTGTGGAGTGATCTCTCTCTCAATCTCTGTCTCTGTCTCTCTCTCTTCCCTCCTTCCCTCCTTCCCTCTATTAAAAAATGCTCTGGGAAGCTTCCTAAACTGTGGAGTTGTCTCTCTCTCTCTCTCTCTCTCTCTCTCTCTCTCTCTCTCTCTCTCCTTGCCTCTATTAAAAAATGCTCTGGGAGCTGTGGAGTAATGTAGGCACTCAGCCCCAGAGATAATAAAAGCTGTCAGAAAAGAAAAAAAAAGAATAACACAAACAAAATAAATAGTAGAGGCAATAGTAAGTTAGATATTGATGTGAATTATAGAGGAAGGACAAGTACAGAAGAGCAGGGTGGTTGTAAATATTTGTACAGAGATGGGTAAAGATTATAGTGTTTAAAGATTTAAATATGGGCAAAGAAGACCTAGTGATATTAGATCTGGGCAAAGACTGAAATGTGGGCCAAGAAGTTGTTTGGGGTAAAGCAAGTGGACTACAAGAACTCATCTATGTAAAGGCTTTGTGGCTGAAGGTGCTATATTCAAAGTCTGGAAAGAAGGCTCCCATGGTTGAAGTAGAGTGAGAGGGATAAAAATGAAAAGGAATCAGAATGAAGATTTTTAACTGGGAAAACTCAAATAAGGCCGTATGGAGCCATGTAGGTTTTGATTTTATAAATGGGTGTCACTGCAGACTTTTGATCAGAGTGATGATAGGATTTGAATTAAATTTTAAATGAACACTTGTGTTATTTTAATACATTTATTGAGTCAACAATAGAAGTAGGCACAACTGTTAAAAAGCTATGGTTGTGAAATTACACCCCTGGTATCATTACTTTTGTAAAACTTTATTAAATAATTAATGAAAAAGGAGAACAAAAAAATTATCACTAAAAAGTAAGAAAGGAAGGAAGGAAGGAAGAAGGAAGGAAAGAAAGAAAGACTATTTTAGTACTCCAGATTAAAGAAATTGCTTGTTCCAACTATGGAGGGGAGTCATAAAAATTATCCAGATACCTGGATTGTTTCCAAGATTGGGCTATTAAAAACTGTGCTGCTATGAACACAGGTATATATGGATCTCTTTGAATGGATGTATTTGTTTCCTCTGAATATATTCCAAGGAGAGGAATTGCTGGGTTATAGGGTAGGTCCATCTTGTTAGACCCAGAGGCTGTAACCATTCCCCCTCCACCTGGTCTGGATAAACCTGATTTGCTCAATAGTATATGGATAGACCTGAAGAGCCCCTTCCTCATTCTTAAGTCCCATGCCCTGGGTAAGAGAAAGTCAAGAGCCAGAACCATTAGAAGGAAGATAGAATCTAATAATATCTGACTGGTTCTTGCCCCTATTAAGCTTGTTAACCTGGCTCCCTGCCCCAGCACTTGACTTCTTTTTACCCAGTATAAACCCTGCCTTTCTCTTTAATAAATGCACTATCCTCTGCCATAATATTCACAGGAGCCATCACTCGGCATGCTCACCCCCACTGTGGTGTTCTTCTCTACAACACCTCTCTGGTGGCCAATGGAGTGGTGGGCATGGGATGGACAAGGCAAGGCCTTCCAGAGCTTGCCCCTCAAGGGGGGGGGGGTTAGCAGCATTGTCTTGGCATCCATTGTCTTGGAGGTTTACTGGCCAGGTTTCAAATACAGGACCTCATCCATGATAAAAATGCACTCTACCAAGTGAACTATTTCCCAGTTCTGACCATTTTTAAAATGAAAAGTTTAGGTAGTAAATGGTTATTAGGAAAAAATTAGGTAAGTGAACAGTAAAAAGATGAAGGCAATTGAATGTGTCTTGAGAGTTAAGTGAAGGACATGTATGAGAAAGAAGAAAATGTTCACTGAGTGAGGTCGTGCTGGTGGAAAGTTGAGCACTAATTAAGCTGAGCAATGTCAACTGAAAAAATGTCTAGCAATATATAATATATAATAATAGCACGAAATGCCTTCAACAGTAGCATTCAGTAGGTTCTTTCTAATGAGTGTGTAAATAGTGGCGTTTTCTGAAGTGGTCTGTAAGTTCAGTAAGGGAGTTGAGCTTTAACTAATGAAGGAAGAAGTGTAAAAGACAGACTATTAAGATAGAAGAAATAATGGTATATTTTTAGGTTGTGTGGAAGGAGAGAGCAGAAACAATAATATGACGGAGAAAAGAGAGGGAAGAGAAAAAAAGAGCCTGCAGATGTCACTAAGTTGATGGGAAGAGATAGGATCTCTTGTATAAAAGGACTGTTTTCATACTGGAGTAGGTGGAAGGTGGGAAGGCAGAGCTAATGGATGAAAATGTCAGGAGGTGGGTGAAAGCAGTGTTGGTAATTTCTCAACAATTTCTTCAAATTACTTCATTTTTTTCAAACTTAATTAGGCAATAATGTCATCAGCTGAGAATGCAGATCAGCAGAGGAGGTATTGGAAGATTCAGAAGGGAAAAAAAGGCAAAAATATATAAAACACTCATCTGAAGGAGTGAGGAATTATATCAGGGGCAAAGAGCAGCAAAATCTTTGCTTGTTGCTCACTCTGCCGAATGGATGCGATTCAAAGAAGATGACAAGTTACGTTAGAGCATCTCTGTGATTTTACCACACAAGTTTGTGCAACAGAGTGGTGGGCAAGAATTTCAGGGGCCCAAGAGGAGTGTAAAGATTCCTGGCTTCAGGACATCTGAAGACTGGAGATAAGAAGATAAAATATAATTGGTCAGAATATGGAACACAAGATGCTGAGATTCTAATGTGTGGTGTGGATGTGTGGAATTAGTGTTGATATCAAGATGTTTTGATTGAACATGAAAGCAAGAGTCAGAGATAAGGTGGGGAAGGGGCCAGGTTGTGGCACACCTGGTTAACTGCACACATAGTGTGCTAACACCCAGATTCAAGCCCCTGGTCCCCACCTGCAGGGGGAAAGCTTCACGAGTTGTGAAACAGGGCTGCAGGTGTCTCTTCTTCTCTATCCAATACTAAATTAATTAATTAATTAGTTAATTAAAAAAGAGACAGAGTGAAAAACAGGTTAATGAAAGAACAAGGAGTTGAAAGAAGAGTCTGTGTATCTTGAAAAAAATACTAAAAATATGTCATATTGAAGAAAGACAGAGTGGTCTGGGAGGTGGTGCAGTGACTAAGGCACTAGACTCTCAAGCATGAAGTCCTGAGATCGATCCCCGGTGGCACATGTACCAGATTGATGTCTGGTTCTTTTTCTCTCTCCTCCTATCTTTCTAATAAATAAATAAATAATTTTTAAAAAAGAAAGAGAGAAAGGCAGAAACTAATGTTTTCTTATAAATGTTTTATTAATTCAGAGATTTTTAAAATGAAACTAGAATCTGGAAGAAGTAATCAGGATTTGTGATTTATATCAGTAGTTATATTCACAAATAGTGTTAATGGCATTTGAATTAAAAAAAAAAGCTATCTAGACAGAGTATACTGAATACATAGTGAGTTTTGAGCATAATTAATGAAATAGTGAAATACTGGGAACATTCTAGCCATAATAAAAATATACTGAAATATATGTTTTCTAAAATTATAAGAACAATCAAATACAATCACTGGATGGTAGTCAGCTAACACTTGGGCCGGTTCAAGTTTCATTCACATGCCTAGAAAGTTAAACTTATCTGGGCTCCACTGGTCTTCTATGCAGCTTCAGGGTGTCTCCATGGAGTCTCTCAAACAGAGTAGTCAGATTTCTTATACAAAGTCTGAGGGATCCAAATACAAGCATTCCAGAAAACATGAAGATAGCAATCTCTTAAAGCCAGAATTGGAAGGTGGTCCATTATCACTTTTAATTTTATGTATTTTTGTACATAGGCATAGAACCCAGGCAGCTACTAGGAAGGGTAACAGATCTCATAAACAAAGAAAGAAAAAAAAATGAACAAAATTTATCTAGCACTAAATTAATTATTATTATTTATTTTCTTTAATAAAATTTATCAGTCAAAGTTTGATCTCATTTCACTTTATGGACAATTAGTGAATTAAAGTAATTCTGATCAGTCCTGATAGCTAGTAAAAATTCATTGCATGTTACACGAAAGAACTGCAGCAAATCGAAAAACTGTGTGTGAATTGCTATAGCATAAATGGCTTCATTTTGTATGAAATATGATTTGAGGATAGAAATAACCAAATTCTGCTTGGATGTTTCAGCAAATAATGTGACGATAACATTAACTATCGATTGTCTTTTTGAACCCTAAGACAGCAGGAACCTCACATCTTCACTATAGAGCCCCTACTTCCCCCAGTCCTGGAACCCTTGGATAGGGCCCACTTTCCCGTATGCATCTTCCAATCCAAACCAAACAACATTGCATCTGCCGATCACAAACTAACCAAAGCAACGATTGCTACCTCAACATGCTTCACCCCAGAATGTATCCAGAGACTTCACGTGTGGAATGACAACCCTTCAGCTTCATTACTCGGGTGAGACCTTTCCTTTAATAGTACACTCTAATTTCATCTCAGGTAGTTCACTTTCCAACAAAGTCCCATAACCTAGATATACACCAGTTTCTGTGAGAGAGAGCTTATGTGCACACGTATCCATAAACTACTGCAAAATATATACCTGAAAGCAGGACTACACTAGAGTTTGCAGTGAGTACCTCCCTAACACTTCCTCTCCACTATTCCAAGCTTGGGATCCATGATTGCTCAACAAATTGTTTGGCTTCATATGTTAACTCTCTTTTCAATCACCAGGTTCCAGATGCCACCAGGATGCTGGCTAGGCTTCCCTGGATTGAAGACCCCACCAATGTGTCCTGGAGCTCAGCTTCCCCAGAGTCACACCCTACTAGGGAAAGAGAGAGGCAGACTGGGGGTATGGACCGACCAGTCAACGCCCATGTTCAGCGGGGAAGCAATTACAGAAGCCAGACCTTCTACCTTCTGCATCCCTCAACGACCCTGAGTCCATGCTCCCAGAGGGATAGAGAATGGGAAAGCTATCAGGGGAGGGGGTGGGTCATGGGGATTGGGTGTTGGGAATTGTGTGGAGTTGTACCCCTCCTACCTTATGCTTTTGTTCACTAATCCTTTCTTAAATAAAAGATTAAAAAAAAAAAAAAAAGAATAATGAACCCAAAAAAAAAAAAAAAAAAAAAAAAAAGAATACCGGTTCGAGCCCCTGGCTCCTCACCTGCAGGGGAGTCACTTTACAGGCGGTGAAGCAAGTATGCAGGTGTCTTTCTCTCCTCCTCTCTGTCTTCCCTCATCTCTCCATTTCTGTCTTACTCAACAATTACAGCAATAACAACAATAATAACAACAATGATAAAGAACAAGGGCAACAAAAGGGAAAAAATATCTCCCAGGAGCAGTGGATTAGTAGTCCAGGCACTGAGACCCAGCAATAACCCTGGAGGCAAAAAAAAAAAAGGCTTTTATAAAGTTTATATTTTAGATTTTTCAGATTTACAAACTTGAAGGATAGTAAAGTTCTTATCAATGCCACATTAGTTTTCCTTAGTATTAGCATGTTAACATTATTGAAATATGTCATAATTAAAAATGATACATCAGTAACTAAAACCCATACTTTATGCAATATGCCATTTTACAATTATTTATGTGCCAGTGGGATTCTGTTGTCTATGGAGGGGAGAGTCTCAGACTTTTCTTGCTTTGATGATCTTGATAGTTGCCAGTTGTAATTGTCAGTCATGTATCTAGAAAATTCACTCAATTTGGGTTTGATGTTTTCTTCATAATTAAACTGAGGTTATAGGTTTGAGGAGTAATATTCCATAGAAAAGTTCTTAATCATAAAGATAAAGTAGGTTTTAGGTGAAATTGAAAATCAGGTAGAGTTCCACTACTGTCAATTACTTAGTGATTACCTCCACATACATCTCTTCGCTTCCCCAACCTCAATACCCTATGTTCTCTTCATCTGCCCTGCATCTATAAGATTTTTTGCAAAGAAAAACTCCTCTTGGGGTTGGGTGGTGGTACACCTAATTGAGCACACATGTTGCAATGCACAAAGACCCAGGTTCAAGCCCCTAGTCCCCACCTGCAGGAGAAAAGCTTCACAAGTGGTGAAGCAGGGCTGCAGGTGTCTCTCTGTCTTCCTCTCTATCTCACCCTCCCCTCTCAGTATCTGGCTGTCTCTATCCAATAAATAAAGACAATAAAAATAAAAAAAATAGAAAGTCCTCTTCGCACCTCTCTCCCTGCCTGAATGCAGGCTCACTTTAAAAATCTAGATTATGTTGTCCTCACTTCCCTGAGACGTTATAGAGCAATATCTAACAATAGCAATAAGAGAAGCAGATGTACTAAATAAAATTCTATTATCACTCTGAAACTGAGCTTCCAAATTCATATTCTTTTGATAGCTATTATTGGTTCTTTAATGCAATTTTAATATTTTTAGAGCAGCCAGGCTGTGACGTATCCAGTTAAGCACACACATTACCATGAACAAGGATCTGGCTTCAAGTTCCCTCTCTCCACCTATAGGAGAGATATTTCACAAGCAATGAAGCAGGTCTGCAAGTTTCTCCCTATCTATCTATCTATCTATCTATCTATCTATCTATCTATCTATCTATCATCTATCTATCTCCCTCTTTCTCAATTTCTTTCTGTTCTATCCAATATGATGGGGGGGGGAGAGAAAAACTGCTTACTAGGACCAGCGGCTTCGTATTGCTGGTACGACCCCAGTGATAATCCTGTTGGCAATAAACAATAATAATAATTTTACAAATGTGGACCTGTAGGGCCAAGGAGTTGAAAAAATAAAATTCTATTGTTGTTGGTTTCTGGCACTCATGTGGATGGCCTTGTGATAGAGTAAGCCAACTGGCTAGTGCTAGAGACTACACAAACAGAATGAAACCATGGGATAATTCAGCTATGAACAAATCCACTTTATTGTACAGGAGGCAGGGTTTAAATAGCAGAATGGAACAAAGGACATTTTTCATATGTGACAAGGATGATGGGTTTTTAAAGGTCAGAATCCTCATGGTGGAGGATCTAATGAATGAAGAGAATTGATAGGGGTAGAGGAGAGTTCAGGATGATTAGTGGCTATGGGCTAAGAATGTTAATTAACTAAAGGTATTTAGAAAAACATGTTAATTATACCAGCAAGGGAGAGGTAAACAGAGAAAGGCAGAATATTGATACAAGGAGTAGTGATCAAAGAATGAGGAAAAAGTGTGCAGGCCCTACTATTATACTACTGACAAGGGAGGATGATAGCTTACAGTTTGTATGTGATCAAAGATGGTGAACTTATAGTGAACTTTAAGCAGCCAACCATTTAGTTTGTAACAAGGGAATGAGTTAAGTGTTAGGGGGTGTAGGCCTTTGTGAAGCTTGGGAGACTGACAAGAGGAAACTGAGTCAGGAAAGCTTTTCCCCCCATTCTCGACCCCTGAAAGGGTGAGGCTGACAGGTGCGGTGTATTTTCAGACCTCCATATTTATGATGGGAGTTCCCCTATGCTCTTACCATGCTTTCACAATTATCCAACAGTAGGTCAATAAGATCCAAGTGTCTCCCACATAGTGTCTAGTTCATCATTATAGATTTCCACAAACACTTTGGAAGGCCCTGACCAGGCACCACATACTTTATTTAGGAAAATGAAGACACATGTACAGACATGCACAGTAATCCAGAAATAGTAGCAGCAAGTGGATTCCTGTTGGGCTCTTTTTATTCCAACCTTTCTACCCAGAAGTCAACTTTTATTGGTCTGTTTAAATAACCTGACTCTTTATGCCAAGTCAGGAGATTTATAAAGTATATCCAGGGGGTACAGGTGGCAGCACACTTGGTTAAGTGCACACATTACAGAGAGCAAGGTCCCAGGTTCAAGCCTCTGGTCCCCACCTGCAGGGGAAAACCTTCATGAGTGGTAAACAGGGCTGCAGGTGTCTCTCTGTCTCTCCCCTATCTTCCTCACCTATCAAGTTCTCTGTATCAAATAAATAAATAATAATAAAGCTATTAAAAAAGAAAAAATGTTATCACTTCCAGTAATAGTGGCATTTAAAAAAATTAAAATTAAAAAAATAATAAAGTATACCTAGTACTCTCCAGCTGAGACTTTCTAAGGTCCTGCCTGCTTCCCTTCTTTGCCACACCTACATTTATCCCATAATAACTACTGCTTTCTCCCATGTTCTTGCTTTATCTCTTCCTCCTCTATGGAGGAATCCAACAGTGAAACGAAATGGCCCTAGACTCAGGTATTCAAAAGCAAATGCCCCTAGCTGTAGGTAATCGTGGTAGGCTAAGGTTAAAGATCCCTGGCTTTCACACTTTTATCTATCAGATTTCTTTTTTATTTTTATTTATAAAAAGGAAACACTGACAAAAAAAAAAAAAAAAAAAACAGGATAAGAGGGATACAACTCCACACAATTTCCACCACCAGAACTCCATATCCCATCCCCTCCCCTGATAGCTTTTCTATTCTTTAACCCTCTGGGAGTATGGACCCAGGGTCATTATGGGATGCAGAGGGTGGAAGGTCTGGCTTCTGAAATTGCTTCCCCACTTAACATGGGCGTTGATAGGGCTGATATAATAAATACTAGATAATAGCTTCCATATCTTTTAGATAAAACTAATTTGTGTCCTTTCCTGCTTCACTGTTAAAATTTAGTAGACTTAAACTGATAAACATAATCCATTTTAGTCACAGCTGTTGTTTCAGATGTGTCCAAGATGAATTTTTGAATTACTAATAGGAACATGGAGACAAAGGGAGCATTTCTCCCACTAAATATTCACAAAACAGCTTATGAACTTGACTATTACTGCTTGCCATCCTGCAACCCTGAGAATAATAGCACTGGTGTATCAGATGGTTTAACAAGAGACAAAGATACTGAGTCCCTTGAGATAACAAGTCAATGAGTCACCAAACCTTGAATTCAAGCCAATACTTGAGTTCTGCTCAGGTATTGGCTTAATTTACACAATTAAGATTTTTTTAAATATTTATTTATTTATTATCTTTTGCTGCCCTTGTTATTTTATTATTGTAGTTATTATTGTTGTCATCATTGTTGGATAGGACAGAGAGAAATGGAGAGAGGAGGGGAAGACAAAGAGGGGGAGAGAAAGATAGACATGTGCAGACCTGCTTCACCACTTGTGAAGCAACTCCCCTGCAAATGGGGAACCAGAGGCTTGAACAGGGATCCTTACTCTGGTCCTTATGTTTCGCGCCATGTGTGCTTAACCCACGCTACTGCCTGACTCCTGCAAATTAAGAATTTTATTGGGAGCCAACTGGTGGCTCAGCGGGCTAAACGCACATGGCGCAAAGCACAAGGACCAGCATAAGGATCCCAGTTTGAGCCCCGGCTCCCCACCTGTAGGGGAATAGCTTCAAGCGGTGAAGCAGGTCTGAAGGTATCTCTCTTTCTCTCTCCCTCAGTCTTCCCCTCCTATCTCCATTGCTCTCTGTCCTATCCAACAAAGACATCAGTAACAACAACAATAAGAACTACAACAATAAAACAAGGGCAACAAAAGGGAATAAATAAATAAATAAATAAATAAGAATTTTATTTGTATTAAATGAAATGGAAAGAAATCTCCTTTACTGTTGATAGTTTTCTTACCTTGCTATTCACAAATCAGACTCTGGAAGCCTTAGGAGCCATAATGGATATAGAATATCACTACTGCTACTGAATGGTAGTGCATTCAGTTGAACACTCACATTACTATGTGTGAGGACCCAGTTTTTTAAATATATATATTTTATTTATAAAAAGGAAACATTGACTAAACCATAGGATAAGAGGGGTACAATTTCACACAATTCCCACCACCGGACCTGGGTATCCCATCCCCTCCCCTGATAGCTTTCTATTCCTTAACCCTCTGGGAGTATGGATCTAAGGTCATTATGGGATGTAGAAGGTGGAAGGTCTGGCTTCTGTAATTGCTTTTCTGCTGAACATGGGTGTTGACAGGTCGATCCATACTCCCAGCCTGGAGGAACCAGGTTTAAGCCTCTTATCCCCAGTTCCATGGGGAAGCTTCACAAGCAGTGAAACAGTACTGCAGATGTCTTTCTCTCTCCCTCTCTATCCCCATTTCCTATCAATTTCTCTCTCTTCAAAAGAAGAAAGAGAAAGAAAGAGAGAGAGAGAGAAAGACAGAAAGAAAGAAGAAAGAAAGAAAGAGAAAGAAAGAGAGGAAAGAAGAAAAAGAAAGCAAGGAAGAAAGAGGAGATAGAGTAGAACACTTCTCAGATCTGGCATGAATTAAAAAGATACTTTGCCGTGGGCCAGGTGGTGGTGCACCTGGTTGAGTGCACACGTTAAAATGTGCAAGGACCCAGGTTTGAGCCCCCAGTTCCCACCTGCAGGGGGAAAGCTTTACAAGTGGTGAAGCAGGGCTGTAGTTATCTCTGTCCCTCTCCCTCTCTCTTACCCCCTTCCCTCTTGATTCTGACTGTCTCTATCCAATAAATAAAGATAACTTAAAAAAAGTTTTTTAAAAAAGATACTATTTCCCAAAACTCTATTGCCATTTCTAATGGCTAACTTTTTGATGTTTCTAATACACTATTCCAGACTGGGGAAGTGAGCTTACTCCTTTTGCCCAATAGATGTTCCAAATTGTGTTCTGATTATCTTCTTGACCTAGATATATTGATTATTGAAGTGAATATATTATATTGCCTATGGGTAAACAAAAAACTCCTAAGACCTTTCTAAGTCAGTTCCTAGGGGTATTAGCAGATAATGAAATAAGAAACCCAGGAAAATTCAAGAGCTAAGAAATTCAGAAGACAGAAATAAGCATTATTAAAGTGAGTCTCACCAAAACGATTTAAAACTGACAATAAATACATTTGCTATCAGGATGTTCAGTGTATTATTATTCAGGTATTTTTTTCTTAGGAAAAAATATTCAATGGCGAAAATACTTATGAATGAATTCTCTTTAATTCTATTCATCCTTGATGCATAAGGTTGTTCAGTAGCAAGCTTTACAAAATCTTTTATCATGTGAAAGTGTCTGAGTTTCACTGAGTAAACAAACCTGCTTATCATTCGTTAATGCACTGTTTTCTAAATGTTTTGGTCAAAATGCTATTTTTTTTTTGGTATGAAATAATCACCATATTTGAGGGCTTCAACGGACCTTAGAACAGGATTTGAAAATGTTGCAGGCTATTTCTTCAGTTCACTGCTTGCACAAGTTACTGTTTTCCTATTACTCAGTGTCTGATCACAAACTCTATTCTCTGGACTCAGGGATTGTTAAAGCCTCATTGAGTGTAGAAATCTGTAAAATATCCTTTCTGACTTACCATTGTCCTCATTTAGTGATTCTCTCTGGTTCTTTCGGAATCACCAGTATTTAATAGTAAAAAAAAAAAAAAAAAAAAGTCCCTTGATTCTTGCCTCTTATGCCAATAATGTCAGTCAAACCCTAAGGATAGAATCTGGACTACTGCTGGGAGTCAGGCGGTGGCTCATCAGGTTAAGTGCACGTGGAGCAAAGCGCAAGGACCTGCTGAAGGATCCCAGTTCAAGCCCCTAGCTCCCCATCTCCAAGGGAGTCACTTTACAAGCGGTGAAGCAGGTCTGCAGGTGTCTATCTTTCTCTCCCCCTCTCTGTCTTTCCCTCATCTGTCCATTTCTCTCTGTCCTATCCAATAACAATGACATCAATAACCACAAAAATGTTAAACAACAAGGGCAACAAAAGGGAAAATAAAAAATATATGATAAAATAAATTTAAAAAATAAAATAAAAAAGAATCTGGACAGCCTACTACCTTCCTGACCTTGCTTTTCACTAGGATACACTGAAACAGAACTGAGAATTTCCCATTCTTTTATTTTATTTATACTAATGATTTAAGATTGATTTACAAAATTACATGTCAACAGGGGTATAATTCCACACTATTCCCATTCTTTCATACCTTCACTGAATATATTGATCTATACATCTAAAATTATTTCTTAAGAAATTAACTAAATGGAATAGGTGGTGGCAAACCTGTTTGAGGTCACCTGTTACCATGTTCAAGGACCCCGAGCTCCCATTCCCCACATGTGGGGATGAGAAGCTTCACAAGAGGTGTGATACAGCAGTTGTTTCTCTTCCTCTTCCCCTCCCTCCTCCCTCCCCCTCTCCCTCCCCCTCTCCCTCTCTCTCCAGGGTTATCACTGGATCTCGGTGCCTGAACAATGAGTACACTGCTCCTGGAGGCAGTTTTTCCCCAATTTTATTGCCCTTGTTGTTACTGATGTTATTATTGTCATTTTTGCTATAGCTGTTGTTGTTGTTGTTGGATAGGACAGAGAAAAATCGAGAGGGAAGGGGAAGATAGAGAGGGGGAGAGAAAGATAAGACACCTGCAGACCTGCTTCACCGCTTGTGAAGCAGCCACACTGCAAGTGAGAAGGTGGGGATTGTTATGCTGGTCCTTCCACTGGGCGCCATGTGCGCTTAACCCACTGGCGCTACTGCTGGGCCCCACTCTCCTTCTCTACCTGTTCTAACCCAGTTTCTCTCTTTTTCTACCTAGTAAATAAAATAAAAAGTATTTCAAGAAGTTAATTAAAATTCCAAGTTTATTGTTCATCTTCACAATGTTCAAATAAAAAAAAAATGAATAACCCATATAGGTAATTGAGAACAACTTCAGATTCATCTTCTTATACAAGTTATATAAGTTTGCAATCAATTTAGACATGAACTATTATAATATTCACATATAAACTTCAGTATTCTTAAGCTATAAGTACTTAGGTAAGACCAATTTCAACTAATTTGCATGCTTGATCTCTCTTGAGACTTTCAAATAGATTTCAAGTGCTTTTATTGATACTTTATATCTTCATTTTTTTTTGCTAGCATTCAGTATTCTTTGTTATCTTTACTACTGACTTATGCTTAATGTAGGTGTATAACACAAAGTATGCAGTAATTTCTACACTTAAAACTTCTTTTTATAGAAGAATTTCAAAGTCTATACAATAACTGCATACGCACCATTTCACAGTTTTCACTTAAGTTTTATATATTTTTTAAATATGTTATTTGTTTTAATGACAGAGGTAAAAGAGAAAGATACACAGAGAGACCAGAGTGCTGCTCATCTCTAGCTTTTGGTGGTGCTGGGCACTGAACATAATACCTCAGAACCTCAGCTAGGGAAGTCTTTTCTGCATAAACAATTATGCTATCGCCTCAGTTTTTCAGGTTTACATTTTATATCATCATGATAGGCTTATCTTAACTTAGAATTTAACACTGGCACAATACTGTGATATAAATTAGTTTTACTTCAAATTTTACCAGATTTTCAACTAATATTCAATTGGTTTGGTTTCGTTTCTTCTTCTTGTTTTTAACTTGTCAGTTCTCTATTATAAACTTGCTGCTTTTTTTCTTTATCATTATATTGTGAGGGCCAATACTTTACAGTATGATTGTTGACACATAGGTACATATTCTTATCTCCCTGTGATAAAAATCTTGGAACATTCTCCTCCCCAATTTAGGTCCATTTCCACCTCATGCACCAGGACCCCAACACCTATAATCCATCCTCTCCCCTTCTTCCCCAGAATTCTTTGCTTCAATGCAGTACACCACACCCACTCTAGGTTTCAGATTCAGTTTAAAAAAAAAAATCTTTGTGTTTCCTTTTACTGTCCTTGTTTCCTTAGTTCCACTCATAAGTGAAATCATTTGGTATATTTCTTTATATTTTTGCCTGATTTGACTGGACATAATCCATTTCACTTCTGTCCAAGGTAAGGCAAAGGAATTAACTTCATAACTGTAATAACTGCATAGTACTCCATTGTGTACGTATACCAGAACTTTCTAAACCATTCATATGTTATTGGACATCTGTGTGTCATCCATGTTTGGCCTATTACAAATTGTGTTGCTATGAACACATGTGTGCATAGATCTCTCTGGATGGGAGTTTTGTTTTTTTTATAAGTTGTAACTTTTGAAATATACTAATCTTCATACTCATTCTTCCTTTTATTTGTTTTTTAATAATTAATAGATATCTAGGATTGGAGAAATAGCTCACCATGTAGGATGTATGTATATGAGCCCAGATTTGAGCCCCAGGACTACATGTAAGATATTATGACACTGGAGGGAACTCGGCTGCTTTTGTATTTCTACCTCTCTCTGTCTCTCTGATTGTGTGTGTGTGTGTGTGTGTGTGTCTGAAAAGGTGACACAGGAATGATGAAATCACTCATGTGTAACACTTCAGCTCCAAACAAAATATCTATTTTTGAACACTTGCTATGTCATTGGGACCTTACATGCCTGATTGTTCATTATACAACCTCCCTACAGTTAAGCTGTTACTGATGATATAATATGTGAGGTCTGGAGATTCATTGTTTACTCAAGGCCACTTGATCGGGGGAGATAAAGAATTAAAACAAAAATTATTTCCTTTTAAAAAATAGTTTACTAATATATCATTGCACTATCACTTTCAAGTGTATGTCATTACAAATCAGTATCAATTTTACTATTTTAAATTCACACTCCCATCCTTTGCTTTAACCATATCTTTCCATATGTATTCCCACAAATATATTCTAGTTCTTGCTCTTATTGTAAGAATATTCTAACTCAAGTGACTTTTACATTTTTACAGATGATATTTATACCTTGAGTTAACTTATGTTGTAATTAAGTGGCAGTATGCTTAATATACCAAAATGATTTGAGGCAGATTTATAGTAGATTGTTGTCATTTCCAATAAACTTTTCTAAGGATTTATGCTAGTCCTGATATAATGCATCTTACACCAACTGTCTCCTTTTCCTATTATGGAGAACTGTGCAGAATTTATATAAGAATCTCAAAAAAGAATTGTGTTTAATTATGAGCCCAAATGATTGACATAAATTGGTAAATTCCCTTGACAGCTTAGAAAACTCTTAGTTAATATAAAAGTTTTATAATAAAAAATGGACTCAATGCCACATATTTTAATAATCACTTCTAAAAAATGTAGTGCTAAATAAGAAAATCTATTATCAAGGGACTAAAATGCAAAAGACTATGATTCCAGCTTTAAAAGATTCCTTTTAAAGTTATTTTGAATATTAAGGTTGATTGAAAGTTAAGAACTAGTTCTCACTAAGTCACATTAAATATAATGGGGAATTACTAATCCATCTATTACCTACACCTTTCTTTCTTTTTATTTAATTTTTTAATATTTATTTATTCCCTTTTTTTCCCTTGTTGCTTTTATTTTTATTTTATTTATTTATTTGTTTATTTGCCTCCAGGGTTATTGCCGGGGCTTGGTGCCTGCACCACAAACCCACTGCTCCTGGAGGCCATATTTTCCCTTTTGTTACCCTGGTTGTTTTACCATTGTTGTGGTTATTATTATCGTTGTATTGATGTTGTTGTTGTTGGATAGGACAGAGAGAAATGGAGAGAGGAAGGGAAGACAGAGAGAAAGACACCTGCAGACCTGCTTCACCTCTTGTGAAGCGACTCCCCTACAGGTGGGGAGCCTGGGGCTCAAACCCGGGTCCTAACTCTGGTCCTTGTGCTTTGCGCGGGCACTTAAACCGCTGGCCTACCGCCCAACTCCCCTTTCTTTTTTCATTTTTTTCCCTCACACATACATAGACATACACTTCTGTTTCGACTTAAAATTATTTTGAAAATCTGTTAAAAGTATGCTAAGGTATCATATGTGTTTATACTTTGGTTAAATAACATACTTCATATGGTAACCTTTTCTAATGGGAAAAATGGTTTATTTAAATAAACAAGTAGATTGAAAATAGCAAAGTATTTTACATAAAAGTTGGATACAGACTTCCTACTTGTACAAAAGCGATAGGATGCTCATAAGATAAATCAGTATTTCTCTTTTAAAAATGTAACTCCTACAAAACTTCAGTTGCCATTATGTGATTTGTATAGTTAAAATAAATTTTAGAGTAAGTCTTCTGTATTTTTTGGGGGGAAGCTCTCATTTTGGTTATTTTTGCTACTAGTTTTCTTAAGCTCCAATTAGAGTAACTCTTTAATTTGTTAAAATGAATTATCATTGAACTCATGATATTTTAAATATCTTTATACTTACTGATAACTGGAAATTTGAAATGGCATGGCATGGTGACAATTGTAATTCTTCCAAATAGGAGTTAGTTTATATTTGTCTATTAATAATGTTTTTCTCTTAGAGATCATTGTGTTTGTGATGGCAAAATCTGCTATCGTGAGCTATTCTTGTTTGGCTGTTCCAATGAGGAAAACCAGAGCTGTGAGAAAGAAATGAGAAAAGGTGGGATGTAGGAAAAAAAGAAAGAGAACTATGTTTGTTTGTTTGTTTTTGCCTCCAGCGTTATGCTGTGTTTCTATGCCTGCACTACAAATTCACTGCTGCTGTGCCAATTTTTTCATATAGGACATAGATTGAGAGTGGAGGGGAAGATAGGGAGATAGCCAGAGAGACAACTGCAGACCTGCTTCACCGCTTGTGAAGGGAAACCCCTTATAGGTGGGTAGCCAGGCGCTCTAACATGGATCCTTGAGCTTCCTGCTATGTGCACATAACTCAGTGAACTATGTTTTAAAAAAAATAATAGGGGCCAGGTGGTGGCGCACCTGGTTAAGCGCACATGTTACAAAGTGCAAGGACCCAGGTTCGAGTCCCCAGTCCCCACCTGCATAGGGAAACTTCAAAAGTGGTGAAGCAGTGCTGCAGGTGTGTCTCTGTCTCTCTCCCTCTCGATTTCTGGCTGTCTCTATCCAATAAATAAAAATAAAGATCATTTAAAAAAGAATAATAAAACATAATAATTTGTTAGTGTTCAAATTCCAATTCACAAAATGTGTCTTTTGTTATTATACTAATGTTTATAAACTTCTTTAAGAATATTTTATTTATTTTATTTTAATGATAAACAGAGAAAGATGATAGATAGACAGGCAGGCAGGCAGGCAGGCAGACCGACCGGCTGCACAGCTCTGGCTTATAATGGTGTGGGGATTCAACCTGGGTCATCTGAGCCACAGAAGTGAAAGCCATTTTGAGGGGTCAGGTGGTGGCACTCCAGACTGAATGTGTGTATTTCAGTGTGTAAGGACCTGAGTTCAAGCCCCCAGTCACCACTTGCAGGGAGAAGGCTTCACAAGTGTAAAGCAGTGTTGCAGTCATCTCTCTCTCTTCCTCTTTATCTCCCCTTCCTTCTCAAATTCTCTCTGACTCGATTAAATAAACAAAATAGCAGGCTGTGAGAAAAGTCATAAAGCCGTTTTGCATAGAAAAATGTGTGATAACTTTTCCAACTACTCAATATTAAAATAAAATAAAATAAAACGAAACTTGTCTAAGACCTGAGGGGATAGCATAGTGGTTACACAAGAGACTTTCATGCCTGAAACTCCAAATTCCTAGGTTCAATACCCAGCAACACCATACACCAGAACTGAGTAATACTTGGCTATCTCTTTCTGCCTGGCACCCTGTATATCTTCTCTCATCAAAATAAATAAATAAATAAATAAATAAATAAATAAATAAATATTTAAATAAAATATATAAAACATATATTTAATACACATATCATTTTATAATCTACGCTCTTTCTTTAATTTCCTCCCTGTTGCTCTCTTCAAATATCCCCATTCCAACTCACTGATCTGTGCTTCTGCTCAAGAAAGTCAGTGTTTTCCTTGATCCTCCAGGCAGAACACTTTGGCTTCTTCATGGGATTAATTTCTACACTGATGCACTAGTTCCCAGACCTCAGAGTCTATTAGAGAACATCAGTCTAGCAGTTTTATCCCATTGTAATAAATTTTAGAACCTACAAGCATGCTGTCATTTCTCCTCCTCCTCCTCCTCCCCTTGCTGCTGCTGCTGCTTCTTCTCCTTCTTCTTCGCCTTCTCCTTCTCCTTCTCCTTCTCCTTCTCCTTCTCCTTCTCCTTCTCCTTCTCCTTCTCCTTCTCCTTCTCCTTCTCCTTCTCCTTCTCCTTCTCCTTCTCCTTCTTCTTCTTCTTTTAAATTTTTTATTTAAGAAAGGATTAATTAACAAAACCATAAGGTAGGAGGAGTACAACTCCACACAATTCCCACCACCCAATCTCCATAACCCACCTCCTCCCCTGATAGCTTTCCCATTCTCTATCCCTCTGGGAGCATGGACCCAGGGTCATTGAGGGTTGCAGAAGGTAGAAGGTCTGGCTTCTGTAATTGCTTCCCCACTGAACATGGGCGTTGACTGGTAGGTCCATACTCCCAGTCTGCCTCTATCTTTCCCTAGTAAGGTGTGTCTCTGGGGAAGCAGAGCTCCAGGACACATTGGTGGGGTCTTCAATCCAGGGAAGCCTGGCCAGCATCCTGGTGGCATCTGGAACCTGGTGATTGAAAAGAGAGTTAACGGGGCCGGGTGGTGGCGCACCTGGTTGAGTGCACATGTTACAGTGCACAGAGACCTGAGTTCGAGCCCCTGGCCCCCACCTGCATGGGGAAAGCTTCACGAGTGGTGAAGCAACGCTGCAGGTGTCTCTCTGTCTCTCTCCCTATCTCCCCCGTCCTCTCAATGTCTGGCTGTCTCTATCCAATAAGCAAATAAAGATAATTTAAAAAAAATTAAAAAAAAAAAAAAAAAAAGAAAAGAGAGTTACCATACGAAGCCAAACAAATTGTTGAGCAATCATGGATCCAAAGCTTGGAATAGTGGAAAGGAAGTGTTAGGGGGATACTCACTGCAAACTCTAGTGTACTTCTGCTTTCAGGTATATATTTTGCACTAGTTTATGGATACGTGTGAACATAAGCTCTCTCTCACAGAAACTGGTGTATATCTAGGTTTTGGGACTTTGTTAGAAAGTGAACCACCTGAGATGAAATTAAAGTGTACTATAAAAGGAAAGGTCTCACCCGAGTAATGAAGCTGAAGGGTTGTCATTCTACATGTGAAGTCTCTGGACACAGTCTGAGGTGAAGCATGTTGAGGTGGCAATAGTTGCGTTGGTTAGGTTGTGATCGGCGGATGCAATATTATTTGGTATGGATTGGGAGACACATACGGGAAAGTGGGCCCTATCCAAGGGTTCCAGGACTGGGGGAAGTAGGGGCTCTATAGTGGAGATGTGAGGTTCCTGCTGTCTTAGGGTTCAAAAAGACAATCGATAGTTAATGTTATCGTCACATTATTTGGTAATTGGGTTAACTTTGAAAAGTCCTTTTGTTATGGTTTGCTGTACAGTATCCAGTATCTTGTATATAGCTGTGCTATTGGATGCTTCTAATCTACTTGGTCTAGGCTTTTGAGAGAGTCCGCATATCAAATACACAGCCTATATATTAAAAAGATTCAGTTTGTTTTTTGAGAAACTTTGAGACATACAAATGATTTTCCCCCTCTCATATTAACTAACTACTGATTTATATGTCTATATTTTGCTAGGAGTGTACATAAACACCATTCCCACCACCAAAAGACTGTGACCCATCCCTCCCACCCACTCCCACCTCCCACTGGCCCAGGAAGCTGCATGTCTACCCCTCACCACAGGGTTTTTACTTTGGTGCCCTACTTACAATTTGATCAGGTCCTGCTTTTAGTTTCCCTTTCAGATCTTCTTACTCAACTTCTGTTGATGAGTGGGATCATCCCATACTCATCTTTATCTTTCTGACTTAGTTCACTTAACATAATTCCTTCTAGCTCTGTCCAAGATGGGGCAGAGAAGGTGGGTTCATTATTCTTGATAGCTGCATAGTATTCCATTGTGTATATATACCACAGCTTTCTCAGCCACTCATCTGTTGTTGGGCACCTGGGTTGCTTCCAGGTTTTAACTATTATGAATTGTGCTGCTATGAACATAGGAGTACACACCTCTTTTTGGTTGGGTGTTATGGAGTTCTTGGGTTATAACCCCAGGAGAGGAATTACTGGATCATATGGAAGGTCCATGTCTAGCCTTCTGAGTTTTCTTCTACTCCTTCTTCCTCTTCTTCTTCTTCCTCTTCTTCTTCTTCTTCTTCTTCTTCTTCTTCTTCTTCTTCTTCTTCTTCTTCTTCTTCCACTTCTTCTTCTTCTTCTTCTTCTTCTTCTTCTTCTTCTTCTTCTTCTTCTTCTTCTTCTTCTTCTTCTTCTTCCCCTTCTTCTTCTTTCTTCTTCTTCCCCTTCCCCTTCTTCTTCTTCTCCTTCTTCTTCTTCTTCTTCTTCTTCTTCTTCTTCTTCTTCTTCTTCTTCTTCTTCTTCTCCTTCTCCTTCTTCTCCTTCTTCTCCTTCTTCTCCTTCTTCTCCTTCCCTTTCTCCTTCCCCTTCCCCTTCCCCTTCCCCTTCCCCTTCTCCTTCTCCTTCTCCTTCTCCTTCTCCTTCTCCTTCTCCTTCTCCTTCTCCTTCTCCTTCTCCTTCTCCTTCTCCTTCTCCTTCTTCTTCTTTCCAATTGGAAGATTAAGGATTTATAGCACTGTTGTTAGACATGGGTACAATTTTTCATCCCTCCATGTTAGGTGTCTGCAAAACACTCATCCCCAGATTAAGTCATTTTCCATTATCGTGCACCTAGACTTGAAAATCCTCACTACCCCTATAACTCATCTCTGTCCTCCTTCCCCAGAGCCCTTTACTTTGATGCTATACATCAAACCCAGTTAAAGTTCTGGTTTATGTTTCCCCTTCTGTTCACATTACCCAGCTTCTGTCTATGAGTGAGATCATCCCATATTCATCCTTCTTCTTTTGGCTTATCTTATCATTTAACATGATTGCTTCAAACTCCATCCAAGACAAGGTAAAGGATGTAACATTATCATTCTTAACAGATGAGTAGCATTCCATTACGTGTATATACTACAAAGTTCTTAGCCATTCATCTGTTTTTGGACACTTAGATTGCTTCCAAGTTTGGGCTAATACTGATTGTGTTGGTAGGAACATAGGTATATACAGCTCTCTTTGGATGAGTGTGTTTGTTGACTTAGGATATAACTTCAGGAGAGAAGTTACTGGGTAGAACTATTTCTAGCCTTCTAAAAATTCTCCAAATTGCTCTCCATGGGGTTGTACCTTCCCACCAGCAGCATAAAATGGTTCCTTTACCCCCAGAACCTCTCCAACATTTGTTATTACTGTTCCTTCTGATGTACAACATTCCCACAGGAGTGAAGTGATATCTCATTGCTCTCTTAATTTTCGTTTCTCTGATAATCAGTACCTTTTTTCCCACATATTTGTTGACCCTCTGGGTCTATTATTTTTATTTTCATTTATTTATTTATTCCCTTTTGTCATCCTTGTTTTTTTATTGTAGTTATTATTGTTATTATTGATGCCATAATTGCTGGATAGGATAGAGAGAAATGGAGAGAGGAGGGGAAGACAGAGAGGGGTAGAGAAAGATAGACTCCTGCAGACCTGTTTTACTGCCTGTGAAGTGACGCCCCTGTAGGTGAAGAGCCGGGGGCTAATAAAAGTTATTGATACTAACAATACTTTTCTCATGTTAGTAATTTTACAACTTAGTATATTTGTATTTCTACATGGTCTTTTATATATGTATCTATTTAAATAGATACACATAGATATTTTGCATAGTTGGGGCTGGAGACACAGGACACCCAAAAACTTACTCAGAAAGATAAGTTTCATATCAGACTGAGAGGTGACTTTTCTGAGCAGGGACTGGCATAGGAATGGAGCAGTGAAGAGGACCCGTAAAAGCCCTTCCTGGGAGTCGGGCAGTAGTGCAGCGGTTAAGCATAGGCGGTGCAAAGCACAAGGACCTGTGTAAGCATCCCGGTTCAAGCCCCTTCCTCCCCACCTGCAGGGGAGTCGCTTCACAAGCCATGAAGCAGGTCTGCAGGTGTCTATCTTCTTCTTCTTCCTCTTCTGTGTCTTCCCCTCCTCTTTCCATTTCTCTCTGTCCTATCCAACAACGAAGACATGAATAACAACAACAATAATAACTACAACAATAGAACAACAAGGGCAAAAACAAAGGGAAAATTAATAAATGAATATTTTTAAAAATTTAAGCCCTTCCTTCAGATCTGTGGTTCTTTTATTAGCAAGCTTTACAAAACATCTGAAATTCCAGATGCCATGGGTTAGGTTTAAGCAGGAAACAGAACAAACTATGAAAAATGGTTAAATAGCTTAAAGCAGAGGGTATGTTAGCTGAATTTAAAGACAGTAGATTTAAACTCAGCATGTGACTGATTTCTCGTTACCAGTAGCTTACTAATATTTCCTACACACATGGCTCAGACTTTATGTACCAGAGCTATTGCTTTCCTTGAGCTTTTGCTCAATAACCTGAATATGTTTGAGAAATGCAGATAGCTTACAGGAAACAGTTTTATACACGCTGGGTTAGACATAACCCTAAAGTATGGACATCTGATATGAATGTTCCCCAACATACAAGTATAATATATTTCGTAGTCTGCTCTATATTTTCTAAAAAACATTATATTAAAACTGACATTACTTTACCATGACTATTAGAGATATATAATTTATGTTAATATGGTACCTTATACATTGCAAAATGAATGGTTGTCAAATGCTCCTAAAACATTACAATTTAATGCAATCCTTATTTTACCTTCTCTAAGAAAATAATAATCTGTAATGGGATCAGTACAAAGTAAGTACTTACTAATTCAAGATTTTCTTTTATGCTACATAACATAAAAATGAAAACTGAATATTTAAGAAGTTTAGTGAAATTTCTTAGATAAGTTCATAGATAAATTGAGATTAAAAAATACACTCCAATAGGGAAATACAGAAACGGACTGGGGGTATAGATGGACCTGCCAAAATTCATGTCCAGTGGAATAGCAATTACAGAAGCCAAGCTCTCAACTTCTGCAAAAAAGAATCTTGGTCCTTATTCCCATAGGGATAAGCTATAAGGGAAATAAATCAGAGGGCACTGTGCTCCCATCTCACCAGGACCTAAAACATTGGTCACCAGGAATCTTGTTTTTATACCATCAATTAAAAGGAAATGAATCTGGAAAACATCAGAGAAAGCCAGGCACAATTTTATCTAAGAGAGATGAAGGGGAAAAAAAAAAGACATTTGAAAGTAGTAGTAGGTGTAGGGATAAACTAGAAAGGGAGTGAAGAAGGCAGGACTGTTGAAAAAATAGGGGGATATATATATGGAGAGAGAGAGGTAGCTATATAATCAGCCTGTATCAGTGACATTGGGAAAACTACATTTTCCAATGGAGGAGATTGTTCACAGAACCCTGGTGGTGGGAACTTCATGGAATTATACCCCTATTATATTACAATTTTGTAAATAAGTGTTAAATCATTAATAAAAAAAGATTAAAACACAAGAAATAAAAAAATTAGGAATTTTTTTCTCTACATAGAATTAATTTATACACGTAAAGCCAAAGAGATGTGTGTGTGTGTTTGTGTGTGTGTGTGTGTGTGTGTGTGTGTGTGTGTGTGGTGTACATGTAATCTCACTAATATACAAAAATAAGCATTTTTCTCTAGTATTACTAGACAATATGTCTTGGTAAAAAAAAATAAATTCTTCTACTTTTTTGGTCATCTGTGAGGTTCACCACTTTGGGTCAACTTTTTCTGACAGAGAAAGAGAGAGAGACAGAGAGAGATGGAGATTACAACACCCAAATTCTCCCCAATGCAGTGGGAGGCCAGACTCAAACCTGGGTCAGCTGCATAGCAAAGCAAGCACCTTCTCAGTGAGCTATCTTGACCGTCCTACTAGAAGCAGACTAAATGCCCATCAACAGATGACTGGCTAATGATGTCATATATATATATATCATGGAATAAATGCCTATCGACAGATGACTAGCTAAAGATTATGCTTAGTGAACTATGTAAAGAGATAAGAGACAACTACCATATGGTTTCACTCATATGTGGTGTCCAGAGATCAGATACACATAAAATCAGAAAAAAACAGAAGCAAGCAAACTGTGTCTATGATTTAACAGAACTATAGTGGTTAGCTTTAAAAAGTGGGAAGATGGGAATACAGAACTTTGGTGGTGGGTGTGGTGGGGAACACACTGTAATCTTAAAATCCTGAAACATATCATTAAGAAAAAATAAGTAAATAAATAAAGTAAAATATTAGGTCAAAGTCACTTAAATAGTACTAATTTTATAAACCTCAATTCTGTGACAAGTGTGTTTTAATCCATAGCGTCAATTTATTTGTATATCCTCAATAGTTATTAAACCCACCTTAGAATCTTTAGATATGACTAAAAAAAAAAGCAAATTTAAAAATATAAAAGTAATTTTTCTGAAAAAAATCTTGTGTTCTTAAATGCTCAGTATATTCATTTTTCTTTTCTTCTTCTTCTTTTTTTAATATATATGTATTGAGAGAGAGAGGGAGAGGGAGAGAGAGAGAGAGAGAGAAGATCTATCATAATACTGAAGCCTTCTCCATTACAGTAGGGTCTGGGCACAAACATGGGTCATACTCCTGGTAAGTAAAGCAGCCACACTATTCCAGTTAGCTATTTTGCCAGCCCAATTTCTATGATCAATTTCTGAAATCTTGTTTTTCGTTCTCTGACAGCTTAAGCAAAACTATTATCTGAAGGCAATTGTCCATCGTTGGTTAATTTTACACCTGAACTCAATGAAGGATTTTACACTGAATTTTATACTATATTGAATTTTTTTTTTATTGATCAGTGACTAACAGAAATAACCCTGTCTCCTTACCGATAAGAAAGAATGGCAGAACTACAAACCAGCAGAACTTGAGAAAGAGTACAGGGGGAACAAGTAGTGGCACATCTGGATAAGCACACCTATTACAATATACAGGGACCCAGATTCCAGCCTTCAGTCCCCACATGCAGGGCAAAAGCTTTGCTCTCCAGTGATGAAGCAGTGTTTCAGGTATCTTTCTTTCTCTCTTCTTATCTCCCCAGCGCTCTAGATTTCTGCATGTCTCTGTCCAATAGATAAAAATAATTAAAAAAAATTAAGAGTACAGTAAGATGCCACATTATGAAACTATAGTGACAGGTCCCTTCCCTTTAATTAAGTACTTGTAATTCACTTGAATTTGCTATTGTAATTCTATTTGTGTATTATAAATAAGAAATGTTTTTAGGAAATGCACTCAGCACATGCCATGTTTGTTTCATTTCTGGTTTTTTCCCACTTTTATTATGTGAGTTATTACATAAATCTTTTGATTTTTGTAGCTGCTTAAACTTAATGTGGAAAAAGTGCTTTTAAGTGAGAAGAAACAAGCAAAATATTTTTGGAAAAAAACACAAAGTAATAAGATTTAATATTAACAATGTGTTTACTAATTGTTCATTTCTATTGACAATCATTGTTTAAATAGAACAATGAGAAAATGTATTTAAATTAAATTAAATTAAAAGATTTTTGCAATCTAGTTTTGGAAGAAGTAAAATTCTTTCTTCAGGGCTAGAGAGATAGCATAATGGCTATGCAAAAGCAAAAGACATTAATGCATGGAGCTCTGAGGTCCCAGGCTCAATCCCCAGCACCACTGTAAGCCAGAACTGAACAGTGCTTTGTTTTCTCTCTCTCTCTCTCTCCCTCTCTCTCTCTCTCTCTCTCTCTCTCTCTATATATATATATATATATATATATATACATACATATATGTGTATATATGTATATATGTACCATTAAATATGTATATATGTATTTTTTAATAAATGCTTCCTTTAGTCCTAACTCAACCTGATAACCTGATATATATTTTTTAAACTAGAAAATCTGGACTGCTTATAGCTGAGGACAATGTTACTCAATGTTTGATGTGAATTTTTTTCTTCATATTTATTGACTATAGGAAATTGTTGTACAACTTAAATTGTTGTACAACTATAAAGAAAAGACAACTCAAACATTTTAGGAGGTCTTTATCATGAAAAAATAGTAACATTTAAAAGTCTTTCAGAGAGTCCAGAGGTAGCACAACGGGTTAAGCGCAGGTGGCACAAAGCACAAGGACCAGAGTAAGGATCCCGGTTTGAGCCCCTGGCTTCCCACCTGCAGGTAGGTGGCTTCGCAAACGGTGAAGCAAGTTTGCAGGTGTCTGTCTTTCTCTCCTCTTCTCTGTTTTCCCCTCTGCTCTCCATTTCTATTTCTATCCTATCCAACAATTACTATATCAATAGTAACTATAAACAATAAAAAGGGGCAACAAAAGGGAATAAAATAAATATTTTTTTTAAAAAAGTCTTTCTTCCTATGAAAAGAGGGCTCTGAACTCCAACTCTGTCAGGACCAGAAGAGAGGAGGAAAAAAGAAAGGACATTCAGAAGTACTAGTAGGTACAGGTGTGACTTAGAAGGGAAGAAAAGATGGGACCACGGAAAAAAGGGAAATATATATAAATACAGGCAAATAGTCATAGAAATAATAGAGGACAGATAGCATAATGGTCATGCAAAAAGACTCTCAAGCCTGAAGCTCCAAAGTCCCTGGTTCAACTCCCTGCACCACCATAAACTAAAGCTGAAAAGTGCTCTGGTAAATTAAAAAAAAAAAAAGCATAAATCTTAGAGATAATAGCCAACCCGTATCTGTGACCTTGAGAGAACAACTATAGTTTCCTTCGAGAACAACTATAGTTTCCAATAGAAGGAATGGGGATACAGAACTCTGGTGATGGGAATGGTGAGGAATTACACCCTGTTGTCTTATAACTTTGGGGATGAATATTGTCACTAATAAAATTAAAAAATAAATAAAATAAAAATCTTTGGGCTGGGGAGATAGCATAGTGGATATGCAAACAGACAGTCATACCTAAGGACCCGGGTTCAATTCCCTGCATCACCATAAGCCAGAGCTGAGCAATGCTCTGGTTAAAAAATATATATATATTTCTTCCTCATATCAGGTACAACACAGATATTACAATATGCAAGAAACCCAGTTTAAGCCCTTAGTCCTCATCTGTAGAGGGAAAGCTTTACAGTAGTGAACTAATGCTACAGGGGTCTCTTTCTCCCCTCCCCTTTAATCTGATTACTCTCTGTTTCTATCAAAGAAATAAATAGATAAACAAATAAAATATTTAAAATCTTTCTCCTTTTGTTTATTCCCACAACTATTTTTCAACTACTACTTTTTTTTTAACTCTTCTGCCTGATGTTATAGTAAATGCTATCTCCAATCAAGACCCCCTTGGGGGTAATATTACTATTAAAGTTAATGATGATCACAATTGCTTTTCATCTTCAAAATGCTTCATATTTGTAAATCAAGTTTCTCAGCAACATAAAGAGAACTAAAATCATCTCAATCCTATAGGAAGGAAAATTTAAAAATAGAAATTGATGCCAAGGTATATGCCACAGATCGTTGGTTCAGTTTTATTATTACTGCTGGGACTTCCATGTATGATTGATTGATTGAGTTAGTTCTTTCTTTCATGCCCTTCTTTCTTTAAGTACAACAAACAAATAGCACAAAATATATCTCAGCAATGCTTATTCTACCTCCTTAAAGACACTGCAGTTTTTATTTTGATAAGAAGTACACTGATTTTAAATATTGATATAAGTAGGGTAGTCATTTAACAATGCTAATCATGCCAATTCATAAGTATGGGCTATATTAATATTTGCTTGTGTCTTCTTTCATTAATTTTTTTAAAGACCTGGAGTCATGAGTATACAGATAATATATTCCTTTTGTTAAATTTATCTGAAGCACTTATTTTTTAGATGTGACTGTAAATGGAATTGTTTGTCTTATCTCTTTTTTTATTTCTTTATTGGGGAATTAATGTTTTACATTCAACAGTAAATATAATAGTTTCTACATGCATAACATTTGCCAGTTTTACATATAACAATACAACCCCCACAAGGTCCTTTATCATCCTTTTTGGACCTGTGTATTCCCCCCACTGCCCCCACAAAGCCCAGAGTCTTTTACTTTGGTGCAATACGCCAATTCCCGTTCAGGTTCTGCTTGTGTTTTCTCTTCTGATCTTGTTTTACAACTTTTGCATGAGAGTGAGATCATCCCATATTCATCCTTCTGTTTCTTTTTTTTTTTTTACTATGAATTTCATTTTTATTACTTAATGTTTATATTGTCATTGAGTTTTTCTTTTTTTATCTTTTTTTTTATTTAAGAAAGTATTAATTAACAAAACCATAGGGTAGGAGGGGTACAATTCCACACAATTCCCACCACCCATTCTCCATATCCCAACCCCTCCCCTGATAGCTTTCCCATTCTCTATCCCTCTGGGAGCATGGACCCAGAGTCATTGTGGGTTGCAGAAGGTAGAAGGTCTGGCTTCTGTAATTGCTTCCTGGCTGAACATGGGCATTGACTGGTCGGTCCATACTCCCAGTCTGCCTCTCTCTTTCCCTAGTAGGCTGGATCTCTGGGGAAGTGGAGCTCCAGGACACATTGGTGGGGTCTTCAATCCAGGGAAGCCTGGCCAGCATCCTGATGGCATCTGGAACCTGGTGACTGAAAAGAGAGTTACCATACGAAGCCAAACAAATTGTTGAGCAATCATGGACCCAAAGCTTGGAATAGTGGAGAGGAAGTGTTAGGGAGATACTCACTGCAAACTCTAGTGTACTTCTGCTTTCAGGTATATATTTTGCAGTAGTTATGGATATGTGTGAATATATGCTCTCTCTCACAGAAACTGGTGTATATATAGGTTTTGGGACTTTGTTAGAAAGTGAACCACCTGAGATGGAATTAGAGTATACTATGAAAGGAAAGGTCTCACCCGAGTAATGAAGCTGAAGGGTTGTCATTCCACACATGTAGTCTCTGGACACAGTATGAAGTGAAGCATGTTGAGGTGGCAATCGTTGCGTTGGTTAGGTTGTGATTGGCAGATGCAATATTATTTGATATGGATTGGGAGAGGCATACGGGAAAGTGGGCTCCATCCAATGGTTCCAGGACTGGGAGAAGTAGAGGCTCTATAGTGCAGATGTGAGGTTCCTGCTGTCTTAGGGTTCAAAAAGACAACTGATAGTTAATGTTATCATCTCATTATTTGGTAATTGGGTTAACTTTGAAAAGTCCTTCTGTTAGGGTTTGCTGTACAGTACCCAGTATCTTGTATTTAGCTGTGCTATTGGATGCTTCTGATCTACTTGGTCTAGGCTTTTGAGAGAGTCTGCATATCAATTACTCTGCATATATTGAGAAAAGATTCAGTTTGTGTTTTGAAAAACTTCGAGACATACAATTAATTTTCCCCCTCTCATATTAATTAACTAGTGATGTATATGACTACATTTTACTAGGAGTGTACATATACACCATTACCACCACCAAAAGACTGTGACCCATCCCTCCCACCCACTCCCACCCCCCACTGGCCCAGAAAGCTGCATGTCTACGCCTCACCTCAGGGTTATTACTTTAGTGCCCTACTTACAATTTGGTCAGGTCCTGCTTTTAGTTTTCCTTTCAGATCTTCTTCCTCAACTTCTGTTGATGAGTGGGATCATCCCATACTCATCTTTATCTTTCTGACTTAGCTCACATAACATAATACCTTCTAGCTCTGTCCAAGATGGGTCAGAGAAGGTGGGTTCATTGTTCTTGATAGCTGCATAGTATTCCATTGTGTATATATACCACAGCTTTCTCATCTGTTGTTGGGCACCTGGGTTGCTTCCAGGTTTCAGCTATTATGAATTGTGCTTCTATGAACATAGGAGTACACACCTCTTTTTGGTTGGGTGTTATGGAGTCCTTGGGTTATAACCCCAGGAGAGGAATTACTGGGTCATATGGAAGGTCCATGTCTAGCCTTGTGAGAGTTTTCCAGACTGCTCTCCACAGAGGCTATACCAATTTACATTCCCACCAGCAATGTAAAAGGGTTCCTCTGTCCCCACAACCTCTCCAGCATTTGTTGCTGCTGTCCTTTTTGATGTATGCCATTCTTACAGGAGTGAGGTGGTATCTTAGTGTTGTCTTACTTTGCATTTCTCTGACAATCAGTGACCTAGAGCAGTTTTTCATATGTTTGTTAGCCTTTTGGATCTCCTCTGTAGTGAATCTTTTGTTCATATCCTCTGCCCATTTTTGGATGGGGTCATTTGCTTTTATGGTGCTAAGTTTGCTGAGCTCTTTATATATTTTGGTGATTAGTTTCTCGTCTGATGTATGGCATGTGAAGATCTTCTCCCATTCTGTGAGGGCTCTCTTTGTTTGTTTAATAGTTTCTTTGGATGTGCAGAAGCTTTTCAATTTGATGTAGTCCCATTGGTTTGTTTCTGCTTTAGTCTTCCTTGCAGTTGGGTTTTATTCATCAAAGATGTCCTTGAGGTGTATGAGGGAAGGTGTTTTACCAATATTTTCCTCTAAGTATTTGATTGTTTCTGGTTTGACATCTAGGTCTTTGATCCACTTGGAGTTGATTTTTGTTTCTGGTGAGATAAAGTGATTCAATTTCATTCTTCTGCATGTTACAACCCAGTTTTCCCAGCACCATTTATTGAAGAGAGCCTCCTTTTCCATTTAATCCTTGGGGCCCCCTTATCAAAGATTAGATGTCCATAGGTGTGGGGATTTATTTCTGGGCTTTCAATTCTGTTCCACTGGTCTGTGTGCCTATTTTTGTTCTAGTACCATGCTGTTTTGATGATGATGGCTTTATAATATTTTTAAGGTCTGGGAGTGTGATGCCTCCATTTCTGTTTTTTTTTCCTCAAGATGATCTTGGCAAATCTAGGTGTTTTCATGTTCCAGATAAATGACTGTAGTGTTTGTCTATTCTCCTAAAGAAGCTTGGTGGAACTTTGATGGGTATTGCATTAAATTTGTATATGGCCCTGGGGAGAATATTCATTTTGATGATATTTATTCTTCCAATCCATGAGCATGGGATATCTTTCCATTTCTTGGTATCAGTTTCTATATCCTTGAGTAGTGACTCATAGTTTTCAGTATATAAGTCTTTCGCTTCTTTGTTCAACTTTATTCCTAGGTATTTGACTGATTTTGCTGAAACAGTAAATGGGAGTGATTTCTGGATGTCTTCTTCTTCAGATTTAGTGTTTGCATAAAGAAATGCCACTGATTTTTATACATTGATTTTGTAGCCTGATACCTTGCTATATTGCCTAATAACTTTCAGTAGTTTTATGCTGGATTCTTTAGCTTTTTCTATGTATACTATCATATCTTCTGCAAATAGAGAGAGCTTGACTTCTTCCCTTCCAATTTGTATTCCTTTGATTTCTTTTTCTTGCCTGATTGCTATGTCAAGATCTTCCAATACTATGTTGAAGAGTAACGGTGACAGTGGACAGCCCTGTCTAGTCCCTGATCAGAGGGGGAATGCTTTCAGCTTCTGTCCATTGAGTATGATGTTGGCTGTAGGTTTGTTATATATAGACTCCACTATCTTGAGGAATTTCCCATCTATTCCCATTTTTTGTAGAGTTTTGAGCATGAACAGGTGTTGTATTTTGTCAAAGGCTTTCTCTGCATCTATTGAAATAATCATTTGGTTTTTGGCTTTGCTTTTATTGATATGGTGAATGACATTGATTGACTTACGGATGTTGAACCAGCCTTGCATTCCTGGGATGAATCCCACTTGGTCGTGATGAACAATCTTTTGATATGTTGCTGTATCTGGTTGGCCAAGATCTTGTTTAATATTTTGGCATCTATGTTCATCAGAGATATTGGTCTGTAGATTTCCTTTTTTGTTCTGTCCCTATCAGCTTTTGGTATCAGGGTGATGTTGGCTTCATAGAAGGTGGAAGGGAGTACTCCTGTTTCAATCGTTCAATTTACTCACTGCAGTATTACTAAAGTTTAATGATGTAATTTGAAGGACAGTTAGGTTTGATAAGGTGTCCCACTTTAAAGATGAGGACAAACAATGTTTTGATCAGTAAACTTTTTCTGAGTAATACTATGTACATGTGCCAATATATAAATAAAATTTTAAATCCTGTGAGGCACCAGTTGAAAAAGCAGTTTCACTTGGGAAATTGTGAGTATGTAGACTAGTAAAATGCAGTCAGAACTATCTGAACATCAATTCATTGTTCCATATATTTATGGAGTTTTTCAGGTCTGAGTCAGAAAAATTTCCCTTATTAAGTTGACCTAATATGTTATTTATTATTCCTGCTTAAAAGACAGTGATAGAGAGAGCCAGGCAGTAGTGCAGCTGGTTAAGCACAGGTGGCACAAAACGAAAGGACTAGCTTGGAGATTTTGGTTCGAGACCCCCTAGCTCTCCACCTGCAGGGGAGTCGCTTCACAGGCAGTGAAGCAGGTCTGCAGGTGTCTATCTTTCTCTTCCCCTTTCTGTCTCCCCCTCCTCTCTCCATTTCTCTCTGTCCTATCCAACAACAATGACATCAATAACAACAATAAAAAATAAGGGCAACAAAAATGAATAAATAAATAAATATTTTTAAAAAGGCCATGATAGAAGTAAAGAGGAAAAGAAATAATGTTGATAACATCAAATGAAGATTCTGGAATTAATTTTGTATTAATGGCTTTAAAAATCTGATATTTATTTATAACCATGAGAAAAGGACGTAAAATTCATGTATATCCTTTTCATATCTGTCCATAAAAGCATTTTCAATCTGAGATAATAAAATTTGCCTTCTAGAAAAAAAAGTGCTATGTAATAGCAAGTGTTTGATGTCATAGTTAACGCAACTAATTCTTTTATATCTCTGATAAAAACTGACAAAAAAGAAATTTAGTAAAATTTTTATCAGGAGATTATATGTAAAAAAGCCATATGTGCACATATGCCTACCTGTAGTAATGAAGGGGAGAGTAATAGAAAGCATTGGAATGAAATTTGCCTTAGGATTTATAAAAAGCTAGTACAGATGGGCAAACAATATAAATTTATCCTATTTGTGTTCAGGTATTAACTTTATTAGCAATATGATTTATTATTGACAGTATAATTTTTATTACTGATTTAACAAAATTATGAGATAACAGGGGCATCATTACACACCATTCCCACCAGTAGAGTTCTGTCCCCATTACCTCCAATGGAAACTGCAGTAGTACTCCGAAGGTCACAGATATGGGTCGACTATTATTTCTATAACTATATAACTACGTGTGTGTGCATGTGTGTGTGTGTGTGTGTGTGTGTGTGTGTGTGTGTCTGTCTGTCTGTGTATTTACCCCTTTTTTTTTTCCTCTTCTGTCTCTGGATCTTAATGAAATTTGGAGTTCAGAACCTTATAGTCATCTTGCTCTAACATTTCTCCCCCTGTGGAGGTATGGACTAAGGCTCTTTATGGGTTGCAGAAGGTGGGAGTTGTGTTTTGTTGTTGTTGTTGGTGGTGGTGGTGGCATTTTATTTTTGTTTTCTGCTTTCAGGGTTATCACTGGGACTCAGTGCCTGCACTGTGAATACACTGCTCCTGGATTTTTTTCCCTTTTGTTACCCTTGTTGTTTATCGTTTTTTTAATTATAGTTGTTGTTATTGCTGTCGTTGTTATTAGATAGGACAGAAAGAAATCAAGAGAGGAGGAGGAGAGGAAGACACCTCGCAGACCTGCTTCACTGCTTGTGAAGCCACCCTGTGGGAACTCGGAAAGTCAAACCAGGATCCTCACACAGGTCCTTGCACTCCACACCATGTGCACTTAACCCGCTGCTCTACAGTCCAGCCCCCAGCAGTTCCGGTTTTTATAATTGCTTCTCTGCTGAACATGAACTTTGGCAGGTCAATCCATACCCCTAGCTTGTTTCTATCTTTCTCTGTTGGGCTATGTCTCTGGAGAGGTGAAGTCCCTGTGCACATCAGTGAGGTTGTCAGCCCAGGGAGGTTAGGACGGAATCATAGTTGCATCTGCAACTTGGTGGCTGAAAGGCAGTAAGATATAAAGCACGAAAGAAAACTTTAATCAACAGTAACCATAAAGTAGGAATTGGATGAGAACAAGTATCTCAGGGTGGATAGAGGCCAGGAAGTGTATTTTAGTTATGTTCCTAGGATCCCATGAATTTAGTGATTTTTACTTAAGCTTGGTAGCTGACATACCGGTGACCTAAAAATACTTACTGTGTGGGAAGATGGTGTTAGAGTTGAGAACAGGGCTAGAAAGCTGGACTAAAGCAGAAGGGAATTCCAAAACTTGAAGAAAAAAAATATATAGAATTAACTATTTACCCCATAGATCTATTCATATTTAGCACAGGAGCCTGTGTAACTCCGAGTCCCTGTCAGTCTGAGTTCACATGTCACAGCTGGGAACAGTATAGTATTGAGAAAGGCAACTTAGTATATGTTGCATTTTCCATGCCCTAAGTCAGTGATATAATAGTACCTAACACACATGGTTATTGAAGATGATATAGAGTACTGGAGCAGGGTGGCAGTGCAATTGGTTGAGCACAGGTTACCATATGCAGGGACCTGGGTTGAAGCTCCCTGCCCCCACCTGCAGAGGTGATGTTTCATGAGTGGTGGAGCAGTGCTGTAGGTGTCTCTCTGTCTCTGCCTATCTCCACCTCCTCTCTCAATTTCTCTCTGTCCTATCAAATAAAAAAATAAAAATAAATAAATATTTTAAAGAAAGAGAAAGAACTTATTATGAGGGCTATATGTTAAACTTTAAAAATGAGGTTGTTATTAAGTAAAAACCCCACAAATGCTGTAATATGCTATTATTTGCTAGCTTCGTGGGCAGGAGAGAGACGACCATGGACTCATGGCTAAGTGGGACGCAGTTCAATCCTTATTGACGGGAATGCAGTGTGATCTAGCTATCTCTAATCACAATCCTGTCCTTATATATCTCCTGAGGCAGAAGTGTCAGGAAAAGGAAGTACTAGGATAAAGGGTGGGGAGAAGGAAAAAGCAAGCAAGCTAGTGGGGATTAAACCAATGAAAACAATGATTATGTAAATAGACCACAGCAGCAAGCAATGCAACAGAAGGGGTCTTAGAAGCAGAATTTAGAAGTAGACCAACAATCACTAATTAATTAATGTTTATATCAGGCTAAGAACTAAGAACTGAGTGAAAAAAAACAAGGTGTAAAATAGTATTTATGAATGCATTTTTAAAATGTTTAAATGGGATACGTATGCTAATACATAAAGTTAAGATGCTAAACTGTTGACCCTTAATGTTGACTTCTTATTAAGTAATTAAATGCAACTTTAAATATCTGAATTATCTTTCTGATATTAGTTCTTTCCTTTTTCTCTAGCATTTTAAAATGATTATATAAAATGATTGCTTTAAAATATTTATGTAGACAATATCTTCAACTATGCAAAAGAATTCATTAGTATGCGTGAGAAATGCCAACATTACAGTATTTAATATCAATTATCTCACTGTTAGACTACTGACTACTGGACTTTGTCCAGAAGTAATATGAAATGAAAATGAATGTGACATACTTCCTGGTACACTACAAGCTCACCAAAAGACAAATTTTATAACTTTTATTCTATTTTTATTTATTCTGATAGAATCATAGTAATTTTTCAGGTGAAACAAAGAGATTGGGTCTCTACCCTTGAGATTAAGTATGGCTTTTCAGAACTGAAAAGTATTACACAAAATCCGAATAAATGTCTTAATATTAACTGTTATCTCTTGACTATGAAATTAGACTCTTCAATATTTCCAAACTTCACAAATAATACCTATCATGAGTACTTGGAGCTCCAAGACAACTTTGAGTATAAAATAACTTGTAATAAATGGACCATGATTTAATTGTGTCCTTTTCAGAATTTATTGTGCACTGATTACTGAAATGAAAGATTAAATTCTCTAAAAGAATTACTAAATGTAAACTTGTTAAAGGTGGCCAATCTCTTTTAAGTTCCACATTTGTGAAATATTGATAGTTAAATTTAATTCATAAGATTGTAGCCTAAACTACAATGCCATGTAGACTATGTGCATTCAGTATATAGTAACTAATATATTTGTGAGAATATTTCTTTTTTTTTTTAATTTAAGAAAGGATAAATTAACAAAACCATAGGGTAGGAGGGGTACAACTCCACACAATTCCCACCTCCCCTGATAGCTTTCCCATTCTCTATCCCTCTGGGAGCATGGACCCAGGGTCATTGTGGGTTGCAGAAGGTGGAAGGTCCGACTTCTGTAATTGCTTCCCCGCTGAACATGGACGTTGACTGGTTGATCCATACTTCCAGTCTGCCTCTCTCTTTCCCTAGTAGGCTGGGTCTCTGGGGAAGGAGAGCTCCAGGACACATTGGTGGGGTCTTTAGTCCAGGGAAGCCTGGCCAGCATCCTGATGACATCTGGAACCTGGTGACTGAAAAGAGAGTTAACATACGAAGCCAAACAAATTGTTGAGCAATCATGGATCCAAAGCTTTGAATAGTGGAGAGGAAGTGTTAGGGGGGTATGCACTGCAAACTCTAGTGTACTTCTGCTTTCAGGTATATATTTTGCAGTAGTTTATGGATACAGGTGAACATATGCTCTCTCTCACAGAAACTGGTGTATATCTAGGTTTTGGGACTTTGTTAGAAAGTGAACCACCTGGGATTGAATTAGAGTATACTATGAAAGGAAGTCTTTTGGTGGTGGGAATGGTGTTTATGTACACTCCTAGTAAAATGTAGTCATATACATCACTAGTTAATAAATATGAGAGGGGGAAAATTAATTGTATGTCTCAAAGTTTTTCAAAACACAAACTGAATCTTTTTAATATATAGGCTGTGTATTTGATATGCAACTCTCTCAAAAGCCTAGACAAAGTAGATCAGAAGCAACCAATAGCACAGCTATATACAAGATACTGGATACTGCACAGCAAACCCTAACAAAAGGACTTTTCAAAGTTAACCCAATTACCAAACAATGCAATGATAACATTAACTATTGATTGTCTTTTTGAACCCTAAGACAGCAGGAACCTCACATCTCCACTATAGAGCCCCTACTTCCCCCAGTCCTGGAACCCTTGAATAGGGCCCACTTTCCCGTATGCCTCTCCCAATCCGTATCAAATAATATTGCATCTGCCGATCGCAACCTAATTAACACAACGATTGCCAATTCAACATACTTCACTTCAGACTGTGTCCAAAGACTTTAGGTGTGGAATGACAACCCTTCAGCTTCGTTACTCGGGTGAGACCTTTCCTTTCATAGTCAACCCGGCTTTGTCCTAGCACGTTGATTGGGCCCTCCTCAATCGCTATCGAACAGGCCATGGCCGGTGCGCCGCTATGTTCCATCGCTGGGGAGCCAGAGACGACCTGAACTGCCCCTGCGGCTACAGACAGACTATGACCCACATAGTCAACGACTGCCACCTCTCCAGATTCAAAGGAGGTCTCGAAACTTTACATCAGGCTCAACCTGACGCTATTGACTGGCTACGGAAGAAGGGCAAACGCTAGAAGAAGAATAGTATACTCTAGTTCCATCCCAGGAGAATATTTCTTATTGCTGAAAGTTCATAAAATTTATATGCTAAAAGACTTTCATGGCTGAAGCTCCAAAGTCCAGGTTCAAATCCCCCCTCGCAACATCATCGTAGGCAGAGCTGAGCAGTTTTCTGGAAAAGAGAGACAGAGAGAGTGAGAGAGGTTTCTGATGTGTGAAGGAATTATTTTAATATAGGTTTTTCAAATGCTATTACCTTATTGATCATATGTATGAGAATTTTTAGCCAAGGGGAAAAAAGACATAAGCAAAACAAAAATTCTTTAATATAAACATACACACATAATTTAAAAATACCCCACAATACCAAAAATCTAAGTTGAACAGGACACATTACTTATCCTATAAAGCCAAAAGAATACAAAAAAATGAAGAGAGTATTTATTATTCATTTCTGTATTTGTTAATATATATTAAGTATATGCTATATATCACCATTTGGAATCTTAGTATTATAACTATAGCCATGAAAAAAAACTTGGTTTCATAAGATTTATATTCTACTGGAAGGGTTAAGAAATTAGTACAAAGAATAAAATATAATAATAATAATAAATCAGAACATAAGCAAACAATAAAATATATAGGACATATATGAATCATATAAAGGGAATTAAAAGGATGGTAGAAAAAAGAGTGACTAAATTGAGTGAAGCTATTTTTGATTGAGTCCTCAACAAATACTTCACTGAGGCAAAGAAAAAAAAATAGCTGTTGTGAATGACAAGAAATCAGCCTCAAGGAAAATACTTTTCTTTTTGTTGTTTTTATTTCAAGCGGAGAAAAAGAGCTTATTTTCCCCAGATAAAGAAAGAGAGCTATATTATAGAATCTAAACAAGTGTCAGCTTAAGCATCCCCAGAAATAAGGCCAGAATGCTAAAGCTCAGTGTGGAAAAGAATGTCAAGAAGTCTTAAGTGGGGGCTATTAGCTTTTCCTTAAATGTGATGGAGAGGTTTGAAAAAGCAAGCAATCTTTGACAAATAAATATTTTCAAAGCTGAATTAAAAAAGACAGTGATCAACTATACTGGTGTAGAGAGGCTGTAATTAAGGAGATGGAGAAAAATGAATTAATTTGAGTGAAAGCAGAGCCAACCAAGATTACTGAAACATCAAGCATAAAGGGTGAGGAAATGTGAAAGGGACCCTATACAACCTTGGATGTGGAGCAATAGATAAGTTGTTGGACTCGCAAGTGTGCAAAAAGGATCCCAGAGATGTAACTTTTGACACTTATGCCATTTGTGTAGTCGGTAATTATAGTGTTACAAACTCAAAATGGGCAAATTCAGGATGAGATAAAATGGTAAATAATCAAGAATTCTGCTTTTGAAATATTCAGAGTTAGCACAAGATTGACAATTAAAGGTGTGGAAAGCAAAGAGCAGATAAATGAAGAAGTAAGTATTATTAAAAGTGTAAGAGTTGTATAGCATCATATGAAATAAGTTACAAATGTATTTTTACAAAAGAGTCATCAACGGGGTTAAATGATGCTGAAAAGCCAAAGAGATTAAGAACAGAAAACTGTTCTTTCTTTATATATAACAACCTGAACATCATTACTCATTAGATTAAATGCCCCTGTCAGATTATATAAGTAAAATCTGATAAGAAATTTATTCTATAGGGAAGAGAGAGAGAGACAGAGAGAATGACTGACTGATTGACCACTGCATCTCTCTGACAATAAATTTGCTGGAGAAGGAACCCAGGACCTCACACATGCTAGTCCTGCATTCTCTTCACTATACCAAGTAAGTGTTCACCTAACCAATTATTAAGAATTTTTTTGAATGTGGGTGGGAGGTAGCATGATGTTTATGCAAAAAGATTTTGTTGCCTAAGGCTCCAGAGTCCCAAGTAAAATATCCTGCACCACCATTATTCAGAGTTGAGCAGTGCCCTGATAATAAATAAATAAAAAATAAATTCACAATGGTGAAAAAGATGGGGGGAACTATAGCCATTATTTTATAATTCGTACTTTATGATAGATGAAAAGACACAGAGTATTTGCAGATGATATGATAGTATACATAGAAAAACCTAAATAATCCAGCAGAAACTACTGGAAGTTATTAGGCAATATAGCAAGGTGTCAGGCTACAAAATAAATGTACAAAAATCAGTGAACATTTCTTTATGCAAACACTAAATCTGAAGAAGACATCCAGAAATCACTCCCATTCAATGTTTCAGCAAAATCAATAAAATATCTAGGAATAAAGTTGACCAAAGAAGTGAAAGACTTGTATACTGAAAACTATAAGTCCTACTCAAGGAAAGAGAAAATGATACCAAGAAATGGAAAGACATCCCAGACTCATGGATTGGAAGAATAAATATCATCAAAATGAATATTCTCCCCAGAGCCATATACAAATTTAATGCAATACCCATCAAAGTTCCACCAAGCTTCTTTAAGAGAATAGAAAAAACACTACAATCATTTATCTGGAACCAGAAAACACCTAGAATTGCCAAAACCATCTTGAGGAAAAGAAATAGAAAAGGAGGCATCACACTACCAGATCTCAAACTATATTATAAAGCCATCATAATCAAAACAGCATGGTACTGGAACAAAAATAGGCACACAGATCAGTGGAACAGAACTGAAAACACAGAAATAAATCCCCACGCCTATGGATATCTAATCTTTGATAAGGGGGCTAAAGTATTAAATGGAAGAAGGAGGCTTTCTTCAATAAATGGTGCTGTGAAAACTGGGTTGTAACATGCAGAAGAATGAAATTGAAACACTTTATCTCACCAGAAACAAAAATCAACTCCAAATGGATCAAAGACCTGGATGCTAGACCAGAAACAATCAAATACTTAGAGGAAAACATTGGTAAAACACTTTCCCACCTACACCTCAAGGACATCTTTGATGAATCAAACCCAATTGCAAGAAAGACTAAAGCAGACACAAACCAATGGGACTACATCAAATTGAAAAGCTTCTGCACATCCAAAGAAACTATTAAACAAACAAAGAGACCCCTCACAGAATGGGAGAAGACCTTCACATGCCATACATCAGAAAAGAAACTAATCATCAAAATATATAAAGAGCTCAGCAAATTTAGCACCAAAAAAGCAAATGACCCCATCCAAAAATGGGCAGAGGATATGAACAAAGCATTCACTACAGAGGAGATCCAAAAGGCTAACAAACATATGAAAAACTGCTCTAGGTCACTGATTGTCAGAGAAATGCAAATTAAGACAACACTAAGATACCACCTCACTCCTGTGAGAATGGCATACATCAAAAAGGACAGCAGCAACAAATGCTGGAGAGGTTGTGGGGACAGAGGAACCCTTTTACATTGATGGTGGGAATGTAAATTGGTATAGCCTCTGTGGAGAGCAGTCTGGAAAACTCTCACAAGGCTAGACATGGACCTTCCATATGACCCAGTAATTCCTCTCCTGGGGTTATAACCCAAGGACTCCATAACACCCAACGAAAAAGAGGTGTGTACTCCTATGTTCATAGCAGCACAATTTATAATAGCTAAAACTTGGAAGCAACCTAGGTTCCCATCAACAGATGAGTGGCTGTGGTATATATACACAATGGAATACTATGCAGCTATCAAGAACAATGAACCCACCTTCTCTGATTCACTTGGACAGAGCTAGAAGGAATTATGTTAAGTGAGCTAAGTCAGAAAGAGAAAGATGAGTATGGAATGATCCTACTCATTAACAGAAGTTGACTAAGAAAATCTGAAAGGGAAACTAAAAGCAGGATCTGACTAAATTGAAAGTAGGGCACCAAAGTAAAACCCCTGTGGGGAGGGGTAGACATGCGGCTTCCTTTGCCGGAGGGGTTTGGGGGTGGGTGGGCGGATTGGGACACAGTATTTTGGTGGTGGGAATGGTGTTTATTTACACTCCTAGTAAAGTGTAGTCATATAAATCACTAGTTAATTTATATGAGGGGGAAAATTCATTGTATGTCTCAAATTTTTTAAAACACAGACTGAGTCTTTTTAATATATAGGCTGTGTATTTCACATGTGGTCTCTCTCAAAAGCCTAGATCAAGTAGATCAGACGCAACCAGTGGCACAGCTATTTACAAGATACTGGGTACTATACAGCAAACTCTAACAAAAGATGAGCAGAAATAAAAAACATCGAAAATAAAAGAACCATACAAAAGTTCAATGAAGCCAAATGTTGATTCTTTGAAAGATTAAACAAAATTGACAAACCCCTAGCCAGACTCACCAAACAAAAAAGAGAGAAGACTCAAATTAATAGAATTGTAAACTATGGAGGAGTTATCACAACTGACACCACAGAAATCCAGACAATCCTGCGAAATTTCTATAAAGAACCATACGCCACCAAGCTAGAGAATCTGGAGAAATGGAACAATTCCTAGAAGCATATGCCCTTCCAAAACTGAACCAAGAAGAACTACAAAATCTAAATGCATCAATCACAGACAAAGAAATTGAAACAGTTATTAAGAATCTCCCGAACAACAAAAGTCCTGGACCAAATGGCTTCACAAACGAATTCTACAAAAATTTCAGGAAACAGTTAGTACACATACTTCTTAAGCTTTTCATTAAGATTGAAGAAACAGGAATACTCCCTTCCACCTTCTATGAAGCCAACATCACCCTGATACCAAAAGCTGTAGGGACAGAACAAAAAAGGAAATCTACAGACCAATATCTCTGATGAACATAGATGCCAAAATATTAAACAAGATCTTGGCCAACCAGATACAGCAACACATCAAAAAGATTGTTCATCATGACCAAGTGGGATTCATCCCAGGAATGCAAGGCTGGTTCAACATCTGTAAGTCAATCAATGTCATTCACCACATCAATAAAAGCAAAGCCAAAAAACACATGATTATCTCAATAGATGCAGAGAAAGCCTTTGACAAAATTCAACACCCATTCATGCTCAAAACTCTACAAAAAATGGGAATAGATGGGAAATTCCTCAAGATAGTGGAGTCTATATATAGCAAACCTACAGCCAACATCATACTCAATGGACAGAAGCTGACAGCATTCCCCCTCTGATCGGGGACCTGACAGGGCCGTCCACTGTCACCGTTACTCTTCAACATAGTATTGGAAGTTCTTGCCATAGCAATCAGGCAAGAGAAAGAAATCAAAGGAATACAGATAGAAAGGGAAGAAGTCAAGCTCTCTCTATTTGCAGATGATATGATAGTATACATAGAAAAACCTAAAGAATCCAGCAGAAAATTACTGGAAGTATTAGGCAACATAGCAAGGTATCAGGCTACAAAATCAATGTACAAAAATCAGTGGCATTTCTTTATGAAAACACTAAATCTGAAGAAGACATCCAGAAATCACTCCCATTTACTGTTTCAGCAAAATCAATCAAATACCTAGGAATAAAGTTGACCAAAGAAGTGAAAGACTTATATACTGAAAACTATGAGTCACTACTCAAGGAAATAGAAACTGATACCAAGAAATGGAAAGATATCCCATGCTCATGGATTGGAAGAATATATATCAATAAAATGAATATTCTCCCCAGAGCCATATACAAATTTAATGCAATACCCATCAAAGTTCCACCAAGCTTCTTTAAGAGAATAGAAAAAATACTACAATCATTTATCTGGAACCAGAAAACACCAGGAATTGACAAAACCATCTTGAGGAAAAGAAACAGAAATGGAGGCATCACACTCCCAGACCTTAAACTATATTATAAAGCCATCATCATCAAAACAGCATGGTACTGGAACAAAAATAGGCATACAGACCAGTGGAACAGAATTGAAAGCCCAGAAAGAAATCCCCACACCTATGGACATCTAATCTTTGATAAGAGGGCCCCAAGGATTAAATGGAAAAGGAGGCTCTCTTCAATAAATGGTGCTGGGAAAACTGGGTTGTAACATGCAGAAGAATGAAATTGAATCACTTTATCTCACCAGAAACAAAAATTAACTCCAAATGGATCAAAGACCTAGATGTCAGACCAGAAACAATCAAACACTTAGAGGAAAACATTGATAAAACAGTTTCCCACCTACACCTCAAAGACATTTTGATGAATAAAACCCAACTGCAAGGAAGACTAAAGCAGAAACAAACCAATGGGACTACATCAAATTGAAAAGCTTCTGCACATCCAAAGAAACTATTAAACAACAAAGAGACCCCTCTCAGAATGGGAGAAGATCTTTACATGCCATACATCAGACAAGAAACTAATCATCAAAATATATAAAGAGCTCAGCAAACTTAGCACCAAAAAAGCAAATGACCCCATCGAAAACAGGCAGAGGATATGAACAAAGCATTCACTACAGAGGAGATCCAAAAGGCTAACAAACATATGAAAAACTGCTCTAGGTCACTGATTGTCAGAGAAATGCAAATTAAGACAACACTAAGATATCACCTCACTCCTGTGAGAATGGCATACATCAAAAAGGACAGCAGCAACAAATGCTGGAGAGGTTGTGGGGACAGAGGAACCCTTTTACATTGATGGTGAGAATGTAAATTGGTATAGCCTCTGTGGAGAGCAGTCTGGAAAACTCTCACAAGGCTAGACATGGACCTTCCATATGATCCAGTAATTCCTCTCCTGGGGTTATAACCCAAGAAGTCCATAATACCCAACCAAAAAGAGGTGTGTACTCCTATATTCATAGCAGCACAATTCATAATAGCTAAAACCTGGAAGCAACCCAGGTGCCCAACAACAGATGAGTGGCTGAGAAAGAAGTGGTATATATACACAATGGAATACTATGCACCTATCAAGAACAATGAACCCACCTTCTCTGACCCATCTTGGACAGAGCTAGAAGGAATTATGTTAAGTGAGCTAAGTCAGAAAGATAAAGATGAGTATGGGATGATCCCACTCATCAACAGAAATTGAGTAAGAAGATCTGAAAAGGAAACTAAAAGCAGGACCTGACCAAATTGTAAGTAGGGCACCAAAGTAAAAACCCTGTGGTAAGGGGTAGACCTGCAGCTTCCTGGGCCAGTGGGGGGAGGGAGTGGGTGGGAGGGATTGGTCACAGTCTTTTGGTGGTGTTAGTCTTTAAGTCGTGGGAGACGTGCTAACTATACGCCTTGTCTTGTTGCTGAATGCGAGCAACTACTAAAGCAGTATGATGAGTCGGGCGACCCAGATGTGTCTGACCATCTCATTGCCTCCCTGGATGCAGCACGCCAAGCCCACTGGCAACAACTCATGGAAAGTCTGACCTTCACCCACTCAAGTAGGAAGGCCGGGAAGCTTCTTCACAGACTGGGTGCCGGTAGCCAACCCCCTCCCGTCTCCCATCCAACCGTATCTCCAAACTCAGTGGCCTGTCACCTAACTCAAGTTGGACATGCTAAGATTGACCCAGTCTGGAAAAGAGAAATTTCCCATGAGTGGTCATCCCACTTCTGGTTATCTTGTCCATCTCCAAAAATCTCTCCCTTTACACTGTCTGAACTGGAAGACACTTTGAAGAGGGTTAAACCGGGAACAGCTGCTGGCTATGATAACATCACCCCAGAACTCATTATTAACCTGGGTCCCACGGCAAATTAAGTGGCTCGCTTCATTCCTGTCCCACATCTTGGAATCTGAGTCTATGCCCAAAGTTTGGCGTCATGCGAAGATTATAGCGGGTTTGAAACCAAAGAAAGACCCAACACTGGCCACCAGCTATAGACCAATTTCTCTCCTCTCCGTGTGATACAAACTCCTTGAGAGGCTGCTTCTGTCATGTATTTCTCATCTTACAGAGAAATTCCTATCACCCGCCCAGGCTTGATTCTGCCCAGGAAGATCTACCTGTGAACAAGCCCTGGCCCTCTCAACTTACATTGAAAATGGATTCCAGAAGAATTTAAAGACGGGTGCTGTCTTTGTTGATCTCACAGCAGCCTATGACACGGTCTGGCACCGTGGTCTCCTAGTCAAGATCTCAAGATGCCTGCCTCCATGGGTGGCCAACACTATATCGTTTCTTCTCCAAAACAGAAGATTCCGGGTACATCTGGGTGACAAGTCTAGCAGATGGAGACTTGTCTCAAGTGGCCTCCCCCAGGGCTCTGTTCTGGCTCCTACGCTATTTAATATTTACATCAATGACCTCCCAGAAACTTCTTCAAGGAAATTCATCTACGCCGATGACATCTGCTGTGCAACTCAGGCATCAAAGTTCGACATCCTCGAGGAAACACTCATGAAAGACATGTCTCTGATATCTGCTTACTGTAAAAAATGGCAACTAATCCCTAGCACTGCAAAAACGGTATCATCTGTTTTCCATCTACACCATGCCTCGGCCTCGCGTCAGCTTAATGTGCAGCTTGGCGATAAGAGAATCTGGCATGAAGCCCAGCCAGTCTATCTTGGCGTTACTCTCGATCGTACTCTGTCATTTCGCAAACATCTCATAAAAACTGCAGCAAAGGTGGGCGCGAGGAATAACATCATTGCAAGACTGGCCAGCTCCTCATGGGGCGCGAGCACTTCCACACTACGATCATCCTCTCTGGCATTATGCTATTCCACTGCAGAATACACCCCAGTATGGTTCCGTAGCCCCCATGTCCACTTGGTCAATTCCAAATTATATTCCTCCATGAGGATAATTTTTGGAACCATCCGTTCCACCCCGGTTCCATGGCTTCCAGTTATTAGCAACATCACCCCGCCAGATATTCGTCGGGATGCGGCATCATCTAAGTTCATTTCCCACGTCTACGCTGGACCGGACCTGCCAATATACGCAGATATCTTCGCCCACCCTGTTCAACGCTTGACGTCTCGTCACCCAATCTGGTCCCCTACGCCTACACTGAACTTCTCTGTTACAGTCTCTTGGAAACAGAGTTGGCAGTCAGCTGAGGTAAAGAACAAACACCTCATCACAGACCCCTGCAAGTGTCAACCCAGCTTTGACCTAGCACGTTATGATTGGGCTCTCCTCAATCGCTATCGAACAGGCCATGGCCGGTGCGCCGCTATGTTCCATCGCTGGGGAGCCAGAGACGACCCTAACTGCCCCTGCGGCTACAGACAGACTATGACCCACATAGTCAAAGACTGCCACCACTTCAGATTCAAAGGAGGTCTCAAAAGTTTACATCAGGCTTAACCTGATGCTGTTGACTGGCTATGGAAGAAGGGCAAACGCTAGAAGAAGAAGGTGGTGGGAATAGTGTTTATGTACACTCCTAGCAAAATGTAGACATATAAATCACTAGTTAATTAATATGAGAGGGGGAAAATTAATTGTATGTCTCAAAGTTTTTCAAAACACAAACTGAATCTTTTTAATATATAGGCTGTGTATTTGATATGCGGACTCTCTCAAAAGCCTAGACCAAGTAGATCAGAAGCATCCAATAGCACAGCTATATACAAGATACTGGGTACTGTACAGCAAACCATAACAAAAGGACTTTTCAAAGTTAACCCAATTACCAAACAATGTAATGATAACATTAACTATTGATTGTCTTTTTGAACCCTAAGACAGCAGGAACCTCACATCTCCACTATAGAGCCCCTAAATCCCCCAGTCCTGGCACCCTTGGATAGGGCCCACTTTCCCATATGCCTCTCCCAATCCATATCAAATAATATTGCATCCGCCGATCACAACCTAACCAACGCAACGATTGCCACCTCAACATGCTTCACTTCAGACTGTCCAGAGACTTCACATGTGGAATGACAACCGTTCAGCTTCATTACTCAGGTGAGACCTTTCCTTTCATAGTATACTCTAATTTCATCTCAGGTGGTTCACTTTCTAACAAATTCCCGAAACCTAGATATACACCAGTTTCTGTGAGAGAGAGCATATATTCACACGTATCCATAAACTAGTGCAAAATATATACCTGAAAGCAGAAGTACACTAGAGTTTGCAGTGAGTACCTCCCTAACACTTCCTCTCCACTATTCCAACCTTTGGGTCCATGATTGCTCAACAATTTGTTTGGCTTCGTATGTTAACTCTCTTTTCAATCACAAGGTTCCAGATGCCATCAGGATGCTGGCCAGGCTTCCCTGGACTGAAGACCCCACCAATGTGTCCTGGAGCTCCACTTCCCCAGAGACCCACCCTACTAGGGAAAGAGAGAGGCATACTGGGAGTATGGATCGACCAGTCAACGCCCATGTTCAGCGGGGAAGCAATTACAGAAGCCAGACCTTCCACCTTCTGCAACCCACAATGACCCTGGGTCCATGCTCCCAGAGGGATGGAAAATGGGAAAGCTATCAGGGGAGGGAGTGGGATATGGAGATTGGGTGTTGGGAATTGTGTGGAGTTATACCCCTCCTACCCTATGGTTTTGTTAATTAATCCTTTCTTAAATAAAAAAAAAAAACTGTTGTAATGGTTTTAACTGAATTAGCAATACCCTGAGGGATTAACATGGTGGGGATCTGTAAATAATACTAGCATGGAAATATAGTGGTTTGTGGGCCCTGCCAATGTTTAACCACATCTGAACAATTTGCCAACACCAGGGTGATAAAGAATAGGAAAAATCTTCCAATGGAGGAGATGAGATGCAGAACTCTGGTGATAGGAATTGTACCCCTCTTATCCTACTGTCCTGCCAATCATTATTAAATCAATAAAACAATCATTTAAAAATTTTAAAAAAGGAGAACTAGGTTTTCCTTAATATGAAAACACTCTAGAGAATGATTGCATTCTAAAATGAATTATCTTAGATATAATCAGAAACTAAAATGGAAAATACTTCCAGAACTATGATGCTAGGGAAAATTAATATAATTTATCCCAAGACAAATTAAATTTAAGTTCTTAATATATTTATTTATTTTGAGAAGTTATTATTATTTTTTTTCTTTAAGAAAGGAGACATTAACAAAACCGTAGGATAGGAGGGGTAAAACTCCACACAATTCCCACCACCCAGTATCCATATCCCATCCCCTCCCCTGAAAGCTTTCCATTCTCTATCCCTCATGAGTGGTGAAGCAGGGCTGCAGGTGTCTCTCTGTCTCTCTCCCCCTTTACCACCTCCTTTCCTCTTGATTTCAGGCTGTGTCTACCCAATAAATAGAATGAATTGAAATGATGGAGTAGCTCTAAGGTATTGTGATGGAGAGATATTGCACTTTCATATTGGATGTAGAGTGACAGAATATTGACTTGAAAGGGTATGAAACTGTATTAGTAAAATATAAAGTGTTTTATTTATTTATTATTTGATAGAGAGAGAAATTGAGAGGAGAAGGATAGAGGAGAGAGACAGAGATACCTGTAGTACTGCTTCACTATTTATGAAGCTTCCCCCCTGCACGTGGAGACCAGGGTCTTGAACCTGGGTCCTTATGCAATGCAACACAGGCACTTAACCAGGTACACCACTGCTTGGGCCCATAATATAAAGTTTTGAATGTCAATATGGCTCAAATTAAGAAGCCCAAAAAAAAATCAGCATCAGTCTTACTAAATAGCTCACTTACAGAATATTCTGTTTTGTGGCATACAACCTAGATTTTTGAGACCCACTGAATTGAAGCAAGTTTTGATGCTGTAGCGCATCTCTCTGTCTGTCTGTCTCACTCTCATAAAAAAATGAGTATCTAAATCAATCAATGTGATCCACCACATCAACAAAAGCAAGACCAAAAACCACACGGTCATATCAATTGATGCAGAGAAAGCCTTTGACAAAATACAACATTCCTTTATGATCAAAACACTACAAAAAATGGGAATAGATAGAAAATTCCTGAATATAGTGGAGTCTATACGTAGCAAACCTACAGCCAACATCATACTCAATGGTGAAAAACTGGAAGCATTTCCGTTCAGATCAGGTACTAGATAGGGATGCCCACTATCACCATTACTATTCAACATAGTGTTGGAAGTTCTTGCCATAGCAATCAGGCAGGAGCAAGGAATTAAAGGGATACAGACTGGAAGAGAGGAAGCCAAACTCTCCCTGTTTGCAGATAACATGATCTTATACACAGAAAAACCTAAGGAATCCAGCAAGAAGCTTTTGGAAATCATCAGGCAATACAGTAAGGTGTCAGGCTACAAAATTAACATTCAAAGTCAGTAGCATTCCTCTATGCAAACACTAAATTAGAAGAAATTGAAATCCAGAAATCAATTCCTTTTACCATAGCAACAAAACCAATAAAATATCTAGGAATAAATCTAACCAAATAAGTGAAAGACTTGTATACTGAAAATTATGAGCCACTACTCAAGGAAATAGAAAAAGACACAAAGAAGTGGAAAGATATTCCATGTTCATGGGTTGGAAGAATTAACATCATCAAAATGAATATACTACCCAGAGACATCTACAAATTTAATGCCATCCCCATCAAGATCCCAAGCTCATTTTTAGGAGAATAGAACAAATGCTACAAATGTTTATCTGGAACCAGAAAAGACCTAGAATTGCCAAAAACAGTCTTGAGAAAAAAGAACAAAACCAGAGGCATCACACTCCCAGATCTCAACCTGTATTATAGGGCCATTGTCATCAACACTGCTTGGTACTGGAACATGAATAGACACACTGACCAGTGGAATAGAATTGAGAGCCCAGAAGTGAGCCCCCACACCTATGGACATCTAATCTTTGACAAAGGGGCCCAGACTATTAAATGGGGAAAGCAGAGTCTCTTCAACAAATTATGTTGGAAACAATGGGTTGAAACATGCAGAAGAATGAAACTGAACCACTGTGTTTCACCAAATACAAAAGTAAATTCCAAGTGGATCAAGGACTTGGATGTTAGACCAGAAACTATCAGATACTTAGAGGAAAATATTGGCAGAACTCTTTTCTGCATACATTTTAAAGACATCTTCAATGAAACGAATCCAATTACAAAGAAGACTAAGGCAAGTATAAAACCTATGGGACTACATAGAAGAAGGATGACAGACGACCTAGTGGGGGTTGTATCTTTATATGAGAAACTGGGGAATGCTATGCATGTACAAACTATTGTATTTACTGTTGAATGAAAAACATTAATTCCCCAATAAAATTATTTAAAAAATGAGCATCTGGAGAAATAACTTACCTTACAGAGTGTTAGATTTGCCTGCCTGAGTCTCTCAGTTTAAAATCCTCAGGACCACAGTGGTGCCCTGGCTTGTGTCTTTCTGTCTCAGATTAAACCATCTTTCATGAATGTAGTAAATAAAAGAAATCTTAAGAGAAAGATTTTTTCTGAAGGGAGGTTTATACTTTCCATTTCCAACATCATACTTATCAAACATGTTGTAAATTAACTCAAAAAGAGGTGTGGGGGTTAGGGCTGCTTGTGGCACATATAGAAGAATTCACAGCGGGAGCTGGGAACTGGTTTAATAAATACACGGTTTATTAGGGTGAAACAGGTAAAAGGCAAAATAAGCACTTAGCATCAAGGGTTAAGCATACGCTAAATCTATAAAGTCTGAATATGGTTATCAAAGTTTAGTACCATAAGATAAACAGTTATAAGCTCTGGTAAAGTTTGCTCATGGCTGTAGAGGGGTCTAAAAGTTTACTGGCTAGCAGAGGCACACGTGTTCAGTTCCCAGGAGAAGCAGCCATGGCGGATACCTGACCAGAAGAAGCTTCTGACCAGAAGCAGCAGCAGCAGCTGCCAAAGAGTACCATGTGCTCCAAGTCCCTGCTTTTATACATTCCCTTCCTGAAGCACCTCCTCAGGGTGACATCATTTGTATGCTAATAGTCCTAAACTCCTGCTGGGATCACCACAATTCCCCACTTCTGATTATAGACATGTAGGAGAAATAAGCAAATCTTCAGTGATTCTAGGGTTACCCCTGCAAGCCCTGCCTTCACCCCCCCAGAGTGCGGGTGCAATAACTGGGTATCAGATAAGGCCCTGTTAGCCTGAAGACCTGTGGTCTAGTATCTGTGTCTAACCCAGAGACGGTCCATCACTCAGGGAGGCTCAGAACAGAATCTCACAGTGGTGTCCCCAAGTTCAAGTAGCTCCTGGGTGGCAATCATGGCATATCCAGGTTGTTAGACTGTTGCAATCCATGCTTCAGCTCATGTTCTTGTGAGGAGTCCGCAGATGAGAGGGGCTTATCTGCTCATCATGGGTCCAAGCAGGACCTGTGAATGAGAAACTAGAACAAACACACCCTATGCCTTAAGTTAGTAATTTTATTTCAATCACGAAGACTAGACAGATCACGAGGCATCTGCTGGAAAAGAAATAGCTCTGTGGAGAAAAGTAATGCTTAGCAGCTATCTGATTAGAATTATGCAGTGCAAAATTTAATATATATAAAGCTCCTTGTATTCTGTTCATGTCTGAGAAATAGTCCTTTAAGAGTACATATGGCCTTCCACAGTTACTCATCTGGAGGGATAGTAAGGCATGCAAAATGCATGTTTAGAAGAGGGCGATAGTCAGCCTAATAAGGAATACCTCATCAGCAAAGGCAGAGAAACCCTGAGTTGCTTTCTGTGCAACTGGTGGCATATAAAGCCTGTAACAGTGTCCACAGAGATAGGAGTACATTTCAACTTAGCAAACTGAGGGATGTGTGAAACATTCATTTTTCAGAATCAACATTAAAAAGGTATACTGAGATGAACATCCATAAAGGGAGGAGTCACACCAGTCTAGGCATAAAGAAACAGTGGCTCATGCTATACCAGAGAAATATCTAGTCATTTAACAGAGGGGGAGAGAAAGATAGACACCTGCAGACCTGCTTCACTGCTTGTGAAGTGACCCTCCTTCAGGTGGGGAGCCAGGATCCTTACTCCTGTTCTTGTGCTGCACGCCATGTGCACTTAACCCTCTGCTACTGCCCACCCCCCACAGCTGATATTCTTATTTATTTATTTATTTATTTATTTATTTATTTATTTATTTAAGAAAGGAGACATTAACAAAACCATAGGATAGACGGGGTACAACTCCACACAATTCCCACCACTCGATCTCCATATCCCATCCCCTCTCCTGATAGCTTTCACATTCTCTATCCCTCTGGGAGCATGGACCCAGGGTCATTGTGGGTTGCAAAAGGTGGAAGGTCTGGCTTCTGTAATTGCTTCCCGCTGAACATGGGCATTGACTGGTCAATCCATACTCCCAGTCTGCCTCTCTCTTTCCTTAGTAGGGTGGTTCTCTGGGGAAGCCGAGCTCTAGGACACATTTTTGAGGTCTTCAGTCCAGGGAAGTCTGGTCGGCATCATGCTGGCATCCAGAACCTGGTGATTGAAAAGAGAGTTAACATACAAAGCCAAACAAATTGTTCACCAATCATGGACCTAAAGGCTGGAGTAGTGCAGATGAAGTGTTGGGGGGGGTACTCACTGCAGACTCTTGTGTACTTTTGCTTTCAGGCATATATTTTTCCCTGGTTTATGGACACGTGTGAACAAATGCTCTATCTCAGAGGACCTGGTCTATATCTAGGTTTGGGGACTTTATTGGGGAGTGGAACACCTGGAATGGAATTAGAGAATAGTATGAAAGGAAAGGTCTCACCCGAGTGATGAAGCTAAAGGGCTGTCATTCCACACCTGAAATCTCTGGACACAGTCTGAAGTGAAGCATGTTGAGGTGGCACTCATTGCATTGATTAGGTAGCGATCGGCTGATGCAATATTATTTGATATGGATTGAAAGAAGCATGCAGGAAAGTGAGCCCCACTCTAAGGTACCAGGACTGGGGGAAATATAGGCTCTATAGTGGAAATGTGAGGTTCCTGCTGTCTTAGGAGACATTTGATCAATATTTCCCCTATTTCCCCTCTTGTATTAATTAAATAGTAGTTTATATGACTACACTTAAATAGGAGTGTACTTAAACACCATTCCCACCACCAAAAGACTGTGTCCCATCCCACCCACCCACCCTTGCCTCCTCCCCCCCCCCCCCCCGCTGCCCTGGGAAGCTGAATGTCCACCCTCCCCCTCACCACAGAGTTTTTACTTTGGTGCCTTACTTTCAATTTAGTCAGATCCTGCTGTTAGTTTCCCTTTCTGATCTTCTTTCTCAACTTCTGTTGATGAGTGGGGTCATCCCATACTCATCTTTGTCTTTCTGACTTAGCTCACTTAACATAATTCCTTCTGCTCTGTCCAAGATGGGTCAGATAAGGTGGGTTCATTGTTCTTAATAGCTGCATAGTATTCCATTGTGTATATGTACCACAGTTTACTCAGCCACTCATCTGTTGTTGATCATCTGGGTTGCTTACAGGTTTTAGCTATTATGAATTGTGTTGCTATGAACACATGTACACATATGAATTGTGTTGCTATGAACAGATGTACACATATCTTTTTGATTGGGCATTATGGAATACTTGGGGTGTATCCCCAGGAGAGGAATTACTGGGTCATATGGAAGGTCTAAGCCTAGCCTTATGAGAGTTCTCCAGACAGGTCTCCACAGAGGCTGGACCAATTTACATTCTCACCAGCAATGCAGAAGGGTTCCTTTGTCCGCACAACCTCTCCAACATTTGTTGCTGCTGTCCTTTTTGATGTATGCCATTCTCACAGGAGTGAGGTGGTATCTCAATGTTGTCTTAATTTGCATTTCTCTGACAATCAGCGACCTGGAGCAGATTTTCATGTGTTTGTTAGCCTTTTGGATCTCCTCTGAAGGGAATGTCTTGTTCATATCCTCTGTCCATTATTTAGATTGGGTCATTTGCTTTTTTAGTTCTAAGTTTGCTGAGCTCTTTGTATATTTTGGTTATTAAGTCTCTTGTCTGATGTATGGCATGTGAAGATCTTCTTCCATTCTGTGAGGGGTCTCTTTGTTTGTGTGATGGTTTCTTTGGCTGTGCAGAAGCTTTTCAATTTGATGTAGTCCATTTGGTTTGTTTCTGATTTAGTCTTCCTTACAATTGGGTTTGTTTCATCAAAGATGCCCTTGAGGCTTAGGTGGGAAAGTATTCCACCAATGTTTTCCTCTAAGTATTTGGTAGTTTCTGGTCTAACATCCAGGTCCTTGATCCATTTGGAGTTGATTTTTGTTTCTGGTGAGATAAGGTGGTTCAATTTCATTCTTCTGCATGTTATAACCCAGTTTTCCCAGCACCACTTATTGAAGAGAGCCTCCTTCTTCTGTTTAATACTTTGGGCCCCCTTATCAAAGATTATATGTCCATAGGTGTGGGGGTTCATCTTATATTCTTATGTGTAGGGTAGAAAGAGACTCTTACTCACAACTGAATTGTCATGTTCTCCTTTCTCAAAGAACTGTGTTCACAAGAGTTCTCCCCATATATGTTGTGTATGATCTAGGTTTTGCTTTTAAACTTGATCTAATTTAGTGATGGGATCTAAGTGAAAAGAACATTCTAGAAGCTTTATGTCATTTGTAATTTCACACCAAATTTGAGACAATCCTCAATAGTCCACGTTCACCAAAAGATTCTCTTGCTCCAGTTTGGAGAACTCACAGAAGGCTAGAAATGGACCTACCCTATGACCCTGCAATTCCTCTCCTGGGGATATATCCCAAGGAACCCAACACACCCATCCAAAAATATTTGTGTATAACTTTGTTCATAGCAACATAATTTGTAATAACCAAAACCTAGAAGCAACCCAGGTCTCCAACAACAGATAAGTGGCTGAGCAAGTTGTGGTATATATACACAATGGAGTACTACTCAGATATTAAAAATGGTGATTTCACCATTTTCAGCCCATCTTGGATGGAGCTTGAAGAAATCATGTTAAGTGAAATAAGTCAGAAACAAAAGGATGAATATGGGATGATCTCACAGGCAGAAGTTGAAAAACAAGATCAGAAGAGAGAATACTAAGCAGAACCTGGACTGGAGTTGGTGTGTTGTAAAAGACTCTGGATTGGGGGGCAGGGGAAGAGTACAGGTCCTGGAAAAGGATGACAGAGGACCTAGTGGGGGCTGTATGTTATGTGGAAAAATGAGAAATGTTATGCATGCACAAACTATTTTATTTACTATCACCTGTAAAAAAATTAATCCCCCTAAAAAGGAAAAAAAAGATTCTTTTGCTCCCAAGCATAAGTCATACTTGTATTTCCAGAATGTTGCATAGATTAGTCAGAAGAAGGGTTAAAATCACAGACAGGGGGGCGGAGGGGAGAGGGAGAGAGAATGAGTCCACTAATGTGTCCACCATGTTCTCATGATCTCCATCTCCACTTCACAACTGCTGGGTCTCCGTCCTCTCTCCACTATACCTTAGCCATCATTTGACCGTCCTGGCTCCCCACCTACGTTTCTCCTTCCAGTATTTCTAAATTACTCTATCTTTTGTACGCATGCTTTACTGTTACAAGTTTACATTCTCCAAATCATCAATGCACTCAGCAAAAAGCTACTCCCACCACTTGCCAGAATCTACTCTCTTAAAATGTAAAGGATTATATGTTAGTGCAAAGGATTTTGGGTGGATCTTTCCTTTTTTCTTCATTAAAAAATGCAACCTGAACTCTCTACTGTGATCTAGTTTTCTAATACTTGTGTCAACTCTGACACCATCTTCCCAGACAATACTTTTAGTCCACCTGCACATTAGCTGTCAGAATCAGGCAAAATTACTAAAGTTATGGGTCACATGGAACATACTTAAAACATACGTTCTTCGGGATAGCATGTGGCACAAAGCACAAGGACAGGCGTAAGTATCCCGGTTCTCAATTTCTGGCTGTCTCTATCCAATAAATAAGTAAATAAAGATAAAAAGTGTCTTCTCATCTGTAGGCACTTCTTTATACCTCCTAGTATTTGATTTCCTTTATCTCTGCACCTTATTTACTAATTATTTTGTCAGTGCAGCTATGTCTGAAGGTATAAGCATAACTGTTTTATGAGAACAGATTTACTCACTTTCCATGAAGCCATGTCACTCAGACAAGTCAATTTTCAATCTGAAGTCTTTAAAACTTGTCCCTAAAATCTGTTGTACATGTAGGAAGATAAACTTATTTCCTCGTTCTTTTATGTTTCTTTTATTTCTTATCATCCAACAGAATTTTGTCAATGAGCAAAAGCTCTCCATATTGCAACATATTTGTAAAAAATGTCTTTAAGATATTGACTTGACAGCTTTGCTTTGTAAAGGACTTTCATCTTGTCATTTTATATTCTCCACCCTAAAGTCCAAATACAGGTTGTCATTTGTATGATAACATTATTGCCTGCACATATAAGAACAACTTGTAGGTCATGGTAGTTGTAATCAGCCGGAGTTACACTAGATCAAGGTTCAAGCTGGTGGTGTTAAAACTTGAACTGATTCTAAAATACTTGTTGAAAATAAAGTCTTTGAGAAGCAAACATATACTACCATGTTTTTCTCTAACTTGACATACATCAAGAAATTGGTTTTAAGGGCCGGGTGGTGGTACACCTGGTTGAACGCAAGTATTACAATGTGCAAGGACCCAGGTTTGAGCCCCTGGTCCCCACCTGCAGGGGGAAAGTTTCATGAGTGGTGAAGCAGGGCTGAAGGTGTCTCTCTGTGTTTCTCCCTCTCTATCATCCCCTTCCCTCTTGATTTCTGGCTGTCTCTATACAATAAATAAAGATAATAAAAAAATTAACAAAATTAACAAAAAAACAACACAAAATCTTTAAAAAAAGAATTTGGTTTTATGATTTTAATAGACATGTTATATAATTACTAGTGCAGTGTCAAAGCAAGCTTATTTCACTTTATTCATTTTAGGGTTCTATTATCAAAATATAACTGATCTAAGAAACAATAGGGTGATAACTCAGAATTAGAGTGTCAACAGCTCTTAATGAAGTTCATTTGAAAAGAAGGAGGGAGAAGACAAGTGTGCAAAACACCTCAATTTAGTAGAGGTGCAGTCTGAATAAAACCAGTGACCCTAGCTAGGCTGCCTATCCCTTCCCTGTCACTCTTGCTATCTTGGAAGTAGATTTGCCAAGGTTCTTATTTTAATATTTATATGTGATCTTTAATAGTTTATTAAGGTTTATGTCCCCACTCCTTATTCCTGGTGACAATCAGAAATCTTTAAGGGAAACCTGAACATGCCAATTGGCCACAGGAGTGGCTCCATCTAACATCACAGCCAGATGAGATTACTCTCCACTTAGAGCCAGGTCATTAGGAAGAGCCCAAGGAAACAGATAAAGACAAATTGTCTTCATTAAAAATTATCCTCAACTCTAAGTGAAAACACCAGTTTATATTAAATTTTTCGCATTAGCTGGAACCTATTGTTTAACTTCAGTAAAGGCGTTGGTATTTCCCAAGGCACCAGCTAAATGGAAAGATGGCTAGAAACTTCCTTGCATCTTTTGTCCTTGATGTTTTTTTTCCAGGGGAAGTATAGAAAACATTCAGTTTTGATTTTTTCTTTCTAAGAAAAAACATAATCTCTTGCAGAGATAATCTCAGTGGAACTAAGAACCACTCTCAACTCTTGCTTTGTGGAATGACTTCCAAGACAGATGAAAACTTGTCTTGAAGAAACCATGTTAAGTGACATAAGGCAGAAACAGAAGCAAGAATATGGGATGATCTCACTCACAGGTAGAAGTTGAAAAACAAAATCAGAAGAGAAAACACTAAGCAGAACTTGGACTGGAGTTGGTGGATTGCACCAAAGTAAATGACTGGGGTGAGTGGGGTGGAAGAGTACAGGTCCTAGAACAGGATGGTAGAGGATCTAGCCTAGCAGGGGTTGTATGGTTATGTGGAAACTGAGAAATGTTATGCATATACAAACTATCGTATTTACTGGTGACTGTAAAACACTAATCTCCCAATAGAGAAAAGAGAAAGCAAGAAAGCAAGAAAGAAAGAAAGGAAACTTGTCTTGGCTCAGATTTCATCAAAAGATTCCTGATAATCAACTTTTCACAAACAATATCACAGCTTAAGCTTGCTTGTTTACTTGTTTGTTTGTTCAGGGGTGGCAGTATGTACCAGATGTTTGCTCCAAAGAGGATTCTGGAGGGTGACCACTTGTATTGAACCAGGAAGCATCTTATATCAAATTCATCAGAGGAACTCTTTCTAAATGGAGAACTAGAAAGGCTCATTTGTCCTGTATTTTGTGAGAATGAAATAATGATCACATATTTATGTTGGATAACTATTTGCTCACTTCTATAGAAATAAAGGATTTGACTGGGACAGTCCTTAATAAATCCCCATAGTAAAATTTTAGGGAAGGTAGCAATGAGACAAGTTTGATTTTACTGAGGAGACAAAAACTTCATGGAAGAGTTTATGTTGTCAATCGAACAAATAATTTGGTTACAATGGAGAGGGAAAAACAAAACTTTTTTTTTATTATCTTCCCCCTCTTCCAGTAAAACTTCATGAAAGAGTTTATGTTGTCAATCGAACAAATAATTTGGTTACAATGGAGAGGGAAAAACAAAACTTTTTTTTTATTACCTAATACAGACAGAATGGAAAACATATGTTTTTTTTCTATATCTAAAAGAGAAATGTATTGAAGAAAACTGTGGACATTAATTTTGTTTTTCATCCACTAGACCTACACTTTTATATGTTTAGAATTTTTTAAATTTTAATCTTTATTTATTTATTAGATAGAGTCTGTTAGAAATTGGGAAGGAAGTAGTCAACAATTTGTTTGGCTTTGTATGTTAACTCTCTTTTTAACCACCAGGTTCCAGATTCTAGCATGATGCCGACCAGACTTCCCTGGATAGACGACCCCACCAATATGTCCTGGAGCTCTGCTTCCCCAGAGCTCTTCCCCACTAGGGAAATAGAGAGACTGGGTGGGAGTATGGATTGACCTGTCAACACCCATGTTCAGCGGGGAAGGAATTACAGAAGCCAGACCTTCCACCTTCTGCATCCTACAATGACCTTGGGTCCATACTCCCAGAGGGTTAAAGAATAAGAAAGCTATCCGGGGAGGGGATGGGATACAGAGTTCTGGTGGTGGGAATTGTGTGGAGTTGTACCCTCCTTATCCTATGGTTTAGTCAATGTTTCCTTTCTATAAATAAAAATTAAAATAAAATAATAAAATTAAATAAAATATTTTTTAAAAATTGGGATGGGAGGAGGGAGAGAGACACACACACCTGCAGCCCTGATTCAACACTTGCAAAGCTTTCCCCCTGCAGGTGGGGACAGGGGGCTCAACGCTGGGTCCTTGTACATTTTATTATGTGCAGTTGCACCGCTACCGGGCCCCAGAAAATTTTTTGCAGTATTAATTTTATAGAATAAGGCAAAGCAGATTTTTTTACTTTGTTTTTTAACTAGAAGGCACTTTAGCAATTAGAGAGTCACTGTCTCATATGAAAGATAAGAAGTCTATCAATAGCATAAAACAATTTTAATCATATTTTGAATATGATTTGTGCTAGCATTTATTCTTTTTTTTTGCCTTTTGTTTTCTACTTCTTCAGGATGACTTTTTCAAATAGAGAGAGAAAGAGAGAAACAAAAAAACAAAGAAGAAAAAAGACTGCTAAAAAATGAGTAATGTGGTGTGGGCTGGACTTTTGGGTCATGCACATTGCAAGCAGCACACTGTCCGAGTGAGCCATTTTACTAGTATTTGTGCTTGTACTTTATGTACTATTCTTAGCATCAATGTGTAAATTCAGCAGTCTGGGTAATAAATTCTAAATGTTGTTAAAAGCAATACAATATAATATCATAAAATTTTCCTATGAAAGAACAACTGAATACTCAATAGAAATTAGAGTAAATTCATAAAAGTATCTTTTTCTAGACTTTTAAGAGTACAAAAAAAATCACAATGCTGCTTTCTATCTGATACATTAAAGGCATTCAAATTATAATAAGCGAAGAAAACCATTAAATTTTCTTGCCAGGAAATACTTAGTGGTATTGAGATAGTGCCTAGATTAAAATGCTTTGCCAGGGTAATCTAAGTACCTACTACTCAAATTGAGATCCTAATGGCTGCATTATTGAAAATATCTGGAAGCTTTTTGGAAACCTAGAATTTCATGAAGCCTTCAGAATCAAAGTTAGAATTTTAAAAAGATCCTCAAGTGTAAGGACATTACTATTTAAGAATTTCTAGTAAAAGTATATTTTACTGCCCTAGAATCTCAAAAATAATATAGTAATATCCAAAATCTACTGAATGTTCACTATGTTCTATGCTTGAACACTTACATCAATATATGCAGGTAATATACTAGTTTAGCCCTGGAAACAATTTTATAAAATTGTTATCATTAACGGGAGTAGGGCAGTAGCTCAGTGGGTTAAGCGCAGGTGGTGCAAAGCACAAGGACCAGTGAAAGGATCCCAATTAGAGGACCCTGCTCCCCACCTGCAGGGGAGTCGCTGCATAGGCAGTGAAGCAGATCTGCAGGTGTCTTTCTCTCCCCTTCTCTATCTTCCCCTCCTCTCTCCATTTCTCTCTGTCCTATCCAACAACAATGACATCAAAACAACAGTAATAATAACTATAACAATAAAGGAACAAGGGCAACAAAAAGGAATAAATATCTTTAAAATATAAAAAATAATTTTAAAAATTGTTATAATTATTAATGTGATTTGTAAAAAGATAATTGTTATGAGGCAGAGCGCTGCTTAAGGGAATATGATTTAGGAATTTCACAATCACTCCCTGATACTAATTCCTTATATTGCAGTTTTAGAGATATAATATTCTTCTGAGTAAAATATCAATTCGTATTTTATCATTCAGAAAATATTAGCTGAAATTCTACTAAATAACATTCATTGTTTTAGCTTCTGAGAACATATTACACATATTTTCTAGCATTCCACATTTTTTCTTTTATCTTTTATGAAAATACAGTAAGTAGTGTTCAGACAAATGACTTGACATATAATATGCATCTGTTTTTGTTGTTATTACTGTGTAGAAAGTTGCCTCCAAATTAATAGTTTAAGACAGGTTTTTTTTTTCAGGAATTTTAAACTCTGTTCAGGAAAATTGGAATACACATGAGCTGAGAGAGAGAGAGGGGGCAAGGGAGCCATTTATTCACATGATGACAGGCCCACTTTGGCAGAGAGAGAGAGAGAGACAGACCATACCCATAGCTCTAGTTTACATAAACATGTAGGCCCCACCTTCATCTCCTTTCTTTTTTTTTAATTAAATTAAATTTATTTATAAAATAGAAAATATTGACAAAACCATGGGATAAGAGGGGGTCAAATTCCACACATTTTCCACCACCAGAGTGCCATATCCCATCCCCTCCACTCAAAGATTCCCTACTTTTTATCCTTCTGGGAGTATGGACCCAGTATCATTATGGAGTACAAAAGGTGGAAGGTCTGACTTCTGTAATTGCTTCTCCACTGAACATGGGCATTGGCAGATCGATTCATTCTCCCAGCCAGTTTCTATCTTTCCCTACTGGGGAAGGGCTCTGGAGAGGTGGGGTTCCAGGATATATTGGTGAGGTCATCTGTCCAAGGAGGTCAGGTTAGCATCACAGTAGCATCTGCAACTTGGTGGCTGAAAAACCATTAAGATATAAAGAAGAAAAAAATGGAACCTAAATGCAAGAATATAGAAGATGACATTGGGGGTCTCCATTTTGGAAAAAAGCTAGGAAAACTATTTTAGATGTATTCCAAGGGGCCCATGACTTTACCAATTTTTGCCTGAGCCTGACAGCTAACATGCAGGTGTTTTATAATTTTCTACCTTTTCAGGGACCAGAAATCTGAAAGTAACAAACTTAGCATTTCTCAGAGTATCTTCTGAACTTTCACAGAAGATGTAAACTAGAAATACATACATCTGAAGGTTTGCTGCAGCTTCTCCTACTCACATTCCTCCTCTTTTCTTTTTCTTTTCTTCTCTTTATATGCTTTTTTTTTTCCTTCTTCATTTGATATGTATTTTCTAGTGTGAGAGAACCAGAAAATCATTCTGGAGTGGGGATAAATAACATAATGGATCTGCAAAGAGTCTCTCCTGCATGAGGCTCCAAAGTCCTAAGTTCAGTCCCCTGTACCACCATAAGCCAGAGCTAAGCAGTACACTGGGAATAATAATAGTAATAATAATAATAATAAATAAATAAAAAGAAGCAAAAATTAAAAAAATAATGTGTGGTACCCAGATCAAACTCAGGACATCATGCTTACAAATCTTGTTCTCTACTACTACATCTCCCAGAATGCACTCTGCCTTTTCTTGAACATCTTTATCTCTCATAGTCAGTGATTATTTCTCCTGTCTTACTTGCAGACCTTTACTTACACTTCCAAACTCAGTTATCTTGGAGTTTCTTATTACTTGATCTTTATTCAGACTCCTCATCCCATCTCTATGAAAATCTCTTCCTTGGTCATACTTCCTATATGTGTGTGTGTGTTATTGTTGTTGTTGTTGTTGTGTGTGTGTTGTTGTTGTTATTGTTGTTAAATAGTGTGTAAATGCTGTGCAGGTGACTAAAATCTATATATTTACCTCTTTGGCTCCAATTCTAAGGTATGTTCTCTATATCCACTATTCCCTTTTTGACAACCCTACAAGAAAAACTCAGTGAACTATCAGTATATTATTTTCTTGTTAAGTTTCTCTTCTCTAGTAATTTCCCACAGAAGCTAATAGTAGTAGGGCTTATTTAGTGGTCCAAAGAGACATTTAAATCTAGCTTAATTTGTCACCAATTATTCACTACTCTACAGCCAAAATGTAGCTCTCTATATTTAATTGTTATACTGTTCAGTGATAAACATTTATTTCATATCACTATAACATCATATTTTTGTGTGTGTACTCTTCTAAGTAGCAACCAGGGTGAGTTTTAAGAAACATAAACTAAACACAGCATAATATCTTTAGTGGAAAAATGCTTTAAAAACGCATTGGATTTGTGAAAAAATGATGTTATGTTACTCCTTCCTATAACAGAGAAGTTCATATATTTTCTGACAACTGTCTACTTCCTACTATGATCAAATTTTACTCTCATAGTTCTTATTATAATTCAACAACAATACTATTACTTCTCACGGTTCCTAAAACACATCAGTTCCCTGTCTTTAAATATATTATAATATAATATTTATTTATTTACCAGAGTACTGCTCAACTCTGGACATGGTAGTGTTAGGGATTGAATTTGGTACTTTTGGTGCCTCAGGCATGGAAGTCTTTTTGCATAACCATTATGATATCTCCCCAGCTATCAAATCCCCCTCCCTTTTTTTTCCCATGATTTTTACAGATTAAGTCAACAGTGAAAGCACTCATTGCCAGAGATTTTATAACGTAGTAGTAATATAGTCAATCCAAATGACCATTAAGTAATATAGTTTCCTATAGAATTAGTGTAAAATTATCAACCTTGCATAGTTCAATTAGTAACTAAAATTATCATTTCAGTAAATTTATGAGGGAGCTCTATTGTGAGAAGGTGTGGATATATTCCAAACACTGGAAGGAGGAGGAACAGTTGGAACTAACAAAGAATGGGAATAAGAAACTTGTAACTGGTAGAAGACAAAACATATAGAGATGATCTTCTACACCCACATTTTCTCTTGTAGTCATTTGTTTTTACATCATTTTTCAATCTACTGTTTGATTTTGTATCTTTCTGAAAATGATATTTTCCTTACATTTTACAAGCCTACAGATCAAGGGAATTTCAAAGATTCACTTGTAAATTTAGGAAAGAAATGGTAGTCAAGATATGAATCAACAGTCCATCCCTGCTGTGCTCAACTGGGCAGAATTATGCATAAAGCCAACATTGGAACCAAAGTTCTCTCTCTCTTTTTTTTTTAATTATTTATTTCCTTTTTGTTGCCCTTGTTGTTTTTATTGTTGTTGTAGTCACTGTTGTTGATGTCATTATTTATTGTTGGATAGGACAGAGAGAAATGAAGAGAGGAGGGGAAGACAGGGAGGGGTGAGAAAGACAGACACCTGCAGACCTGCTTCACCGCCTGTGAAGCGACTCCCCTGCAGGTGGGGAGCCAGGGGCTCAAACCGGGATCCTTACACCAGTCCTTGCACTTTGCGCCACATGCGCTTAACCTGCTGTGCTGCCGCCTGACTCCCCCAAAGTTCTCTCTTTAAGAATTCCTTATAGAGGGGTGGTGTGCAGTCAGGTATAAAAAAATAAATAAATAATATCTTATTAATTTTTATTTTATTTAAAAACAAACTTGAGAGGGAAGGGGAGATAGAAAAGAAGAGAGGAAGAGAGACTGACAACTGCAGTACTGTTTCATCTCCTCTACACTATGTATCATGTGCACTTAACCAGATACGCCGCAGCCCAGCCCTATAAAAAATATATATCTTAACCTCTTTAAATTCAACTCAAAATGTATATTGTAGTTTTATTATATCAACATCTTCTCCCTACACATATGATAATAGAAACAATTTGCTTTTTTGGTGAATAATACACTTGGAAAAATCTATATTTAAAACTGGCAAGGCCTAACTGCTCAAGAACCTCTGAGTTTTAACTGGAAACATATTACAAAACAAAAGCCCTACTCTAGTATCTACATTTTATTCTTTTATTTTATAATGCATGTTTTATATTATGGTCCCAAGTTGGTCTTTTTTTTTTTTTACCAGGGATTATTTTTCCTCTCAATTATATAATACTTGCCCAAATGCATCCTGCTTCTAATGTACTAAAAAGGTTTTCATTCTTTGTTTAGAGTCTTTTCTGGATTTTTTAAAAAAAATATTTATTTATTTGCTCTTGTTGCCCTTGTTGTTTTATTGTTGTCGTTGTTGTTGGATAGTTCAGAGAGAAATGGAGAGAGAAGGGGAAGAAAAAGAAAGACATCTGCAGACCTGCTTCACTGCCTGTGAAGGGACTCCTGCTACAGGTGGGGAGCCGGGGCTCGAACCGGGATCCTCACTCTGGTCCTTGTGCTTTGCACCATGTGTGCTTAACCCGCTGCACTACCGCCCAACTCCCTTCTGAATCTTTGCATGGACATTTTACAGACTTTCTTAGTCATATGCTAGTGACAAGAACTTCAATATACTTTATACAAAATGTATATATTCTGCTCTGAACTTTAATTCACTCTGACATTTCTGATTAGATTTTTCTTCCTATGCCTATCAAACCCTTCTATAAAATGCAAATTTAGGGGAGTTGGGCGGTAGCGCAGCAGGTTAAGTGCACGTGGGGCACTGGGAGTATGGACTGACCAGTCAACGTCCATGTTCAGCGGGGAAGCAATTACAGAAGCGAGACTTTCCACCTTTGGCAACCCACAATGATCCTGGCTCCATGCTCCCAGAGGGATAGAGAATGTGAAAGCTATCAGGGGAGGGGGTGGGATATGGAGATTGGATGGTGGGAATTGTGTGGAGTTGTACCCCTCCTACCCTATGGTTTTGTTAATTTATCCTTTCTTAAATAAAAAACAAATTAAAAAAATATATTAAAAACTAAAAACCATGCTTTAAATTGACTTTCAAAGAAGATATTAATAGAAAGCAGGTAATTCACCCCTGACAATTTAGAATTAACTAGATATTTTTAAAAATTATGTATTTATTTATTAATGAGAAAGATAGAGGAAAGAGAAAGAACCAGACATCACTCTAGTACATGTGCTGCCAGGAATTGAACTTGGAACCTCATGCTTGAGGAAGATAGGTTGATATTGGGGCAGCATGGAACAGTCCTACTCATGACCACAGAATGTGAGCTCAGATCCACAGGGATGCAGAGGTCACATAGGCTCCTAAGCTGAATATGGGCCCCAGATCACATCAAATCGATGGCGTTTACACCTTTCCCATATTTGGGTGCTACTCTCTTCCTTGATCCAGCTTTCTGGTCCTTTTTCCAGCCATGACATCATCTCTCCAGAGAATAATTAGGATCCACCTATATATCAGATTTCAGGCTCAGGGGAAAAAAGAAAAAAAAAAAAAACTAGATTAGCCAAAAGCCCTTTGGAATATAACTAAAATATGCCTACTAGCTATCTACAAAATGAGACCTCCCAACTCTTCATCTGCACTATTCCAGCCTTTAGGTCCATGATTGATCAACAATTTATTTGGCTTTGTATGTTAACTCTCTTTTCAACCTCCGGGTTCCAGATCTAGCATGATGCCGACCAGACTTCCATGGACAGACAACCCCACCGATATGTCCTGGAGCTCGGCTTCCCCAGAGACCCACCCTACTAGGGAAAGAGAGAGACAGGCTGGGAGTATGAATAGACCTGTCAAAGCCCATGTTCAGCGGGAAGCAATTACAGAACCCATACCTTCCACTTTCTGCATCCCACAATGACCTTGGGTCCATACTCCCAGAGGGGTAAAGAATAGGAAAGCTATCAGGGGAAGGGATGGGATACAGAGTTCTGGTGGTGGGAATTGTGTGGAGTTGTACCCCTCTTATCCTATGGTTTATTCAATGTTTCCTTTTGATAAATAAAAAATTAAAAAATTAAATTATTGGGAGTGGGGCAGTAGCACAGCGAGTTAAACGCACGTGGCGCAAAGCACAAGGACAGGCATAAGGATCCAGGTCCCCCGGCTTCCCACCTGCAGGGGAGTTGCTTCACAGGCAGTTAAGCAGGTCTGCAGGTGTCTATCTCTCTCCCTCTCTGTCTTCCCCTCCTCTCTTCATTTCTCTCTGTCCTATCCAACAACAAGGACAACAACAATAACTACAACAATAAAACAAGGGCAAAAAAAAGGAATAAATAAATAAATATTTTTAGAAACTATTTATTTATTTATTTATTTATGAGATAGAGGAGAGAGAAAGAGCCAGACATCACTCTGGTACATGTGCTGTCGGGGATTGAACTTGGGACCTCATGCTTGAGAATCCAATACTTTATCCACTGTGCCACCTCCCAGACCTCTAGAATTAATTCGATTTTGAAGAAGATGATACATCTTAGGTGAAGTGGGTTAGCCTGCAGACATTAAAAATAATGTATATGTTCACAAATTCAAAATAATAAAGATGCTTTAAATATAACCATAGGAAACTGGAAAGAGTAGTTAGTATGCAACAGAACTGAATTCATATCATTTTCAATTTATTTATTTATTGATGAGAAAGATAGAAGGTGAGAGAAAAAGAACTAGACATCACTCTAGTACATATGCAGCTGGGGATGGAGCTCAGGACCTCGTGTGTGAGAACCCAATGCTTTATCCACTGAGCCACCTCTCAGACCATATCATTTTCAGTTACTTACTTTAAAGATGGTAACGTTCAGATGGATTGAAAGTATCCTTTGAGGTGTCAGGTGGTGTCACACCCAATTGAGCACACATATTACAGTGCACAAGGGCTCAGGTTTAAGCCTCCAAGTTCCTACCTGCAAGGGGAAAGCTTTGCAAACAGTAAAGCAGTGTTATAGATCTCTCTCTCTCTCTCTCTCTCTCTCCCCCCTCCCACTCGTCCCTCTCTCCCCTGTCCTCTTGGTTACCTGCTGTATTGTCTCTATCCAATAAATAAAGATTAAAAAAATAAGTTAAAATATATTTAAAATTTTATTCTTTGAATTTTTACACTACAAATCTTGCAAATACAGCTTACATAATTAATACATATAAACATATATACAATCTATGTAGTATTACAATGTATTTTTTCAACCTAACATGTATGAATTTTATGTTGTCACAATATAATGTATTCATTTTTAAAAATACATTCTGACAGGGCCAGGCAGTGGCACACCTAGTTAAGTGCACACATTAAAGTGCACAAGAATCCAGGTTCAAGCCCCTGGTCCCCACCTGCAGAGAGAAAACTTCATGAGTGGTGAAACAGGGCTGCAGGTGTCTCTCTGTCTTTTTCCCTCTCTGTCTCCACCTTTCCTTTCTCAATTTCACTCTGTCTCTATCCAAAAATAAATAAAAAGATTAAAATAAATTAATTTAATTAAATACGCTGTGATGATTTTTTTTTGGTAGAAATACAGCTTTGCTGTGATTATTAAAGGATTAATGTAAAGTGCCAAAGAGTATAAAAATTATACTAGTAATAGACATAGTAGAAGAAAGTGCCTGGTTTTGTTTCTTCGATGTTAGTTTAGTATGCTGCTCTATGTGGCTACTTTTCTATATTTTTCTAGACACAAAATTCTAGTAGGTGCTTTGATAAAAACACAAGTGCCACTATTCTTAAAGTCTGTTGTAATGAGAAACTGAAAGGTGTGAGTTGTTTTATAGTACTAAGGACTAGTGCAATCCTGTGTCATGACCATGACATCTTGAGGAAGATAAGAGAGTGAAAGAGATGGGAGTTACACCAAGTGTTTTCAAAATATCCTTGAACACACTCCTGGAGAAAACATTATGTGCAGCAAATGTCTGTCTGTGCTCCAGGCCATTAAAAAAAAACCTGTCAATAAGATTATAGTCATTTAAAAACTGTGATATAAAATAAAGAGAAAAATGCTTCGTTTTTCAACCTATATTTGCTTTGATGATGATAAAATGCTTCGTATACAAAATTAGTGTTATCAGCTGTAGTAGACAGCTCACAGTATAACCCCAAACTAATGCCAACTTCTGGTATTTGTGCCCTGGTATGACCCCTATCTGTTCATGTGGTCTGGACCTAGTAATATTTCTAAGTAGTGAAAGGTGACAAGAATAATTTGGTTTCACCTCTGAGATCAGGTTACTAAAGGACTGTGACTTTTGTTTGGAGTGTTCTATTTTCCTTTCTTGGTTGCTTTCTTGAAGTCAAGACCACCCACCTTTAGTGGTTCTGAGCAATAAACCATTAAAACAATGGGAGTTGCCCTCAGCCCCCACCTGCATGGAGAAAGAAGCTTTGCAAGTGATGAAATAGTGTTGCAATAGTCTCTCTTTCTCTCTATACCTCTCCCATCCCTTCTAATTTTTATCTGTCTTATCAAATGAAGTTAACATAATGAAATCTAAAAACAAAAGTGGGACTTTCAGTCCATAGAACCATGATGAACTGAATTCTATTTAGAACCATATGAAAAAGCTTAAAAATGTATCTTCCCTATTTGAGGTTTTAGGTGAAGTCACAACCCCAGCTGAAATCTTAATTGCAGCCTTCTAAGAGACCTTGAATCAATGACACATCACTAAACAAGACCACAAAATACTTTCAATAGGGCCTGGCGGTGGCGCATCTGGTTGAGTGCACATGTTACAGTGCACAAGGACCCAGGTTCAGGTCCCCAGTCTCCAACTTCAGGGGGAAAGCTTTGTGAGTTGTGAAGCAGGACTGCAGATGTCTCTCTGTTTCCCTCCCTCTATATCCCCCCATTACTCTCAATTTCTGGCTGCTTCTATTCATTAAATAAATAAAGATGATTTAAAAAAGAAAAAAGTTTAAAAAATACTTTCAATAATTATTGTAATGTTACTAGATGCTGGGTAATTTTTAACAGCTATTGGTTATTAATATATCAGTGTTCCTGAGTATACATAGACCAACATAAAGAGGTTATTGGCCAAGTGGTGGCACACCTGGTTAAGTGTACTCAAGGTTCAAACCCCTGATCCCCACCTGCAGAGGGGAAGCTTTACAAGTGGTGAAGCAATGCTGCAGGTATCTCTCTGTCTCTCTCTGTCTCTATCATCTCCTTCTCTCTCAATTTCTATCTGTCTCTGTTGTTAAAATTCATAGGGCTCTAGCTGGCCGGGCTAGCTTCAAGGGCGGGTAACAGAGACACAGAGACAACGGCTGGGCAGGGAAGCTGTATTTCTTTATTCAGGAACAACGATTCATAAACTAAACCAAACTAATCACCAAACAGAACTCTGCTGTCTCTTTGCGGCGGCGCAAGCACTCTCTCCTACTCTTGAACTCAGGAACCCTCTAACTCCCGAACTCTCGAACTCTAGAACTCTTCCACTCTCTAACTGTGGAACTCTCTCACTCAGGCGGGGTTCCTAGGGGCAGGGCCAAGCGGGCCCGAGAAACTAACTGGACTGATCCAATTCTCTTGGCGGGGGAGAACTACCCAATGTAAAGCATACAACAATTCCCCCTTTTCTTTTTAACTAAATGACTATAGTATCAAGGGTGTGGGGTGAACAGAAACATATATCATACAGGCATTTTTATAAAAAGAAACTGGCACAAACATGGAGAAAAATGTAAGCAAGTAACAAGAACCAGTGTGCTGCCAAGGGAAGGCCTGAGGGGGCCATTTTTGCCTCTGTGGGCAAAACTTTATCAGCTTAAAAAAACATTTCTTGCCTCTGGGGGGCGTACTTTCTTGCCTCTGGGGGGTGTACTTGCCTCGACGGGCATTTGCATGGGGGCAGGGAATGGCCTAGAGTCCCAAAGGCAGCTGGCTGCAATTTACTTACTATGAAACAAAACTTGTTATTAGCATATTTCTAATAGAGAAGGAATTTGAGACTTTTACATATCAACAACGTCTTTTTAACCTTTTGTTACACCCATTCAAGATGGAGTCAGGAAAGGAAACCTCAGGCATGAGAATAATTAGCATAGCCATTGTGCGATCTACCATTTCTAATAGAGAAGGTAATGGAGAGTTTTACATATCAACAAGTCTAGTTAACCTTTTGTTAGACCAACTTAGTTAAAATATATTGATTGTTAACTAATTTTTACCTCAGACTTTAAATGTAAGTTAATTTTATCTTTATGAGAATTACGTTGAAAACCTTTTTCATTTAACTTTGTCTAGTAAGAATTTAGCCTTAAAGTTACTGTTTACCAAACTTTAAACACACACATAAACATGGTCATTAATACACGAGGAGAGAAACCTTTGTTACGAAGACATGTCATTTTAAACATGAATTTAAATCTGTACTGTCTTAGTTGTTGGGGGGGGGTGCATTTTCCAGTGGTGGTCTCTTGGGCAGCTTCACTTCTAGGAATTGCAGCTTGCGATCTCTGCACAAATCTCTGTGTACTCCAGCTTGTCTGCCTTCAGACTGGACCGGCGGCTGGAGATCTCGTGTGCCCACTTTCGGCAGGGAGCCCAGGGGTCCAGGAGGTCTGGGATCGTTCCAGAATTTATAGCAAGAGGGCAGGCGGGCCAGCTTTGTAGAAGGCGTGGGCCTAGGAGCCCAGGGGTGGCGGCCATCATAGTCCTCCGCGGCCCTGCCCCATGGCCCTGCCATGTCTGCTGCCCTGCTCGCAGTGGCCGAGCAGCGTGGAGGGATCACGCGTCCAGTGCCCTGTGCCACACGGTGGAGAGCTGGCTCCTGTGGGCTGGCCTGTGTGCTGGCATTGGGCTCCTGCGTGGTGGCATCAGGCTCCTGCCTGGTGGCATCGGGCTCCTGCGTGGTGGCATCGGGCTCCTGCGTGGTGGCATCGGGCTCCTGCGGGCTGGCGTCAGCCTCCTGTGGGCTGCGGGCGTGGTGCGCGGGGTTGTCTGGGCGCAGCCGACTGGCTGGCTGTTCCACCAGGTGGAAACAGCAGCTCCGCGCCTCGCCTCCCGCCCACTGGCTATTCCTGCTGGCTGTTCTGAGTTTGCCCGAGCGAGTGGAAACCACAGAGTGGTCCAGAGATAAATGTTCCAGAAACAGCAAAACAGTCTCGTGAAGAAAGAGCAGAGGCCTTTGGAGATCTCTTCACAAGCAGAAGAGAAGGCCATAGTACATAGGTAGCCAAATTGTCTTTACTTATCTGAGAGATGTGCAGGTCAGGTCCACGTGGGCGCCATTTGTTGTTAAAATTCATAAGAGAGTGCTTGCGCCGCCGCAAAGTGTCTCTATCCAACAATAAATTTTAAAAAGAAGTTATTGCATTTCAATTGTAGCCACAAACAGTAACAAATTTCACTCCTCTTTAATTTACATTCTAAATTGCAATACTAGAAGAAACCCAGCATATCATACAGTCAACTTGCAACTTATCTGACATAATTTTTTAATTTTATAGTCATATCTGTATGACAATGACTTACCTTCTGGTTTTCATTGTACTTAGGTATGATCTTATTGTCATGTGGCTGAATGCTTTACCTTTGCTTGAATTGTCAGAGTGAAGTTTGCCATTTCCAAATAAAAACACAAAAAGTACAAGTTCTTCCAAATGTTTCTTTTTTTCAGAATTTCTAGAAAGTGATCTGAAGTTGAGGGATTAAGATTGAATAAGTTATCTGATACTCCTTATCAGTCTGGTTTTAATACTTCTATTGAAGTTGTTCAGAGTTAAGCACATGTTTCACTGATAAAAATGTGTTGATGTTTTGGAAGTGAGATATTAGAATTATGGAGATTAAATTACATAATCTTTGCAATATTCACTAATTATTAAGATATTCACCCTAGGGGCCAGGTGGTAGCACACCTGGTTGAGAGCACATGTTACAATGTGCAAGGATCCAGGTTCAAGCCCCGGTCCCCACCTGCAGGGGGAAAGCTTCACAAGTGGTAAAGCAGGGCTGCAGGTGTCTATCACACTCCCTCTCTATCGCCCCATTCCCTCTCGATTTCTGGCTGTCTCTATCCTATAGATAAAGACCATAAATAATGGGAGTCGGGTGGTAGCGCAGCAGGTTAAGCGCATGTGGTGCAAAGCGCAAGGACCAGCATAAGGATCCTGGTTCAAGACCCCAGCTCCCCACCTGTAGGGGTTTGCTTCACAAGCGGTGAAGCAGGTCTGTAGGTGTCTATCTTTCTCTCCCCCTCTCTGTCTTCCCCTCCTCTCTCCATTTCCCTCTGTCCTATCCAACAAGGATGACATCAATAACAACAACAATAATAACTAAATAATGAAAAACAAGGGCAACAACAAAAGGGGAAAATAAATAAATAAATAAATATTTTAAAAGATAAATAATAATAATAATAAAGATATTCACCCTAGAAGAAGCATATGAGTCCAGTAATAGTCTCTAGAAATATTGATGGATATGAAAACCATTGTTCTATACAGTTTAGTTCTGGAGTTGTTTCTTGAACAGTGATAATTGACTCTTATACTGAAGTTTTGCTCTAAGGGAAAGGAATGCCACAAACTGAAAGGGAAATCGCCCCATCGGTTACAACAACCAAAATCCATTAAACCAGGAACCTTGACATTAAACCATGTGGGAGAAATATGTGTTAGTGCTAAAAACTACTGAAAATTTGGTTATGATCTCCTTCTGCAGTCACAGTTTAATTTAAATATCACATCATAGTGTTCAGACTTTAATTTGGGTGTACAATTTCTGACAGAAAAATTATACTCATTAAAATTATTTTAATTGAGTAGAGTCAATTTCCATAATAACTTTCAATATATTTGACTGATAGTTTTCTACTTTTTTTTCTTTTCTTGATCCTAAAAAGTATAATTGAATAACAGCAAAGGCTCACCATTCAACAACAAAAAATAATCCCAAGTATATTCAATAATCTTTCCATTAAAAGTACTTGGGTGTCCATGATAATATTTTCTCTTTTGAAATAATTTTGAATTCTGTTAGTTTCTTTATTTGAATTTTATGCATCATTTGAAATTATTCATTATCTGACTATATTTCATTATTAAAATTTCATGAAAATTATCATTACAAAAATACTTGAAAAGTGAAAAATTATATTCAATCTGTTTATTATCCAAATAAAACAATTTCCACTTTTCTTACTATTATGCACAGCAAACTTGCTTTCCTAGATAGTTAGCCTGCTTTGATACGTGTGTGGTCCAAGATCAAGCCTAATCCCCAACACACAAGAGAATGCTTTGGTGCTGTGGTATCTTTCCTTCTCTCTCTGTATCTCTGTCTTTTCCTATCCAAAAAAAAAAAAATCAGTCTGGACAACATTGCAATCACAAGGTTTGAAGAAAATCACCAAGCCACAGGTGGATGTATTAATAGTGGAATGGAGGAGTGGGTAAACACTGCAAAGACAGTTTGAACCAGGAGCTGGCCCCAGGGAGCCAGCACCATTTTGAGTTACAGAGCAGAACTCACAGGCTCAGCCCCAAAAAAGACAAAGAAAAGCAGGGCACTTGTCTGAAAAAAAATTGTTCCCCATTTAAATGGTAGAAGTGAGCTCCCAGAGAGCGGGATAAAGTCTGAAACGAGTCAATAAAAACTCACTTCATTGGAGTAGGGCACCAACGTAAAAACCCTGAGTTGAGGATGAGGATGGATATTCAGCTTTACGGGGGGTGGGGGGGGGTGGAACACAGTCTTTTGGTGGTGGAAATGGTGTTTACCACTATTAATTTTTAGTCCTATAAATCACTAATTAATATGAGAGGGAAAACATTGATTGAATGTCTCAAATTTTTAAATCACAGACTGAGTCTTTTTAATACATAGGCTGAGTCTTTGATATGTTGACTCTCTTAAAAGCATAGACCAGGGAGAACAGAAACAACTATTGGCACAGCTGTATACAAATAATGTCAAAGGACAAATTATGGTGATGTTGTATATGATACAGCAAGTCCTAACAAAGGGATATTTCAAAGTTAACCCAATTGTCAAATAATGTGATTATAGCAATAACTATCTATTGCCTTCTTAAACCCTAAGACAGCAGGAACCTCATGCTTTCTCTATAGAGCCTATATTTCCCGCAGTCCTGGAACCTCTAGGGTGGGGTGCACTTTCCTGCATGCTTCTCTTAATTCATACCAAATGATATTACATCCGTTGAGCCCAACCTAATCAATGCAATGAGTACCACCTCAGCATACTTCACTTCAGACTGTGTCCAGAGATGTCAGGCATGGAATGTCAACCCTTCATCCTCATTACTAGGGTGAGACCTTTCCTTTCATAGTATTCTCAAATAAATTCCATCCCAGGAGGTTTACTTCCTAAATAAGTCCCAAAACATAGATATAGAACAGGTCCCGTAAGATAGAGCATATGTTCACATGTATCCATAAATTAGGGCAAAATATATAGCTGAAAGCAAAAATACACAATAGTCTGTAGTGAGTCAGTTTCAAGTTCATAATGAAATAATGTCTACTTAGACTTAGATACCCTCCTCACCTACTTCCTATTACAGTTCTCTCACTCACTCCAAAGCTAACTTTATCAAAGCAAGGACTGCAAAAGCTGAATAAGGGCAAGAGACTGGCATACTTTAAAGTGACTCTTTAGTCACTATCAGGCCACCCCATCAGCTGGGACCCTAATCGGGGAGTCCTGAGATTCCCAAACAGACATGATGGGCCTAGACCTCAAATAAATCCCTTTCTCCATTGTTACTGGTCATTTCTATCAGGAACAACATAATAGACCTCTTTGCGGGCCCCCTAGGACCTTGCCCTCAACTTGGATTAACAATGGTAGAGAATGTTCCATCCTCCAAAGGGACGATGGCCAACATACTCTATGCTATACCTGAGGAAGATGGGTCTTGATATTGAGGCAGCCTGGAATGTTCCTAATCATGACCATAGAATGTGAGCTCAGATCTACAGGGATGCAGAGGTCACATAGGCTCCTAAGCTGAATATGGGCCCCAGATCACATCAAATCGATGAGGTATACAGTCAACAATATTTATACCCCTTCCCTATATTAGGGAGTTACTCTCTTCCCTGATCCAGCTTTCTGGTCCTTTTTCCAGCCATGACATCATCTCCCCAGACAATAATTAGGATCCACCTGCATATCAAATTTCAGGCTCAGGGGAAAAAAGAAAAAAAACAAAACTAGTATAGCCAAAAGCCCTTTGGAATATAACTAAAATATGCCTACTAGCTATCTACAAAATGGAAACCTCCCCCCAACTCTTCATCTGCACTATTCCAGCCTTTAGATCCATGATGGGTCAACAATTTATTTGTCTTTGTATGTTAACTCTCTTTTCAACCACCAGGTTCCTGATGCTAGCATGATGCTGACCAGACTTCCCTGGACAGACAACCCCACCAATGTGTCCTGGAGCTCGGCTTCCCCAGAGCCCTTCCCCACTAGGGAAAGAGAGAGACTGGGTGGGAGTATGGATAGACCTGTCAACACCCATGTTCAGCAGGGAAGCAATTATGGAAGCCAGACCTTCCACCTTCTGCATCCCACAATGGCCCTGGGTCCATACTCCCAGAGGGGTAAAGAATAGGAAAGCTATCAGGGGAGGGGATGGGATACAGAGTTCTGGTGGTGAGAATTGTGTGGAGTTGTACCCCTCTTATCCTATGGTTTAGTCAATGTTTCCTTTTTATAAATAAAAAATTTTTAAAAATTTAAAAACAAACCACCTCACTACAAAGGGGCTTCAGGTTAAGCGCACATGGAGCAAAGCACAGGACTGGAGTAAAGCTCCTGGTTCAAGCCCCCAGCTCCCCACTTGCAAGGGGGTCACTTCACAAGTGCTGAAGCAGGTCTACAGGTGTCTAACTCTTCCCCTCTCTGTCTTCCCCTCCTCTCTTGATTTCTCTCTGTCCTATCCAACAGTGACAGCAATAACAACTACAAGGATAAACAACAAGGACACCAAAAGGGTAAAAAATGGCCTCCCGGAGTAGTGGATTCACAGTGCAGGCACGAGACCCAGCAATAACACTGGAGGCAAAAAAAAAAAAAAAAACTAAACTCACTATCAAGATATACACAAGTGAATATGAAAGATTCTCCTCCTCACAACCTCCCAATGACATACATTTTTAAAAAATGCTAGTATTTGGGGGGGAAAGGTCTGAATTTGAATTCAGAAGTCTTATTATAAAGGCAATTCAAAACTCCAACCATAATATATAAACACACAAATTCAAGGTCTCAGAAATCATTCCACTGAATAGCTACAAAAATTCACAAATAAAACTTCAAATGAAGGTACATGAAGTGACAGATGCTTTGGAAAGAGTAAAGACTTACATACAAGGTGTGGTGTATAGAATACTTCAGTTAGAGGAGAGAATAAGAGGGCTAGAAAATAAAACCACCACACTCTGTATGCAAGTTAGTTGGAGAGTAAAGACTTCTGAAAAACAAAGCAATTCTGAGTTAAATAGCAGACTCCATCATAAAAACAAAACAAAAAAGTCATTGGAATACCTGGAGATGGAGTGAAGCAGAATTTATCATATTTAAAGAAGTCATAAAAATTTTTCACACCTGGGAAATGCTGAACATAGAGGAAGCTGGATGAACACCTAGGACTTTTAACTCAAAATAGCCTACACCATGGTGCATCATGGTAAAACTACCCAAAAGACAAATAAAAGCTACAATAGGGAGAAAAAGAATTTGACACAAAGGTAGAACTATCAAGGTATCTTCAGATATCTCACCACAAACACTATAACAAGGAAGAGAGTGAAATAACATATTCACTGTATTAGAAAATAAAGATTAGGGAATTGGGCGGTAGCTCAGCGGTTAAGTGCAGCAGGTTAAGTGCACGTAGTGCAAAGCTTAAGGACCAGCATAAGGATCCCAGTTCGAGCCCCTGGCTCTCCACCTTTAGTGGAGTTGCTTCACAGGCAGTGAAGCAGGTCTCTTTCTTTTCCCCTCTCTGTCTTCCCCTCCTCTCTTCATTTCTCTCTGTCTTATTGAACAACAACAATATTAACTACAACAACAATAATAAACAAGAAGGGCAACAAAAGGGAAAATAAATAGATTTTTAATTTTTTTTTAAAAAAGTAAAGATTGGCAGCCACAGATACTCAACCCTATCAATTGAATTTCAAATGTGGAGGAGAAAGTAAGGCCTTCCCAAATATACAGAAACTGAAGGAATTCACCAATAATACTCCCAACTGCAAGAATTACTGAAAGGAGTCCTACATGAAAAGAAGCAAACAAACTCTGACTTTAAATGGTAGAACATAATTGAAAAACACAAACAACAGCAACAAAAGAAAAGGCATCAGAAAAGGGAGGATAAAGTGAACAGAGTGATATAAACACTGTTGGTAAACTAAGGTCGAATATAATAAGAAGGCCAAATACGACACTAGGAACTCTACAATCTCAATCTTTGCCTCAGCTTGGTTGGAACCTGAAGGACAAGTATTGGCTGTGATCAGTCAGGAAGAGAAGGAGGAGTGTGAGCTGACTCACATGCAGTTGAAACTCTGGGAACAAAAATCAATAAGATACAGGATGAGATTAATAAAAATATAAGAATACAGGGTGAAATTTGAAACATCTTGTTTCATATGAAACAAAAAGAAAGTGAAAGAGAGAGAAGAAGGCAGGGCACCATTCTTGCACAGGCAGTGCTAAGTTTTGAGCCAGGAGTCTCAGGCATACAAGTCCATTGTCCTAACAGTTGAGTCATTTCCCCAACTACCAATCTATCTTTTGTATGAAAAATGAAAGATAGGGAGAATCAAAGCGTCAACATTGTGCATGCTATGACAGATGTCAAATTCAGGACACCCTGCTCAAGTACAGCACCTTATCTGCTATGCCATTTCCTAGTCCCAATTCATCTTTTGAAAATACATTAAATTTGGGGCTGATGCGGGGGTGGAACACACATTACAGGGTGCAAGAACCCAGGTTCAAGACCCTAGTCCCCACCTGCAGGGCAAAAGCTTATTTTATTAAAACATATTCTTAGATATGATTACTCATTGGCACAATTAATAGCAGTATTCTTTTTTGTTTAATAATTTTTAAAATAAATTTATCACTATCTACCTTCCATCACACACTCGGAGAAGGATATTTTCTTAAGATTATGTTCCATACTATTATAGTAATGCACAAGGCAGAGTTCAGAAATCTGCCGCTATAGTAATTAATCTAGCTTAATGATAATCATTGAGAAATATTATTGAAATCTTTTTTCAAAATTAATAATGCAAAAATGACATTGTCAAAATGAGAAATGAAAGGAAAATTACGAATTGATAGAAATAACTAGCCTTCAATGTGAGCCAGAATTAATAGAATTTTTTAGAAAAGTATCTCCGTCTTGTAACATGATTACAATCTTTTATCATGAATTCCAGTTTAAAATACAAAACAATTCCTCTAAAGTCTGCAGCATTTAAATAATTTAGATTAAGTTTAAATTGTGCTTTATTTTACAAACCTAAATTCACAACCTCAACCTTACTGGGAAGCTTATAAAAATTTGAAATGCTCTAATAATTTTAAATCTTGTAGAAGCCTAGTACCTTCCAAATTAAAGTGCTAATAAAAAAATTAACACCAAAATTTAAATCTCCGTGAGCCATACAGAATGATTTAAAATTATTGAAGCCTTTCAATTTTTTATGAGCTTTCTGTGTGAAAGTGAATCAAGAAGTTTCTTTAGCAGCAAAGCATTCACCTAAAAACACACAAACAACATTGTCAGTACTGAAAAAATTTCCTGGAGCAAATAGTTCTCCTATTTGTCAAACAGATTGTGAAGAAAAACAGACAACAATATATGCATTACAGATGTATTTCACCCCCTCAGAGACCAGTTGTTCCCAATAGATTATCAGCAGTTCTAGTCAGGGCCTGTACTTGAAAGAGCGAAAGATGAGACGAATGTGCAGAGTAAATATACTGATTCTTGTATCTGGACATCTCAACACTAAACCTTATTGTAGACTCATCCATCTTCCCCAGTTTTAAAGTTCCTCAGGCCTCCATTACAAGTCTTTAATATACGGTCCACCAAAGCATATTTTATAATAAGAAAAACTTCCTAGTATTTTTATTTATTTACTGATTTATTTATTTATTTATTATTTTGTTGTTGCTGGTGCTTGGTGTCAGCACTAAGAAATCACTGTCCCCATCAGCCATTTTACTCTCCTATCCATTTTGTTTTGTTTTGTTTTATTTCCTTTTTATCTTATTTGAAAAAAAATTGAGAGGGAGGGAGAGATAGAGACAGAGAAAGATAGACACTTGCAGACCTGCTTCACCACTCATGAAGCACTCCCCTGCAAGGAGGCAGCGGGGGCAGGCTTGAACCCCGGTTCTTGTGTATGGCAGTGTCTACACTCAATTGCATGCGTCACCTCCCGCTTCTTGGCCCACCACTTTTTTTCATGTTTAGAAAACAAACAAACAAACAAAAAGACATACAGAATTAAAAAAAAGAAAACCTACCACTAAAAAAATAACCACAGCATTATATACTATGGGTTAAAATTCATAAATCTATTGAAACAAAATTTATAGTAACAGTAATTTATACAAGATCAGTGATATATGGGTACTGACAAGGCATGGGCCCCAGAAATACTAGTAGAGAGCCAAGTCCTTAGGTAATTAAGTTTATTTTAGAAAGTGCTCATGTTGTTTTTGCCAGGCTAGCTTCGCGGGTGGGAGATAGAGAAGACCAGAGACTCGTGGCTGAACGGAGAAGCAGTATTTCTTTATTCACGAGCGAGTGGGGATACGATTCAAAAAACTAATCTAATCTAATCACAACCCCATTCTGTCCTGCATCCTTCTCCTCCAGCAGCAGCATCAGGAACCAAGGGAGAATACTATGTAGGATAGGGGGCCTGGAGAAGGGAAGAGCATAGACCAGCAAGGACTAAACCAAAATCTCCCGGAGGCAGGGGGAGTGAGACCAAACCAATGTAACAGAATGACCATGTAAATAGACCACAAAGTCAAGCAATGTAACAGAAGGGGTCCCAGAAGCAGAACTAGAAGAATACCAACATGCTCAGTAGTGATACATTTGTCATAGCCCTCACTACTTAGTATTTTTTTATGTATCTTTGCTTGAATTCTCAGATGCAGAGCCCTGTGTTATGGAAGTTGTGATTACAGAGGACTGACTATTCATATACACATGCATACACACATACACACACACAAAGATTGACCCACATCCAACATTTTCAAATAAGATGAATTTTTTTCTTTTTTTAAAATTTGATTAGTAATTTAATATTAATATAAAAAGTGATGAAATAACTGAGGTATCATTTCACACCATTCCCACCACCAGAGTTCCATGTCTCTATTCCCTCCATTGGAAACTGCAGTGGCTCTCCAAGGTCACATATATGGGTTTGCTGTAATTTCTCTATATCTATTTCCCACTTTTTTTTTCCTATGGTCCTGTCTTCTCTTCCTTTCTAAGCCACACTTATACCTGTTATTACCTCCCGATGTCCTTCCTTTTTTTTCCTCTTCTTTCTCAGAGTTTTGATGGAATTAGAGTTCAGAGCCCTGTGATCATCTTCCCCTAACATTTCTCCTCCTGTAAGAAAGTTTTTTTTTTCTCTTTGTATCTCTCTCATTAATTTTTTTTTATTTAAGAAAGGATTAATTAACAAAACCATAGGGTAGGAGGGGTACAACTCCACACAATTCCCAACACCCAATCTCCATATCCCACACCCTCCCCAGTAGCTTTCCCATTCTCTATCCCTCTGGGAGCATGGACCCAGGGTCATTGAAGGTTGCAGAAGGTAGAAGGTCTGGCTTCTGTAATTGCTTCCCCGCTGAACATGGGCGTTGACTGGTCGGTCCATACTCCCAGTATGCCTCTCTCTTTCCCTAGTAGGGTGGGTCTCTGGGGAAGCTGAGCTCCAGGACACATTGGTGGGGTCTTCAATCCAGGGAAGCCTGGCTAGCATCCTGATGGCATCTGGAACCTGGTGACTGAAAAGAGAGTTAACATACAAAGCCAAACAAATTGTTGAGCAATCATGGACCCAAAGCTTGGAATAGTGAAGAGGAAGTGTTAGGGGGGTACTCACTGCAAACTCTAGTGTACTTCTGCTTTCTTACTTTGGTGCCATACTCCAAACTCAGTCAATTTCTGCTTTGCGTTTCTACTTCTTCTTTTTTTTTTTACATGCATAACATTCCCCAGATTCCCATTTAACAATACAACCCCCACTATTTCATTCATCATTTTTCATGGACCTGTATTCTCTCCACCCACCCACCCACCCCAGAGTCTTTTACTTTGGTGTAATACTTCAATTCCATTTCAGGTTCGACTTGTGTTTTCTTTTCTAATCTTGTTTTTCAACTTCGGCCTGTTGAGAGTGAGATTATCCTGTATTCATCCTTCTGTTTCTGACTTATTTCACTCAACATGATTTTTTCAAGGTCCAGCCAAGATCGGCTGAAAACAGTGAAGACACCATTGTTTACAGCTGAGTAGTATTCCATTGTGTATATATACCACAACTTGCTCAGCCACTCATCTGTTGTTGGACACCTGGGTTGCTTCCAGGTTTTGGCTATTACAAATTGTGCTGCCAAGAACATATGTGTGCACAGATCTTTTTGGATCAATGTGTTGGGTTCCTTAGGATATATCCCCAGGAGGGGAATTGAAGTCTCATAGGGTAGTTCCATTTCTAGCCTTTTGAGAGTTCTCCAGACTGTTCTCCACAGAGGTTGGACCAATTGACATTCCCATCAGCAGTGTAGGAGGGTTCCTTTGACCCCACACCCTCTCCAGCATTTGCTGCTGTTACCTTTTCTGATGTGTGACATTCTCACAGGAGTGAAGTGATATCTCATTGTTGTCTTGATTTGCATTTCTCTGACAATCAGAGACTTGGAGCATTTTTTCATGTGTTTTTCGACCTTTTGGATCTCTTCTGTGGTGAATATTCTGTCCAAGTCCTCCCCCAATTTTTGGATGGGGTTATTTGTTGTCTTGTTGTTGAGTCTGGCAAGCTCTTTATATATGTTGGTTATTAAACTCTTATCTGATGTATGGCATGTAAAGATCTTCTCCCATTCTGTGAGGGGTCTCTTGATTTGGGTAGTGGTTTCTTTTGCTGTGAAGAAGCTTTTTAATTTGATGTAGTCCCATAGGTTTATACTTGCCTTAGTCTTCCTTGTAATTAGATTCGTTTCATTGAAAATGTCTTTAAAATTTATGCGGAAAAAAGTTCTTCCAATACTTCCTCTAAGTATCTGATAGTTTGTGGTCTAACATCCAAGTCCTTGATCCACTTGGAATTTACTTTTGTATTTGGTGAAATACAGTGATTCAGTTTCATTCTTCTGCATGTTTCAACCCATTGTTTCCAACACCATTTGTTGAAGAGACTCTGCTTTCCCCATATAATAGTCTGGGCCCCTTTGTCAAAGATTAGATATCCATACGTGTGGGGCCTTATTTCTGGGCTCTCAATTCTATTCCACTGGTCAGTGTGTCTGTTCATGTTCCAGTACCAAGCAGTTTTGATGACAATGGCCCTATAATACAGTTTGAGATCTGGCAGTGTGATGCCTCCAGTTCTGTTCTTTTTTCTCAAGATTGTTTTGGCAATTCTAGGTTTTTTCTGGTTCCAGATAAACATTTGTAACATTTGTTTTATTCTCCTAAAAAATGTGCTTGGGATCTTGATGGGGATAGCATTAAATTTGTAGATGGCTCTGGGTAATATATTCATTTTGATGATGTTAATTCTTCCAACCCATGAACATGGAGTATCTTTCCACTTCTTTGTGTCTTTTTCAATTTCTTCGAGTAGTGACTCATAATTTTCAGTATACAAGTCTTTCACTTCTTTGGTTAGGTTTACTCCTAGATATTTTATTGTTTTTGTTGCTATAGAAAAAGGAACTGATTTCTGGATTTCAATTTCTTCTAACTTAGTGTTTGCATAGAGGAATGCCACTGACTTTTGAATGTTAATTTTATAGCCTGACACATTACTGTATTGCCTGATGATTTCCAAAAGCTTCTTGCTGGATTCCTTAGGTTTTTCCATGTATACTATCATGTCATCTGCAAATAAGGAGAGTTTGACTTCTTCTCTTCCAATCTGTATGCCTTTAATTCCTTGCTCCTGCCTGATTGCTATGGCAAGAACTTCCAACGCTATGTTGAATAGTAATGGTGATAGTGGGCAGCCCTGTCTAGTACCTGATCTGAGTGGAAATGCTTCCAGTTTTTCACCATTGAGTACGATGTTGGCTGTAGGTTTGCTATATATAGACTCCACTATCTTCAGGAATTTTCCATCTATTCCCATTTTTTGTAGTGTTTTGATCATAGAGGGATGTTGTATTTTGTCAAAGGCTTTCTCTGCATCTATTGATATGACCATGTGGTTTTTGGACTTGCTTTTGTTGATGTGGTGGATCACATTGATTGATTTACGTATATTAAACCAATCTTGCATGCCTGGGATAAACCCCACTTGGTCATGATGAACAATCTTTTTGATATACTGCTGTATCCGGTTGGCTAGAATTTTGTTCAATATTTTAGAATCTATGTTCATCAGAGATATTGTCTGTAGTTTTCTTTTTTGGATGTGTCCCTGTCTGCTTTTGGTATCAGGGTGATGTTGGCTTCATAGAAGCTAGCAGGTAATATTCCAGTGTCTTCAATCTACTGGAAGATTTTTAAAAGTAGAGGTATTAGTTCTTCTTTGAAAGTTTTGTAGAATTCATTTGTAAAACCATCTGGTCCAGGACTTTTATTTTTGGGAAGATTTTTGATAACTGTTTCAATTTCATTAGCTGTGATGGGCCTGTTCATGTTATCCACTTCCTCTTTACTTAGTTTTGGAAGTTGGTAGGTATCTAGGAAATCATTCATTTCTTCCAGGTTCTCTAGCTTGGTGGCATATAGTTGTTCATAGAAGCCTCACATGATATGTTTATTTTCTGCAGTGTCTGTTGTGATTTCTCCTCTTTCATTTACTGTCCGATTTATTTGGGTCTTCTCCCTTTTTTGTTTTGTGAGTCTGGCTAAAAGTTTGTCGATTTTGTTTACTCTTTCGAAGAACCAACATTTACTTTCGTTGATCTTTTGTATGGTTTTCCTATTCTCAATGTTATTTATTTCTGCCCTAACTTTAGTAATTTCTGTCCTTCTGGTTGCTTTAGGATTCCTTTGTTGTTCTTCTTCTAGGTCTTTGAGATGTGCAATCAGGCTGTTTATTTGTGCCTTTTCTTGTTTCCTAATGTGTGCTTGTATAGCTATGAACTTCCCTCTTAGGACTGCTTTAGCTGAGTCCCAAATATTTTGATAGCTTGTGTCTTCATTTTCATTGAACTCTCGAAACATTTTGATTTCTTCCTTGATTTCCTCTTTGACCCAGAAGTTGTTAAGAAGTGTACTATTGAGCTTCCACATTTTGGGACTGTTACTAATCTTTTGTTGATTGTTAAGTGTTAGTTTAATTCCACTATGGTCTGAGAAGATGCTTGGGATGATTTCAGTGCTCTTGAATAGGCTGATACTGTCTTTGTGGCCTAACATATGGTCTATCCTTGAGAATGATCCATGTGGATTTGAGTAAAATGTGTATTCCAGTTTCTTGGGATGAATGACTCTGAAAATGTCCAATAGTTCTAGTTTATCTATCTCTTCATTTAGCTCCCTTATGTCTTTACTGATTTTCTTCCTGTATGATCTGTCAAGTTGAGATAGTGGGGTGTTGAAGTCCCCTACTATGATTGTGTTACTGTTAATATATTGCTGTAGCTCTTTCAGTAGAAGTTTGATGTATTTAGATGCATAGAGGTTAATAATTGTTAAGTCCTCTTGATTGACTGATCCTCTGAGCATTAAGTAGTGTCCATTCCTATCTTTTTTAATCTTATCTATTTTGAAGTCTATCATGTCAGATATGAGAAAAGCTGTTCCTGCCCTTTTTTGTGGGCCATTGGCTTGAATGATAGTTTTCCATCCTTTCACTTTAAGTCTGTGTTTGTCTTGTTGCGTTAGGTGAGTTTCCTGTAGACAACATATTGTTTGGTTGTATTTTCTGATCCATCTTCCTACTCTGTGTCTTTTAATAGGTGAATTCAGGCCATTGACCTTTATTGATATCAAAGATTGAAGATATTTTAACGCCATTCTTGTAGAGTTTTAGAGTGTTCTGATATATGTCCTATTTGTGGTGGTCTGGTTGTTTATAGGAGACCTTTCAGAACTTCTTTCAGGGCAGGCTTGGTGATGGTTGCTTCCTTCAACTGTTGCTTGTCTGAGAAGGTTTTGATGCTTCCATCTAGTCTGAATGACAATCTAGCAGGATATAGTATTCTTGGCTGAAAGCCTTTCTCATTGAGCACTCGATAGATATCTTGCCATTCTCTTCTGGCCTGTAGTGTTTGTATGGAGAAGTCTGCTGCTAATCTTATGGGTTTTCCTTTGTAGGTGACTCTTTGTTTTTCTCTTGCAGCCTTGAGGATCCTTTCTTTATCCTTATTCCTTTCCATTCTAAGTATGACATGTCTTGGTGTCTTTAGGTCTGGGTTAATTCTGTTTGGGACCCTCTGGGCTTCTTGAATCTTTATGTCTTTGGTATTGTCTAGACTAGAGAAATTTTCAGCTATTATGGCCTGGAGAATGCTTTCTTCCTCTCCTTCTCTTTCTTCCTCTGGTAAGCCAATAATGTGTATATTGTTTCTTTTGTAGTCATCCCATAGGACTCTGTTGTTGTTTTCAGCATCTCTTAATCTCTTTTTGAGATCTCTTACTTATTTTTTAGTTGTCTCTAATTCATCCTCAATCTTGCTAATTCTGTCTTCAGCCTCATAGATTCTATTCTCTCTGCCCTCTACTGCTTTCTGGAGTTCATCTGTTTTGTTGCCCTGCTCTGATACTGTTTTAGCTTGTTCAGCTAGTTGCCTTCTTAGCTCAGCGATTTCAGCTTTCAGCTCTCTAATAACCATGAGATTATTAGAATTTTCTTCCATATTCTCATTTGTTGTTCTTGCATTTCTGATTACAATTTTTTCAAATTCTTTAATCACTCCTGTTATTATTTCCTTAGCTAATGTTTGGATGTTGAACTCGTTGTTTTGTGCTTCACACTCTGGAGGACTTTTAGCTGGACTCTTGTCCTGGTTCGAGTCTCCAATATTTTTTCTTGTTGTTTTAACCATTTTATATATTATGTTATGAGTTCCCTTTATCAGTACTTTTCAAATTATTGATCACTATTGCCTGGATTGACTTGTGTCTAAATAATTTAATTAAAGGGTTTACCGTGGTGGAAGTTAACAGTTTTTTTTTCAATCCCTGAGTTGGAGCTCAGTGGTGTAAAAACCTCTTTTTTTTCTTCCCTGTAGGCTATGGGTGCCTGAGGGCTTTTAAACTATCAATAGGCTTCTTCGCTTAATCACTGACTCCTGACCAAGAGATAAAGCAGGGTCTGGCAGAGATAATCCAGTGGTTATGCAAAGAGACTTTCACAGCCCCTCAGCTATGCCAAGGAGGTATAGGTCTTCTTCTGAGTTTCCTGGTTAGATCTCTGTCCCCTGGTGTCCCTCCCTGTTGCTGCTACAGATTCTGAGGGTAGTAGCAATGGAGACTCAGAGTTGCACTTGGTGAGTCTCTGGGGAGTCCTTTCCTCCCTTCAGCTGTCCCCTTGTTGTGGAGCAGACTGGAGCTGGTGTCTCCACTGATAAACTGCTGAATGTTAGCAGTCACTTAATCTCTCTTTAGGCCCCTCTCTCCTCTCTGTCACCAGCCACGCGTGTTTGTACTCACGGGTGATTTACTGGGTTCCTGTGGTCATTCTAGTCCTGTCTTGTTTCGGTCCGGGTGGTCTCCTTTGGTATTCCTAGTTGATCCAGGAGAGGAGAGGAGAGGAGAGGAGAGGAGAGGAGAGGAGAGGAGAGGAGAGAAAGTGATCTGCTGCTCGTAGCTCCGCCTCCGGAAGTCGAATCCCCGAAAGTTTTTTTTTTTTTAATGTACTCAAAAATGTCGGGAGCCATAATGACACTGCACATCACGCCCCTAAGATGGCGCCGGCCACGTGGTGGCTAAACCAATAAAGTGGTAAACAACTTTGCGGAAGTTGGACGATCCAACTGAACAGACTGCGTGCTGTACACGTGAACTGTTTTATGATTGGTAGAAGGCTGCATGATCTATGAATGCTGTATGCTTGCTTAATGCCCATTGGCTGACTATGTGACAGTGAAAGGTACTTAAGGTGACCATAAGAAGGAAATAAGGGGAATTGAGGAAGAAGACTCTGGTGTCCGTGTGGTTGTTGCGGGCTGACAGCGACAAAAAATATTTGTTAAATGCTTATGTTGTTTTTTTTTAAGATTTTTTTATTATCTTTATTTATTTATTGGATAGAGACTACCAGAAATTGAGAGGGAATGGGGATGATAGACAGGGAGAGAGACAGAGAAACACCTGCAATACTGTTTTACCACTTGCAAAGCTTTCCCCATGCAGGTGGGGACTGGGGGCTCGAACCTTGGTCCTCGTGCATTGTAACATGTGCACTCAATCGGGTGTGTCACCACCCGACCCCTTGAATGCTTATTTTGCACCAATCATTTTGCTAAGTAATAGTGAGCAAAGACACATGGAGTTCTTCTCAACCCTACAGCAGAGTTTGGGAGTAAGCTATTAGTCAAGTAAGTAATGGTGTTAGATTCATTAAATAAGGAAGCCATTATATTGAGGTGACTCTAATGATGGGGCAGCCCAACTAAGAAAACTAAAATCTAAGCCTGTAAATGGCTCAAGATTACAAAAATGAAACATTGGGATTAATTAATCATAAGCACCCAGCCAGGCTTTAAGCTATAACCAATCAGTAGTGTCCTTCCTTTGTTCCTGATTTGTTACAATAAAGTCTTTTATTGAGCTCTTGTTGGTAGAGATATTTTTTCTTTTTTTTCTTTCTTATATTTATTGAATACACATAGCCGCAAATTGAGAAGGAAGGGGTGATAGAGATGGAGAGAGCTAGAGAGACACCTGCAGCACTGTTTTACCACTTGTGAAGCTTTCCCCTTGCAGGCGGGGACCAGGAACTTGAACCTGAGTCCTTGAGCACTGTAGCATGTGCGTTCAACCAGGTGTGCCACCACCCAGCCCTCAATGCTTCTTTTTTCCTTATTAGTAATTTGATAATGATTAACAAAATTGTAAGGTAACAGGGGTACAATTTCATACAATTATGAACACCTGAGTTCCATGGGAAATTTTCTTAATTTTTTTATACGAAAACTTAAGATCAAATTACTATTTGATTATTATTTGTTTTACTATTTTTAAAAAAACATATGATAATTAAAATAATGAATCTTTATATGCCTATGTCTAAAGTTTTGAGTTATTAGTCCATTTGAATATATATTTTACTACATATTTTATCCTGTCACTGTATGTAACTTGCTTAATAGAATCCTAATGTGTGCAGCTGATTTTTATTATTATTAATGTCTAGATGCTAAGGAAATAAAATTTTGTTTAAGTTTCTTGGTCAAAAAGAAATTTGGGGATGGAGGTAGCATAATAGTTATGCAAACAGAATCTTATGCCTTAGGCTTGAAAGTCCCAGGTTCATTCCCCTGCACCATCATAAGCCAGGGCTGAGTAGTACTCTGGAGGAAGGAAGGAAGGAAGGAAGGAAGGAAGGAAGGAAGGAAGGAAGGAAGGAAGGGAGGGAGGAAGGAAGGGAGAAAGAAAGGAACAAAGAAAGAGGGAGTCCAGCAGTAGCACAGCAGGTTAAGCACACCTGGTGCACAGCACAAGGACTGGCTTAAAGATCTGGGTTTGAGCCCCTGGCTCCCCACCTGCAGAGGAGTCGCTTCACAAGTGGTAAAGAAGGTCTGCAGGTGTCTATCTTTCTCTCCCCCTATCTTCTTCCCCTCCTCTCTCCATTTCTCTCTGTCCTATCCGACAACGAGGACATCAATAACAATAATAACTACAACAATAAAACAACAAGAGCAACAAAAGGGAATAAATAAATAAATATTTAAAAAAAAATAAAGAAAACTGGTGCCCTATACTTTCTTGTTTGCATGTTCTCATTTCCAAAATTTGAATATGCAGATTAAAATTGCAAAAAAATATTGTTTCAAGATTTCTATTTTTCTCTTCAGACAAGTTTAGAGGGTATCTCTCTTATGAAGTTATAAAACACAGTGGAACTATGTTTTTGTATACAAGGATAACATGTGCATATCGCTTCTTACTGGCAAAATTGACTCTTTCATTCTACTGCCAAAATAGTAAAAAGCAGTGAGAAAGAAAAAAAAATCTTCTTTCTTTAGTACTCATGTTAAAGGTTCTTGGAAGTCTTGTCTGTAACTTTCTTTTTTCCTATTCTGATGTTTTCTGACTTTTAACCATGGTTTGACTAATGGCCATGGGAGGTAGCAAGCAGGGATTTAACGACATGAAAACCACCAAGCACATTCTCCCTTCTCTGACCTCCAGAAAAAACTAATTATTTTTCTGTTTGTAAGGGAGTCTATACAAAAGTAATGTCAGTATGGAAGTAGCTCAGGCTACTGAATTTTGAATTCCTCTTTATACCACAGTTAACAAACATGTCCAAAGTGCAGAGACCATCTGAGATTGGCAGGGAAACCCAAATTGTCTTCTTCTGGTATTGATTTGCAATTTTGTCTTTGTTTTGTTTTGTTTTTTAAGATTTTATTTATTTTATTTATTAATGAGAAAGATAGGAGAGAGAGAAAAAAACAGACATCACTCTGGTACATGTGCTGCAGGGGATTGAATTCAGGACTTCATGCATGAGGGTCCAGTCCCTTGCCACTGCACCACTTCCTAGACCACTTGATTTGTAATTTTGTAACCTTATTTGCTGATTACTCGTTGGAATCTCTCTTAAAAATATAGAGTTTAGCAATCATGTACCCAAAACTTGGAATAGTGGAGAGGAAGTGTTAGGGGGGTACTCACTGCAAACTCTAGTGTACTTCTGCTTTCAGGTATATATTTTGCAGTAGTTTATGGATACATGTGAACATATGCTCTCTCTCACAGAAAATGGTGTATATCTAGGTTTTGGGACTTTGTTAGAAAGTGAACCACCTGAGATGGAATTAGAGTATACTATGAAAGGAAAGGTCTCACCCGAGTAATGAAGCTGAAGGGTTGTCATTCCACACGTGAAGTCTCTGGACACAGTCTGAAGTGAAGCATGTTGAGGTGTTTGGCTTTGTATGTTAACTCTCTTTTCAGTCACCAGGTTCCAGATGTCATCAGGATGCTGGCCAGGCTTCCCTGGACTGATGCTGGCCAGGCTTCCCTGGACTGAAGACCCCACCAATGTGTCCTGGAGCTCCGCTTCCCCAGAGACCCACCCTACTAGGAAAAGAGAGAGGCAGACTGGGAGCATGGACCTACCAGTCAACGCCCATGTTCAGCGGGGAAGCAATTACAGAAACCAGACCTTCCACCTTCTGCAACCCACAATGACCCTGGGTCCATGCTCCCAGAGGGATGGAGAATGGGAAAACTATCAGGGGAGGGGGTGGGATATGGAGATTGGGTGGTGGGAATTGTGTGGAATTGTACCCCTCCTACCCTATGGTTTTGTTAATTAATCCTTTCTTAAATAAAAAAGAAAAAAAATATAGAGAGAGTTTATTTTTGAATAGAAATATAAATTAGGGAGCCCAGTGGTGGCGCAGTGGGTTAAGCACACATGGCCCAAAGCACATGGATGGACATCAGGTTCCCTCCCAGTTGGAGCCTCCAGCTCCCCACCTGCAGGGAGTTCATTTTACCTGCAGTGAAAACAGGTCTGCAAGTATCTATCTTTCTCTCCCCCTCTCACTGTCCTATCCAACAACAATGACAGCAATAACAACAACAATAACAACAATGACAATAAACAACAAGGGCAACAAAAGGGAAAAATAAATAAAGGTTTAAAAAAAGAGAAATACAAATTATGTGCAAGAAAAATCACGAATACTAAGTTTTCATTTCTATGAGGTTTTGCAGTTATAGATTCAATTAATACTCATGTGAGAGGACTCTTTTTTCACTAGAAAATTTTCTATATGGTGTTTATTTTTTTCCATCAATCTCATGCTCTCTACCCTAGTCCCCAGACGGTTAAGTGAATTTCATATAAATAAAACATACATTCTTTTGTGTCTGATATTTATCATCAAATCATTACACCTACCTATAAGACTGCTTTGAAACTTACATAAACTGGATTGTGTCACTCATGTGGAATCTGGAGAACTGGAATACATAAAGGGGGGGCAGAAACAAATAAACTATCTCTAAGACTTTATAAAAACTATAGTGATTGTGGTCTGGGAGGTAGCACAATGGATAAAAGCATTGGATTCTCAACCATGAGGTCCCAAGTTCAGTCCCCAGCAGCACATGTACCAGAGTGACATCTGGTTCTTTCTCTCTCCTCCTCTCTTTCTCATTAATAAAATCTTAAAATAAATAAAGAAATATTAAAACCAATAAATACTTTTTAAAAAAGAAAGAAAGAAAACTATGGTGATTATCCTTGAGAAGGTGAGGAAACAGAATTTCACAAGTAAGATGTGGAACCCTGCAGCCCTACAACTTTGTAGTATAGATCACAAAAATAAATGAATAACTTTCCAAAATAGCTATTTGAATTATATTTTTAATACTTTATGTATTGATTGTTTTTTTAATGAACTAGATGTCCAGAAAAAAATGATCCCGAGAGAGTGACCAGAACACTGCTCAGCTCTGGTTTATGGTGGAGCTGGGGATTAAACCTGGGGCCTAATAGCCTCAGGCATGAAATTCCTTTTGCATAACTATTATGCTATCTCCCCAGCATGTTAAATTGTATTTTCTAAAATATTTTTATTCATTTATTAGACAGAGACAGAGAGAAATTGAGAGGGAAGAGGGAGATAGAGAGAGAGAGAGAGACAGAGAAACACCTGTAGCCCTGCTTCACCACTCATGAAGCTTCCCCCCTGCAGGTGGGGGGACTGGGGACTCAAACCCGGGTCCTTGTGCACGGTAATGTGTGCACTCAACCAGGTGAGCCACCACCTGGCCCCAAATTGTATTTTTTTAAAAGAATAGTTCTTCATAATTGTTCTTAAGCCAAATTTAATTATGTATTATTTGTAATTTTTCCCAGCACAAAATCTATGACAGTTAAGCTTTTATTCCAAATATTTCTGATTTTCAGTTAGATGATAGCTAAAACTATCTTCCACTTTAAGATAAGCATAGGATATTGAAAGAATGTGTCTTTAGAACCTCCTTTAGATAGTTGATTTGAATGAAATCATGTTAGAACAACATAAGCTTCAAATTCTCAGAACTCCATTTGTATGCTCTGCCTCAATCTTGAGTTCTCATAGAGTTGCCTGGGTAAAGTGGGGTTAACAATGGTTAAAGAAAAAAAGCACAAAAATAAAACCTCTGCAACTCTAAAGCAATTCTTGAAATCTTTTCCAAACCCCCAAATTTGTCCCGCATTACTTCCATCAGGTATATATTTCTGGCTTCCTACTATATTATCCCCCTCTGCATAGCCTCAATATAATTTTTCAGAGCTGTCTATTTTTTTAACGTCCTGTATTGAAATCTCCTTAGTCATTATAACCCTGTGTTTCTTTCGCTCCTACTTTAAAAATAATAATTTCACTCTACAGTGACCTGTCATTGATTGAGACTGACAAATCTGAACTATTTTTGCATCAATATAAGAGCCACCATTATCTCAGGCTAGTTTCTCTAAAAATCATCTCATGCAATATTTTAAATCACTGATTTCCTCAATCATATCCTTAGTCATCAATTTATTTAAAATGGAGCAAGACTTTTCTAATCACTTTTCTGAACTGTTTCACGCATGATTATCTTGATCTGTCAAGGTCAGACTTTTCATTAGATCACGTTTAAATTAACATGTGTTGCAGTGTCTTACTATCGCATTTAAGTGCATAACTAGATAGCATTATGGAGTAATTCTCCACTTGGCTCAGTATGTAGGAGTTCACCCTCTGCTGGAAAATAGATATTTCTGTAGATTAGAATTAAAGTAGGGCAAATAAATGACAGAAAATAAAAATGAACAATTTGCAGACCTACTATATACAGTACCTACTATACTCAGAAGGTTTGACTGGCATAAATCTTTAAGGAAATGCTCATTAAGAGAGAATATTTTCAACTCATCTATTTAAATGTAATTTTACAGGGTTTCTTCTACTGCAAATGTCCTTACCTCATATTTTATATCATAGACAAGATTATTCTGAATCCGACTAACAAAGCCTAAGTCAGTTAAAAATAGCCATAAAACTTAACAAGAATTGGGTAATGTATTTATACTTAATGAAGCACAAAAAGGATTTAATTGAGTCTGAAAATTCTTGAATTTCATGAGTGGTTTATGGAAGTTGAGATATGAGCTGAGTATGCATATTAAAAAAGTACAGTAAAATTTTAATTGGCACATCTCCACTGAAGCAAAAATTTGCCAATTAAGTGATATGCTGATTATAGTGATAGAAATTTGATCTTACACTATACTCTTTTCAATATTAGCAAAAAAATTTTTTGCTGGGAATACTATAAACAGGAAAATTAGATCACTGTTTGAAAGACAAAAGAGAATAAATACTGCATAAACCGATAGTGTATTTCCTTGTCCGGGTACAAAACTCAAAAATTTCTTAAAGACATACTTGGAATTTGAAAAGTTTTTCTGAGTTCTGGTTATTCTTACTAAAATGTAAATGCATATTGAAAGGAAATGCCTGTAACTATCTATAATTACTTTGCAAAGTTGATATTCAACTATTTAACAAAGAGTGGGACTAGTCCAAATTGAAACTGATTATCAAAAATTGTATTTTTTAATAACACTTGAATATGACTTCTCAGATTCAACTATGGTAGGATTGAAAATTAAGTTAAACTGGAGTCAGGTGTAGCACAGCGGGTTAAGCGCATGTGGCGCAAAGCGCAAGGACCTGCAGAAGGATCCGGGTTCAAGCCCCCCTTCCCCACCTGCAGAGGAGTCCCTTCACAGGTGGTGAAGTAGGTCTGCAGGTGTCTCTCTTTCTCTCCTCCTCTCTCCACTTCTCTCTGTCCTATCTAACAACAATGGTAGCAACAACAACAATAAACAACAATGGCAACAAAAGGGAAAATAAATAAATTTTAAAAGAAAGAAAATTAAGTTAAACACTTACAGAATTCAGGAAGGCTTACAATACAAAAGGAACTTTTTTTTTAAGTATTCCAACCCAAGGATGGAATTTTTTTTTAAAATGTTTTATTTATTTATTTATTTCCTTTTCTTGCCCTTGTTTTATTGTTATAGTTATTGATGCCGTTGTTGTTGGATAGGACAGAGAGAAATGGAGAGAGAAAGGGAAGACAGCGAGGGGGAGAGAAAGACACCTGCAGACCTGCTTCACCTCTTGTGAGGTGACTTCCCTGCAGGTGGCAAACCAGGGCCTCAAACCGGGATCCTTCCGCTGGTCCTTGCTTTGTGCCACGCTACCGCACAACTCCTGGAACATTAATTTTTTTAAAGACAGTCAAGAAAGGTATTTTCAAATATAAAGATAAACAGAGATGGAGTCAGCGGTAGCACAGCGGTTAAGCGCATGTTGCTTAGTTCAAGGATGGGAGTAAGAATCCCGGTTCTTCACCAGCGGGGGAGTCGCTTCACAAGTGGTGAAGCAGGTCTGCAGGTGTCTCTCTCTCCCTCTCTCTGTATTCCCCTCCTCTCTCCATTTATCTCTGTCTTATCTAACAACGACAACAGCAATACCAACAACAATAACAACTACAACAATAATAAAAACAAAGGCAACAAAAGGGAAAATAACTATTTAAATTTTTTAAAAATTAAACAGATATGAAGTTACTGCTACGCTTTCCTGAAAAGCTAGTAAATACGCAGTAAATTTAAATTTTTTAACAGAAGTGTTTTGAAATAAGTCATATAAAATATTAGATAATTATGAATTCCTAAAGAATAAATCCCCAAAACATATGGATAGTAATAATGTATACCATGAGAAAGATATAACTGGAAGAAGCAATTACAAAATGATTTCTGGCTATACTAACGTTGTAGTTTTTTTTTTTTTTTTTCGGCCTCCAGGGTTATTGCTGGGCAAGCACTCGGTGCATACACAACAAATTCACTGCTCCCGGAGGCCATTTTTCCCATTTTTGTTGCCCTTGTCGTTATTATCATTATTGTTGTTATTGTTGTTGGATAGGACAGAGGGGAGAGAAAGACACCTGTAGTTCTGCTTCACCGCTTGTAAAGCTACCCCCCTGCAGGTGGGGAGCTGTGGACCCGAACTGGGATCCTTACTCTGGTCCTTGCACTTCAGGCTACTTGCACTTAACCCTCTGTGCTACTGCCTGGCCCCAGCTTTGTAAATTTTATTTAACTTTATTTGGTAGTATTGAACTAATAAAAATAAGGAATATTTATTTGCTGCTTATAAAAATAGCATATAAATTTATTAAGATTCGATTTATGTGAGAAACTACTATGCACCATGATATCAAAGGTATAAATATCATATTAATACCTATTATGCTATTATCCACAAGAAATAAATTACTAAAGGAAGCAAGAAATATGTAGATTGCTATATTGCTATACCATGATTCTAATATGGTGAATGCCATTCAAGAAAAGCAAATGATAAATTACAATATAATCTTTTTTTTTTATTTATTTAAGAAAGGATAAATTAACAAAACCAAAGGGTAGGAGGGGTACAACTCCACACAATTCCCACTACCCAATCTCCATATCCCACCCCCTTCCCCTGATAGCTTTCCCATTCTCTATCCCTCTGGGAGCATGGACCCAGGGTCATTGTAGGTTGCAGAAGGTGGAAGGTCTGGCTTCTGTAATTGCTTCCCTGCTGAACATGAGCGTTGACTGATCGATCTATACTCCCAGTCTGCCTCTTTCTTTCCCTAGTAGGATGGGTCTCTGGGGGAAGCTGAGCTCCAGGACACATTGGTGGGGTCTTCAATATAATCTTAAAGATAAAAAACGTTTAGATCTGTGGAACTTGGGAAATATATTACACATTGTATTCAAGAGGTTAGACTGGCATCAAACAGATGTGCACCACTCACTGAGATCTGTAAAGCTATTAGAGATCACAGAAACTTTTTGGCTTTCTTTTTTTTTTTTTCTTTTCATTTTTGCAATACCAGGGACTCACACATATGTGACTTCTCACCACTGTGGGTCACTTTGTCATTCAGATGGAGAGAAAGAGAAGGAGCAATATAGTACCCATTTCACCCAGTGCTGTACCACCATCCAATAATGGAGCTCAGATCTATGTGTGTGCCCTGTCTAGTGAACTGTCTCTACCCCAAGATTTTTTAATTTATTTTATTTTAAAAAAAGAAGACATTAACAAAACTATAGGGTAAGAGGGGTACGGCTTCACACAGTTCCCACCACCAGATCTCTGTATCCCATCCTCTTCCCTGATAGCTTTCCTATTTACCCCTCTGGGAGTATAGACCCAAGGTCATTGTGGGTTGAAGAAGGTGGAAGGTCTGGCTTCTGTAACTGCTTCCCCGCTGAACATGGGCGTTGACAGGTCGATCCATACTCCCAGTCTGCCTCTCTCTTTCCCTAGTAGGATGGGGCTCTGGTGAAGTGGAGCTCCAGGACACATTGGTGGGGTCATCTTTCTAGGGAAGCCTGGTAGGAATCATGCTCATGCTCTGCCCCAAGTTTTGGCTTTTATAAAATGGCGGGGGGGGGGGAGGGGTAGTGGTTTTTCTATCAATGAAAGTACTATAGTACTGGTCTTGTTTTTTAAAAAAATCTCAGAGCAATAGTAAAGCATAGCTGTATGTACACACATTGCCTGGAGGAAAAGCCTTATGAAGATAACTGTGTCTAGGTTCTATGAAATTCTGTCCTAATGAAGGGATTCTAGTATAACTACTTCAGATTGCTGATCAGAAAAGTAATGAAAATAATTATAATCTACCTCATAAAGTTATTAAGATCATATTAATAATCTCATGCATAGTTTCTAGAACAGTCTCTGAAATATAGCCAAAGTAGCACAGACAATTATCTGTGATATTATTTTATTCTACATTAAAAATTAAGGTAAGATTGATAGGATAGAAATGATCAAGGTGTTAAGGGGATAGTATTTTTGATAGTTGAGCATTGCCAATAATTGTATGTGGAGGAGCAGTGAGCTAGATCTGACCACCTGATCATGCAGGACATAAAATTCCTGCTTAGAAAGCTGATTGAAGGGGGTCAGGCAGTAGTGCCGCAGGTTAAGCACACATGGCGCAAAGTGCAAGGACCAGTATGAGGAACCCATTTCAAGCCCCCAGCTCCTTCACAAGCAGTGAAGCAGGTCTGCAGGTGTTTGTCTTTTCTCCCCCTCTATCTTCCCCTCCTTTCGATTTCTCTCTGCCCTATTCAACAACAACAAAGGGCAATATAAATGCAAAAAATCTGTTTCCATCAGCAATAATCCTGGAGGCAAAAAGAAAGAAAGCTATTGACACAGATTTTTTTTTTTTAGAGTATGTCAGTTAATAACTGGCTCATGTGAAAAGCCAAGTAGCCACAGTGTGTGTATATATATATATTTGAAATGTTGAAATACTAGATACTAGATTCAGGGGAAAAGTGAAAACTAATAAAATTGAATAGGAGTGGAGGAATAGTTGAGAAAGATTAAATCTGAGAAATCTGAAAGATTGATGTTGGTGTTAAAAGAGAAGAAAAAATCAAGTTGAATTTTTTTTAAAGTAATTACTGAAGGAAACTTTCCTGAAGAAAATGTAACTTGCTTCCTAATTAAATAAAAGTTGGGGCTTACCAACAGACATTTGAAGATTTTTTTTTTCTAAACTTGGAACCTGTATTTGTCAACTTTATAACTTAATTGGGCTGTGAGGCTGACAAATTGATTTTTCTTGCTCCTAATTTATTTAATTCAGTTTTCACAATTAGGCAAGCAATTAATCAATGGTAGAGTCATTAAGATTCATTGCTTTGAAACGGTTCCCTGACAATCATCCTAAATAGAACTGTGCAATTTATCAGAAGGTAAACGTCCTGGAAGATCTTAAGTATGTTATACTTAAGGAACTTATACCATATGTGTGATATTCATATTAACTTCCTCTAAAACTATAAGAAGAAATTGAACTGAATACTGTAAATTTTGCTCTAGATTTCTTGGAGTCTTATCTAGAAATAAAGTACTATCTATCTGTGTATCTAAAGTACTATCTATCTATTAAGTCAAAACATAAAGCAGAATGTCAGTGTGTAACAAGATTATAAGAGAATGGTCTGACACATTAATTATTTATTTCTTATAACATGGAAGAGTACAGTTTCTAAATAGTTCAGAGTTAAGCTTAGGATATTAAACTCCTACATGTTAGAACTATGAAAACATTTTTGATGTTTTATTTAAAGACTGTACTTTATACTGAAAAAAATTCTTAAATTTGAATCTATAAACTAAAATTTCAGTACATTCTTTTATATGTCCTTGAGTAAGTTGTCATTAGCTATAGTTTAATACTTATGATTAGTGCTAATCAAAATTTGTTAAATTACGTGAAGGGACCCAGTGGTAGTTCACCTGAGTTCAAGCTCCTAGCCCCCATGTGCAAGGGGAAAGCTTCACCAATGGTGAAGCAGTTCTATAGGTATCTCTCTGTTTCTCTTTCCCTCTCTATCCCTGTTCCCTCTAAATTTCTCTGCCCTATCAAATCAAATCAAATCAAATACAGTTAAAAAGTAGTTCTTAAGAAGAAATGAAAAAATAAAAGTAAAATAAAATTACATGAAAATACTTTATAAATTATAAACAAATACAAAATTTTAAAACAATACAATAATTTGGCAGTATTTAACATAATCTTGTACAATTAATTGTTCTGAACAAATACATTTTGTGTACTTATAAAATATATTCACCACTGTTCTTTCCCAACAAACTTTTTTTTTTAATGTGTAAATACACACTGAGTTTGAACCCTCACCATAATCCTTGCCCAAAACTTTTAGAGACAGAAATCAGGACAGGAGGAGGAGATAGGATGGAGAAAAGAGAGACACCTGCAGCACTGCTTCACTGTTTGTGAAACTTTCCCCCTGCAGTTGGGACCAAGGGCTTGAACCTGGGTCTTTGTGTGTTGTAACATGTACGCTCTACCAGATATGCTACTTGCCTAGTCCCTAGAAATACTCCTATTGTTTTGGGTTTCCATAATATCAGTCTTTCTCTTTGTACTGATATCACCCAGTGTTCAAACAATTATCATCTTTACCCTAAATTTTGATCTGCCTTGGTTTCAGTAGTACATTTCTACTGTTATCAAGCATTCTGAATCTCTTTCACAGCCAATACACATTTTCCTGAATTTTCAACACTCACATCCATCTTGTACAGTTCTATCAGACTACAGACACTGGACTCAACCCACTCATCTGTAAATATCCTCTAAGTACCTCAATTCATTATTGTTAAATCTGATGTTGCTTTGTCAAAATATTCAAGGTAAAAATAATTTATTGGTATAACTTATTGAAATATTCAAAAATATACATTCTTCTCAAAGATTGAAAATGAATAACATTTGTCAATAGATAAGAAGTGAACCTAAAGCTTTAGCCTACTTCTACTGGCAGGAGTGTCAGACATATTCTCACTATCACACGCCAGAATGATTTTCTTTGCCTTTCATTACCAGCATAGTATTTTGTCATCTCAGCAAAGTTGACTAGGAGTCAAAAACACTGAACACACAACTAATGATGCTATAATCTTGGGGTGGACTTTTCCCCTTTGAGTGTAAATCCTGAGTTCCTCTGTTCTTTCTAATATTTTCACAGTTTCTTCTAACAGGCAGCCATAAACACAGAGAGATGATACTGTGTCCCTCAAGCTACTTCTTTTGTTCTAAAATATACTCAGTGAAGAAAGCACTGTTCTGACTGACACAGATAAAATAATTACCAAGTTCACTTTTCCTCCCCACCCCTTATTTTAACAGTTTTTTTAAAAAATATTTCTTTGTTTATTCATTTTTGTTGCCCTTGTTGTTTTATTGTTGTAGCTATTATTATTGTTGTTACTGATGTCATCATTGTTGGATAGGACAGAGAGAAATGTAGAGAAGAGGGGAAGACAGAAAGGAGGAGAGAAAGAAACCTGCTGACCTGTTTCACTGACTATGCAGACTCCCCTGCAGGTGGGGAGCCGGGGCTCAAACTGGATCCTTATGCAGGTCCTTGTGCTTAGCGCCACGTGTGCTTAATTCACTGTGCTACCTACCACCCGACTCCCTTCCTCCCCTTTTTAAATTCATCAGTAATACCTGCTTGGTGCTTTCCTTTTGCTTCCTTTTGTTTTTATTATGTAAATATTTTGATCAATTTATTTTGATTCAGTTGGTCTAAGGAAGTTGTATGCACAAATTTAAAAGTTAAAGCAATTACTTCTTATGTACTTTATATAAAATGGGGAATACTTTTCCTAGTATCTTTTTATAGTAATTTAAAGAATTATGAGATAGCAAGAGTATGATTCCACACAGTTCCCATCCACCAGAGTTCTGTGTCTTTATTCCCTCCATTGGAAATTGCAGTAATTCTCCCAAGGTCATAGATATGGGTTGACTATTATTTCTATAGTTTTTCTAGCTTCTAATCTCTGAGATGATTTAATGAGTTCCCTATATCTAAAGCAGGCAGGGTTGGGGAACATCCAGTTCACAGGCTGTGAAATCACCAAGGCACTACAGGTGGGACATAGCAACATCAAGTGCTGATTTTTAAGGTAGTGATTTTGTTTAGTTTGAAAATTATGCTATAAATATATGAATGACCCTTGGCAGAAAAAAAAAAGTCCCTCACCCATGTTCTAGAGGTAGTGAAGTCATCAAATGGTGGGGGTAGATAGTATATACAAAGAGATTCTCATCCCTGAGGCACTAAAGTCCCAGGTTTAATCCCCCGTACCACCATAAACAAGAGGTGATCAGTGCTCTGGTTAAAAAAAATAAGTCAAGTTATATTGACTTTTTTCCTATTTTATTGAGGGCTTAATGGCTTATAATGCAGTTGTTGAAAGATGAATACAGTATCTCAACTCTGCATAATGGATGTCTATAAAACACACCCCCAACTTAAGACCCAACACTCCTCTTAGTCTCCTTTCCCCCACACCCTCCCAGAGTCCGTTGCTTTGGTACAGTATAACACTCCCAGTTCAAGTGTCACTTTGTCCTTTGTCTTTCTGTCCCTGTCTCCAAAGTTTACCAACATCATTCGTTCACAGGTATATATCGAGATTTTAGAATATCTTATCTGAAAAAAAAAGAAGAAGAAAAGAAAATCTGATTTAATATCCTGGTCTTGGTTCATTTTGATCTGATTTTGTTGATTGTGTTAAGTGGTGGCCTAGTTTCTCTTTTCTATATATATGACTGCCCAATTTTCACAGAACCGTTTCTTGAGGAAAACTTTTTTTTTTTCAGATGAATTATTTTGGCCACTTTGTCACATATTAGTTGGGCAATATATGTGTGGACTTATATTTGGGTTCTTGATTCTGTTCCATTGATCTGTACATCCATTTTTATTCCAGTATCACATTTTGTAATCACTTTTGCTTTATAGTATTAAGCTTAGGTTTGGAACATCATACTTCTATTTATTTTTTTTTCATTGAGGTGCTGTAGAAGTTTATGGTTCCATAGAAACTTTTGAATAAACTATTCAGTTTCCTTGAAGAATATCATTGGGCTACGAAGAGCAATGTGTCTGACTAACTATCACAGTCTTTTCTAAGTTGTTCTTGGTTCTCCAACATTGATCATATTGCTCTGTCTATTTTCATGTCCCCTTTCCCATGACTTTGTTTTTTCATGTTGTTTATTGTGTTTCTGAATAACATTTAGAGTTGGTATTCTTTTGTTCTTTTCATGTGGGGCTCCTTTTTAGTAATTCTTACAAGGCAGGGGTGAATTCCTTCAGCTTCTCTATGTTTTAGAGGGCTTTCACTTTTCTCTCATACTTGAAGGATAATTTGGTAGGGCAGAATATCCATGGTTGACAATTCTCATCTTTTTTTTTTAAATTTGTTTTATTTTCCCTTTTTGTTGCCCTAGTTGTTTTTTATTATTATTGTAGTTATTATTGTTGTTGTTAATGATATTGTCATTGTTGGATAGGACAGAGAGAAATGGAGAGAGGAGGGGAAGACAGAGGGGGAGAGAAAGATAGCCACCTGCAGACATGCTTCACCGCCTGTGAAGCGACTCCCTTGCAGGTGGGGAGCTGGGGGCTTGAACCAGGATCCTTATGCTGGTCCTTGCACTTTGCACCACGTGCACTTAACCCGCTGCACTACCGCCCTAATCCCCAATTCTCATCTTTTAACACTTTGTCTGAATATGTCATTCTATTCTCTTTTTACCTCTAGGGTTTGTGATCAATAATCTGATAGTTTTACTTATGAATGTCAGATTCTTTCTTTTTCTAGCAGGCTGCAATATGTTTCCTTGTCCTTGCTTTTGGACAGTTTTACTATTACGTGTCTTGGTTTGGATAATTTTGGAAGTACTTGGGAGTTTATTCAACTTCCTGGATGTCTATATTTTGAAAACTTCCCAAGTATGAAAATTTTTCTGCTGTGACTTCTTTGAATATAATCTTTGCTCCTCGCCCCCCTTTTCTTCATCCTTGGGTATCCCAATAACTCTCACATTTACTTTTCTAATGGAGTCTGTTATTGCACAGAGAATTGCTTCACTTTTCACAAATATTTTCTCACCAATAGCTTTAAACTCACAGAGTGTAGTGGTTTTATCTTCTAGTCATCACATACTCTTCTCAAGCTGATTTAATTTTATTTTTATTTTATTATCTTTATTTCTTAGATACAGCCAGAAATCAAAAGGGAAGAGGGTGATAGAAAGAAAGAGGCAGGGTCTGGGTAGTGGCACACCTGGTTGAGTGCACATGTTACAGTGCACAAGAACCTGGATTTAAGCCCCCAGTCCCCACTGGCAGGGAGGAAGCTTCAGGAGTGGTGAAGAAGGGATGCAGGTGTCTCTCTCCCCTCCTTCTTTATCTTCCCCCTTTCCCCTTGATTTATTACTGTCTCTATCCAGTAAATAAATATAATAATAATAAGAAAAAACACTTAAAAATAAAATAAAATACCAGGGAGAAATAAAGGTGTGTTTATAAAAAAAGAGAGGAAGAGAGACAGATGAAAGACAGAGGAAGAGAGATTTACAACAGTGCTTCACCACTTAAAAAGCTTTCCCCCTGCAGGTGGGGACCAGGGGCTTGAATCCAGGTCCTTGTGCATTGTAACATGTGCACTCAACCAGGTGTGCCACTACCTGGCATTCATTCATTCATTCATTCATTCATTCATTCATTCATTCATTCATTATTTTCATCAGAGTTCTGGCTTTATGGTGGTGTGGGAAGTTGAATCTGGGACTTTGGGCCCAGGTATGAAAACCATTATTCTATTTTCCCTACCCTTCTCAACCTGATTTATTCTACTTACTAGGCATCTTAGATAAACTTTAACTCCATCCAAAGAGTCCTTCACAACTTACATGTCTGCTCAGAGTTTTTCTTGTGCATTTTGAAAATCTTTGGTGAAATGTTCTCTGATTTCTTGAATTTGTGTCTGTACATTATGTCTAGATTCTTTATTTAATTTGATAATGAGTTTTTGGAATTTTAACTGTTGTTTTTTTCCGGGTATACTTGTGATGATAAATGATATTTTTTCACCATTGTCTGATTAAGTGTGGTTTTTGTAGTTCAGGCAGCAGGTGGTGCTGTAGCTATGATGTTTATATTGTTGTGATGAAAAGAGAAGTTTTAATGTATCTCCCTGTAGAAATTAGTGCTTATGGCAACAAAAAGAAGCTCTTGCTGCCTTGTTTCACTCTGTTCTCTGGCCTCTAGAAGCCCACCTCCACAGGCTAGGCAGAGCACATGGCTTTAATTTTCAGCCTGTTTATTCCCTGATAAATCTCTTGCCTTCTTGAGTCCAACTGTATGCACTACTATATAGCTATCAAAATGGTACCAGCCACCAGCTGCCAGTTCAAACTGTCTCTCATGTCTTGAGAGTTTCCCTCTCACCCCTTTCAATATGAACGTTCACCCCACCCCCAACCCCGTGGCTCAGTGAATTTCTCCGGAAGATTCAGTTGAATTGTGGTGAATTCCCAAGTGGTTTTTCACTGCTTTATCTAGTTGATCACAGAATCTTTTGGCTACTGCTACTTCTTAGCTGCTGCCACCACCACCACCACCACCCACACTAGCAGATGCTGCAATGACTTATCTGAAAAACAGCCACTTCCTCTTTCTCTGATTTCCCTTTCAGGCCAGACAATGAAGAAAAGTCATAGCTGTATCTTGATACTGTGCTTTAAATCCTCCAGCACAGTCTCTTCACTTGATAGCACTACACCACTTTCCATCCAGGCTCCAATCTCATTGAGCATGGTGTTTAAAGCAGGAGACAAAAGTAGCCAAGATAAAGAAGCCAGGGCCCTGTGAGCATATGCAAAGGAGTGGCTTGGGGTCTCTTAATTGAAAGCTGAGTAAACACATAGCTAACAGATAAATAGATACGTTGGCTTGCATATTTATACATTATGTTATGTCTAAAGGCCTCTTATTTTTTAAGAAACTGAATGCATGTAAAGGCCCAGTGGCATTATATTTAAATTTGGCATTATATTACAGTCTAACTTTAAAACCTTAATTCAAACCCTTCTCAAATTTTTGCCTTATGCCTTCTTAAGAAGCTATAAAGAATTTCTACTTCCAACAAAAATAGGCTAACAGTGACCAGATGTTGAGAGACAATCCTCCGTAAATCTTTCAAAGATTTCTACACATCTAGGCAGCATGTGCTCCTGAACTAGCCTTTCAGAAGTGTTTGCATGAGAACATAACTCTGGGAAGAGAGATGCAGGGACTCCCTCTGATGATAATTTATTTACGCTTTCAGATAGTAAAGATGGAGACATTCTCCTCCCTGAAGACATTCCAAGATAATAAAAATGAAACAATGTCTTCTTTCTCTAGAGAGATTTGCTTACATTTCAAGATAATAAAGGTAATGCCTCTCCTGTGTGGAAGATAGGTATGCTTTCAGTCAGGCCCTCCAGAAGGTTCTTAACCTCAGGGTTCCTTCCAGATATTACACCTCCACAGCATATATAGGGAACACCGAGCCCTTAGCATTTCACTCTGGTAATCGGGGTACAGGGACTGCTACAGTGTTATTCTGGCTGTTTCTGTAATGAATGATCCTTTGTCACTGACCCAGACACTTCATGTCTCTCTGCCAGTGTCTGTGAAACTGTGACAGATTAACTTATTACTTTGTAAGAAAAATGAAACACCAGCCTCCTTCAGTTTCTTGCTTGAAAATTTAACACTAGACTTACCCTTCCATTTGTGGCAAACAAATAAAAAAATGAAGAGACAAGATACTTTCAAAATCGAAAAATGCTTTTGCTGTGGTACATAAAAGCCAAAAAAAATTACAATAATCTCTGAGTCTATTGTATGTATAATGATTGTTTCATCGTACTGCCTTCTAGGATATTCAGGTCATGATACAGGGAGTGATATATCAGACAGAACCTATACTAAAATCCTTGTTTTGAAGAAATGAAGCTGAGAGTCCACTAAGGTGACTCGTTAGAGACTAAGGCAGCTAGAGTTTCTTGTACAAATTACCTAGGAGAAAGTTGTCAGAGCAAGAATCCTGGAAAACTTCAGTGAAGTCTTCTCAAATATTGAGCAGAACACTGATCAGAGTGTGCCTTAGAATAAACTGCTGGAAGCTCAGAGATACAGGAACAAGTTTTCAGCCAAGGGAACAGAAAAATGCTGTCTTCTCACTGGGTCTGAGTCATCCCTGACCCCATCAAATAGACTACAAAATCACATAATGTACAGGGGATAGGTAATAGAGAAAAGCCATTCTTGACTCTTAGTAGGCAATAACTGTCCCTGAACTGAGTCCTGCTCTGTATCTTCCTAAAAAAAAAAAAATTAAAAGAAAGTCCTAAATGAGTCACACTTCAAAAAAAAAATTATTTATAAAAAGGAAACATTGACAAAACCATAGGTTAAGAGGGGTACAACTTCGCACAATCCCTCGCACCAGACCTCCAGTATCCCATCCCCTCCCCTGATAGCTTTCCTATTCTTTATCCCTCTGGGAGTATGGATCCAAGGTCATTGGATAACATACTTTATGCTACACATGAGGAAGATGGGTCAATACTGGGGCAGCACGGAATGTTCCTACTCATGACCACAGAATGTGAGCTCAGATCTACAGGGATGCAGAGGTCACACAGGCTCCTAAGCTAATTGTGGGCCCCAGATCACATCATATTGTTGGGGTTTACAGTCAACAATATATATACACCTTTCCCATATTTGGGAGCTACTCTCTTCCCTGATCCAGCTTTCTGGTCCTTTTCCCAGCCATGACATCATCTTCCCAGACAATAATTAGGATCCACCTGCATATCAGATTTCAGGCTCAGGCAAAAACAAACAAACAAAAAAAACCCCCACTAGTATAGCTACAGGCCCTATGAAATATAACTAAAATATGCCTACTAGCTATCTACAAAATGGAGGACCCCCCCAACCCAACTGCAAGGAAGACTAAAGCAGAAATGAATCATACATTTTTATGGGGGAGGGGGAATAACGCTTTATAGTACTGTCTTTAACACATATATACAGCCTTTTGCCTCCCTTTTATTAGGAGATACACAAGAACCCCCTATAGCCCTCATCCTGTCCTTCTCCTTCCTTCCCAAGTCCTTTGCTTTGGTGCGATATGCCACACACAGACCAAGTTTCACCTTAAGACATTCCTTATTGCTCTTTATTCTTAAGCTCCATCTATAAGTGAAATCATTAGGTATTGATGTTTCTCTTTCTGGCTTGTCTCAATTGACAGTGATGTCTTCAAGCTTTGATAATACTATTGCAAAGGAGATCATCTCATCATGTTTAACAGCTGCATAGTACTCCACAGAGTATATATAGTACATTTGCTTAGCCATTCATTCATCATTGGGCATTTGGTTGTTTCTCAGATTGGCCGGTTACAGCCTGTGCTACTGTAAACATTGGTGTGCGTAGGTCTTTTCAAGTAAGTGTCTCTTTCCCTGGGTAAATCCCTAAGAAGACTGTGGGCTCATATCAGAGCTACCATCACTCTCCAGACTGTTTTCCATAGCGGCTGGACCAACTTACATTCCGGCCAGCAATGTAGGAGAGTCCCTTTTCCATCATAGCCTCTCCTATAGTTGCTGTTGCTATCTTTTCTAGTGTATGACACTCTCACAGGTGTAAATGGCATCTCATTTTTATTTGCATTTCCCTGATCCTCGTGACTGAGTGTTTCTTCATGTCTGTTTGGGCCTTTGGATATCCTCTTTGGAGAGGATTCTGCTCATATTGTCACCCAACCATTTATGAAAGCAGTCGTTTGTCTTTTTATTGCTGAGTTTGGTGAGTTCATTGTGTATTTTAGTTGTCATTCTTTTCTCCAATATATGACACATAAAGATTTTTATCCCACTCTATGTGTGGGGTGTCTCTTTATTGTAGTGATGATTCCCTTTTCTGTGTAGAAGCTTTTCAGTTTGTTATTACATTGTTCTGTTTTTGCTTTTGTTTTCCTTGCAATTGAATTTAAATCTGTGAAACGATTGCAAAAACTTATATGGAAGACAGTTCTGCTTATTTTCCTCTTTGTATTTGATGATTTCTAATGTGTGCTTTGTTTCATTTGCTTGTTTATTTGTTTCTGACTGTCTGGCCAAGAGCTTGTCAACCCCCTCCCCCTCGCCCCAGCACTGCTACACTCTATTTATGGTGGTAAAGGGACTGAATTTGATAAATACACAATGAATTCGCCAAACTCAACAATAATTAGAGAACAAAAAAACAAACAAACAAAAAAGATACAAAGAATTCTGAACATATGAAATTCACCAAAGGACTTCATATGAATGTAAGCAGAATCCTCAAAGTGGAAGTTGAACATTAAAAAAGTCAGAAAATAATAAGCTAACAGTAAAGCTACAGCATTGATATTGCCTCGCCTTTAATTTGTGTTTTAAAGTTGAAGGACATGTTGTGTCACCTTTCCCAATAGATTACATCATTTGACTTTGTTATTGCTTTAAAGATAAAGCAAGTCAAACCAAGAGAAGTTCATGGGCTGGTGTATAGTTACCCAATCTGCTCAATTTGGGAGTCATAATTTTATAATTTGTAATTGGGCTTTATTTTGCTAAAAATATATTTTAAATGACTATGATGAAGAGCATGAGTAAAATTCGTATTTCTTAAAAAACACTTCAACTTGCCAGAAATAATTAAATTTAATAAGGAGAATGCGAAATTGTAGCAATCACTTTTAAGACTGGCTTACAATCTTGAAAGAGAGTAGGCGGGTGCTCTTATTTTAAAATTAAAAAAAAAACTAAACAAAAATGAACATTTTCCAGTAATTAATTCATCAAAAATATTTCCATATCTTGTTTTATCTGGACACATAAAAAATAACAATTATAATGACATTTAAGGCAGTGAAATCTCAAATTTATCGTTTTAAATATTACCCATTACATTAGATTTGGAAAAGAATTTTAGTCAATATCATACTTGACAATGAAATCTGCTAGAGTGGACTGTCCAAAAATTACAGCCATTTTGTAGCTTTGCCAATCACAACAATGGAACATTGTGGAGTCACAGTGTGAGGGAATTGCTAATCGCAAAGTCGATAACCATAGGGGACACAATTTAAACACCACATGAAAAAATAATGCATGGCAGCGATACAACAATATCTAAATGTTTACAAACATCAACTGGTATCTATATGTGTCCAAGTAGCTAACTGCATTCTGTTTGAGTCGCTATTGCTGGCTGCAATGTTGTCACAGGCAAAAGTTGGAGCTAACCAGTGTTGCCAACAGAGTCCCTCAGAAGATTACTTTTGCTTTGCCTCATTTTACATTTATAGTAGTAGTCTCTCCAACATAGGATAAACAGTTGAAGATAATTTTTTTATTATTAAAACAATAAACACAAATGTATGTATAGACATCCCAATGCTGTTTATTAATACAGTAGCCTCCATCTGGTATGATTTTTGCTTCTGATTACCTACAGCACCAAATGCAAAACAAATATTAAATGAAATGTATATAAAAGCAACATCTTTGGATGTGTCTGGTACTGGTTGGTAGAAAAAGAAAGTCATACTAAATAAGAAATGAATTTAATAGTTGTATTTGTACTTCATGTTGTATAGTGAAGATTGTTGTTAATATACACGTTGTTAATATACATGTCTCAAGAGAATGATTTACAAAAATGACTTACCCCAGGCACACTTGAAAAAGATTTCATCTTTCCCTCCCCACCGCTAGCCCCCTCCAATCTGTCTCTATTTGGAAAAGTTGGCTCAGAGAGGTAAAGCCACAGCAAAGAAAAACAAACAAACAAAACACATCAGACATAAATTTGTGAAGGCAAATGCCATGGCTGTGGTAATTTGCCTCTTGATTAAAAAGATAGTTCTATGTGTAGTCATTAAGACTCCAGAATTCAACAGGATAAATGATAAGCTGATAGGCTTAGTGATCATGAGTGAAGAAAGATAGAATCCCTCAGTCACAACAATGATTTGTCACAGCAAGCTATTAATTGGTTCTATACATTGCCACATAATGTGAAGAAGTGAAAACAGTAACTTTTGTAGAGATCTGATATAAAGGAACATAATAACATAGCAAAAGTAACATACATGGCATATTGGTCTTACAGAGAGCAGGTCTCTTCAACTTCCCAACTTTTCTAAAGTAGTGGTTTAGAAACAAACTCATTTACTGTGTGTGTGTGTGTGTGTGTGTGTGTGTATGTTTGTGTGTGTAGGTAGGTAGTCAAAAGTGTGCAGACATTTTTATCTAACCAATCCATCTGGTCCTAGAAAAGAGTATTAAATTCAGAAATAACAAAAAAAGTTACTCAAGTTGTTCATTAATGATAACTGTAGTCTAGAGTTTGTAAACCTTTTAAAGGCTATGCTTTAAAACACCTGTGCAATGGAAAGATCCCAAATTATTACTGATTTGCAGCAGCTGCTACAAATCACTGCTGCCAGGAGACAAATTTGTTGTCTGGAAGGAGGGCTCCTGCCAAACTTCTTGTCTAAAAAAAGATATTAGGTGATTCTTACAGTTGCCTGCACTACTAAATTGGGACTGAAAAATCTGCTTTGCAGTTTCACTATTATCATTCAGAATATTTTGAATCTTAAGGACTGTAGTGAATAAGTTGTCATCTATAGACTTCTGCCAGATTCTCAAGGATAAGAATGTACCAGTGTTTAGATTTGTACAGTTTTATTTGTAATGTATTGCCAAACCTTTTCACAAGCATTTTTCTTGTCTTTAGGACAAGTACATAGGATTACAATTAAATTTAATGTCAAATTTCACATTTTAAAATTCAGAACGCCTGGGGCCAAGTGGTAGTGCACCAGGTTGAGCGACATCTTACAGTGCTCAAGGACCCGGGTTCGAGCCCCTGGCCCCCACCTGCACAGGGAAAGCTCTGCAAGTGGTGACGCAGGGCTTCAGGTGTCTTTCTGTCTATCTCCTTCCCTCTCGATTTCTGGTTGTCTCTATCCAATAAAGATAATAAAAAAAATTACAAAAAAAATTCAGAGCACCTTATTCTTTAAAATCAGGGATATTAAAAGTAACTAAAGTGTCTCCAAGACATTGATGTGGGGGAGGGGGGGTTCATGGGAAGGGGGTGGGGAAGGAGAAATGGTCCTGTGTCCCAGGGGAAGCCCCAGAATCAGTACCCTCCAGAGACACGTAGGTTCTGCTCACATTTGTGTGCAAAATACAAGCTTTTTATTTCAAAGAAGTCATGCAGAAAGAGAATTAAAGTAGAGAACAGTTCATATATAGCTCATATGACAGATTACAGGAGGACTATGAAGAAAATGCCCTATCCATGTGTTCTCCCCTTTCTTAAATTTCTAATTCTAGTCTCACCTGGAGCCATTCTCACACTGGAGATTACCTTTCTTTCTTATTGTGGTTACCTTTTCCACAGTTCGAGGTGCTTCCCCTTGTGTTCCTGAAAACCCTTCTTCCTACTTCCTACAGTTTTCCTGGTGCTGCCTCAAAGTTCTTCCCCACTCATAGGGGAAACAGGTGAACCAAACCCATGAACCAAAAGGCTACAGACTCAGTCAGTCCCTACTGAATTTCCAGGCTTCCAATCCCTGAGAACTGCCCCTAACAGTGAAAACTATGGTAACTATTCCTTAGGAGCAGGGATCTTACAGAACTGTGGTGGTGGGTGTGGCAGGATCTTGTAAATCTTCATTAAGTCACTAATAGAAATAAATGTTTAACAATCAGTAATATAGATGAATGTATTATTGATAAGAGCATATCACTAAACCTCAAGGGCCTTTTAATATATGAGAAACTGTACATGCTGGCAAATCAAAAGAGTTTAAGATATCTGTCACTTACTAGGCTTATCAAGCCAGGTCACTTGAACTATATGCTTAACTAAATTGACAGTTTGAGGAAACAGTGCCTCTTTTTGCAATGTAAATAATAAAGTAACAGGGAGAAAAATCATTGTTACTCATTTGGAAAAATACAAAAAGAATTGATAGGTAGCTTGATTTTTTTTAAAAAAAGTGTTCTTATCCTTTTGACTCTATGTTGCTTGTCTTTTCTTTTTTGTATTTTATATCAAAATTGTTAGAAAATCCTGCAGCTGCTCCCTTCAAATATAATCAGATTCTGGCCCCTAATCATCCCATGCAAGTCTACCTCCTTGGTAACTGAAATGCAGTTTGTAAACATTTATTAATGAACTGTCCAAGGCCATCTGCTTTTAGTAAGGTAGCCATCGCCACTTAACTGTTCCCTGTACTTTAACACGTGTATCCATTTTATTTTTATTTATTTATTTATTTTTATTTTATTTTTTATTTATTTATTTTCCTTTTTGTTGCCCTTGTTGTTTAACATTGTTGTGGTTATTAATGTCGTTGTTGTTAGATATGACAGAGAGAAATGGAGAGAGGAGGGGAAGACAGAGAGGAGGAGAGAAAGACAGACACCTGGAGACCTGCTTCACCACTTGTGAAGCGACTCCCCTGCAGGTGGGGAGCCGGGGGCTCGAACTGGAATCCTTACGCAGGTCCTGGCGATTTGTGCCACATGCGCTTAACCCGCTGCGCCACCGCCCAACTCCCATCTGTATCCATTTTAAACACAGTAGTACAATGGATATTAAAAAAAAAAAAGAAGAAGAAGAAGAATTTAGACCTTGTTATAGGCCTTCTCAAAACTTTTAATGTTTAAATATTTACCTAGAGTAAAATATTATATCCTTGACTCTTTTTTGTTTCTTTGTTTTCATGCTGGGGATCCTGTTTCCTTTTGCTGGAAAATTAGCACATGCATACCATTCTCCCTTTCTTATTGTTTTTCAAGTGTAGAGAGTAGTTGCTAAGACTATACCTTCTGTTTCTCAGTCAGCTCAGGAAAAGACGGATTCTACAAGTATAAACTCTCTTTCTTCCCTTCAGCCAAAGAACAAAAATTTTCTTTTTAAAAAATTCATGTGTATGTCATCCTGGACCCAATCATACAAATAGCAACAGCACTTTTGTTTGTTTTTAAACTATAAGTAACAGCTTTTACAAGTATAGTAAAACAGCAATATTGTTGTGTGGAATTAAATGTGACTATGTCTTTCAAATTTGTATTCTCATCATTTTTTACAGCCTGAAAATGTGAGTTTGTGATAGAGGAACATGCGGGGACAGGAAAGCCAATGCTTTCCCCCACATACCCAAAGTTTATCACGCCATCTTCAACAAAGAATTGATGGGAAAGCATGATTATTCAAGCAAATTAAACTTTCATTGAAATGAAAACAGGTTAGGGAGAGATAGAGAGAGAAAGAAACAAAGAGACTGAAAACTGCTCACATGTTAGTCCTGGGAAAGAGAGAAAGCAAGGGAAGAGACAGACTTGATGGGGTTGCATTCAGGGCAAAAGAGAGAGTGAAAGTGCTCAGGCTTGGGCTTCTAAACCCAAACTCTTGCATATACCTTCTAAGCCACCCCTGTAGCTACTCCCAGTTCTGGGTGGCACTTCCTCTCTCAGCATTCCAGCCACCCCTGTAGACTTCTCCCATTTTTGGATGGTCCTCTCCCTCCACAGGTATAAAATTTGAGAAAGATTATTGAAATTAAACATTTTAGTAAAGAGATCACAGAATTTTTCTTTTTTTAAATTTCTTTATTGGGGAATTAATGTTTTACATTCAACAGTAAATACAATAGTTTGTATATGCATAACATCTCTCAGTTTTCCACATAACAATACAACCCCCACTAGGTCATCTGTCATCCTTTTTGGACCAGTATTCCCCCACCATTACCACCACCACTACCCCAGAGTCTTTTACTTTGGTGCAATACACCAATTCCAATTCAGGTTCTACTTGTGTTTTCCCCTCTGATCTTGTTTTTCAACCTCTGCCTGAGAGTGAGATCATCCCATATTTATCCTTCTGTTTCTGAATTTTTCAATATTCTAGCTTTAGTGATACTTGTATTTTGGTTGGTAAACGCTTCATCTAAAACCAAACAAAAAAAGATCTATTTAAATTAAAAATGTATTGGGCAGGGTTCCATAACATAATGGTTATGTGAAGAGACTATCATGCCTGAGGCTCTAAAGTCCCAGGTTCAATCCCCACACCACCATAAGTCAGAGCTGAGCAGTGCTCTTGGTAAAAAAAAAAAAAAAAAAAAAAAAAAAAAAAAAGGTAAAAATGTATTTAATAACAAATAGTTCTCCACGGGTGAAGTACTATGATATAAATGAGTTATAGTACTCTTAAATGAAAAGAGAATCAAGATGATATATAGTGTTAGCAAAGTTTACAGGGTAAAACCCAGCAAGACAGATTTTTATTCCTAATACTTAGAGTTTTTATTAGCAAGGAATATAGAGCACTTAATATATCACAAGGTGTATAAAATTAATGACTCAAAAAAAGGCTTAAATCCTCAACTCATTTAAAAAAAATCAGTCCTTAACATGAAAAATGCAAGTAAAATGAATAGTCTGGAAGGGCAGAAGAGCTGTTGAATTACTTATTGACACAAAGATAACAAAGTACTTGGCTCATATTGAAATGAATGTAAACAAGCAGGATGTATAACTTGCATTCCAAAGGAAATTAAAAAATCTGCTTACTCTCTTAAGCTGTATTTTAAAAGTCATGGAAAGTGGAAGGATTTATTAAAATAGAACTGGGTGAAGGAGACACTAAACAGGATTTTTTTTTTTATTATTGAGGAGGCTAATGTATTATAGTGCAGTCATTGACATATGCTTACAATTTCATTATGTACTAGGCCTCCAAAGTTTTCTTCTTCCCCTCCTCCTCTCTCCTTCCCAAAGTCCTTTGCTTTGGTACAATATACTGTGTCACTGTGTCCAGTCCATCTTTCCTTAGAAGAAACTTGAGGAAAATATATTTTGAACTTATTAATGACTATGGTATTGGTTTATAAAATTATAAGATGACAGGGGTATAATTCAACATCTTTCTCATCACCAGAGTTAGGTGTCCCCATTCCTTACATTGGAAACTACAGTAGTTCTCCCAAGATTACAGATATGGGTTAACTATTAATTCTATGTCTATATTTATTATATATTTGCACATTTTTTAATATTCTACCTTTACTTCCATTCTAAGTCACACCTACTACTTCTGAATGTCTTAATATCCTACCCCCCCCCACACACACACACCTTTTCTCTCTGGGTCCTCATGAAATTGTAGTTCTGAGTCCTGTAGTCATCTTCCCCTAACATACTCCCCTAGTAGTATGGGTCAAAATTCCTTATAGGATGCAGCAGGTGGAAGAGCTGGCTTATGTAATTGCTTCTCCGTGAGGAAAATGAACATGATGAGGAACTAACATAACAGTTCTAAATACCTACTCAGATTTTTTTTTTACTACTACAACATAATTTAAGCTAGTCTTCATTTTCCTTTAAAATATTACCATCAAATTATAAAGAAAAAAAAAACCTTGATAAGTGAAAAATCGAGAAATAAAAAATCCGACGTATAGTACACAAAACATTAAAATTTATAAAATATAAAAGCTCAATTTCAAAATATTTACCCAGGCTTTCCTGGAGAAAAAACTAAATCTACTATCCTTTCCTCTCCTTTCACTGTTTTGCTAGTAACTCAGAGTCTCAAGGTCAACATTATTAATAAAAAAAAATTCAAATAAATTTGAAGATCTAATTAACTTCACTAAAAAATTCAAGAAGCTAAAAACAAGTAGAAAAGCATTGCAGGTGTATAAACAAATAGAATCCTTTTAAATTCAGAAAGAAGGTGGGCATGTAGGTTATTAGTCAATGAAAAGAATGAGTATTCAGACAAAAACACTTTACCACTGGGGAAATTAGGGAATACTTATCAGGCACATTTATCTCCCAGGTAATGACCTGGTTATCCCATATTTATTTATTTAAATGTTCACTTTTGGGGGGAGACTGACACTGTTATTACTTTAGTTAGATATTAAGTCTAGGTTTAGTGTGACGTAAGTCCAATCTGGCCCTATTATTCCTCTTTTTTTTTTCCCTTTCAAAAACCTACAAACATCATCTAAGAATTTAAATACCGAGGGTTCCTGGAAGATGGTGGACTGAGAAGCTGCTAGTGGCTTGAGCTATGAACATATCTCCTGGAAGTGGTATTTAGTACAGTGTTACTTGTACTCAAGACACAACAACTGAGGAAAAACAGAGCATAAAAAGAAACACATAAATCAAAACAATGGGTAGATCAAAAACAAATAAAACTGATAGTCCAATGAATTAAGACAAGGGCCCAGAAGAAACCACAATCAGCCAGAAGTAACCATAGATATGAAAAGTAAGCAAGCAATAATAAACTTATTAATCACAGAAATGAAAACAACATTGGAGGAAAGGAATGGCAGTATTAGGGAAACAACAGATGAGACCCCCAAGGAAAATACTGATTATCTTGAGGCAATTAGAGAAGTGAAAGCTGAAATAGCTGTAATGAAGAAAGAAGATGAGGCAAGGGAAAGAAGACTAACAGAAGCAGAAAACAGAATTAGTCAGACAGAGTATGAGTTAGAAAAAATGAAGAAAGAGCTGAAAGAGCTTAAAAAGAGATTTAGAGACACTGAAAACAACAACAGAGACATATGGGGTGATCTGAAAAGAAGTAACATTCGTATAATTGGCCTGCCAGAGGAAGAGAGGAAGGGGAAGCAAACATTCTAGAGGAAATAATAGAAGAAAATTTCCCAGACCTGAATAACAGAAAGGACATCAAGATTCAAGAGGCCCAGAGAGTTCCAAACAGAATCAACCCAGACCTGAAGACACCAAGACACATCATAGTCACAATGAGAAGGAGTAAGGATAAAGAAAGGATCCTAAAGGCTGCAAGAGAGAAACAAAAAGTCACATACAAGGGAAAACCCATAAGATTATCTGCAAACTTCTCCACTCAAACTCTAAAAGCCAGAAGAGAATGGCAAGATATCTATTGAGCCCTGATTGAAAAAGGGTTTCTACCAAGGATAATATATCCTGCTAGACTTTCATTCAAACTAGATGGAGGGATCAAAACCTTATTAAACAAACAACAGTTAAAGGAGGCAACAATCACCAAACCGACCCTGAAAGAGGTTCTAAAAGACCTCTTATAAACAAGACTATCACTAAAATACTGGCAATATATCACAGCAAACAAAAAATTTTTTTTTGAACAATGGCACTACAATACATTAAATCCATAATATCAATGAATGTCAATGGCTTAAACTCAACCATCGAAAGGCACAGGGTGGGGGGAAGATCAGAAAACATAACCCAACCATATCCTGCTTGCAAGAATCCCATCTGTCACAACAAGATAAAAACAGACTTACAGTGACAGGATGGAAAACTATCATACAGGCTAACAGACCACAAAAAAGGGCAGGAACAGCCATACTCATCTCAGACACGATAGATTTTAGTTTAAATAAAGTAATAAAAGATAGGCAAGGACATTACATAATGATTAGAGCATCAATCAGCCAAGAAGACTTAACAGTTATTAACATCCATGCACCCAATGAGGGACCATCTAAATACATTAAGCACCTACTGAAAGAATTTCAAAAATACATCAATAGTAATACAATAATAGTGGGAGACTTCAATACCCCACTCTCACACTTAGACAGATCAACAAAGCAGAGAACCAATAAAGATACAAGAGAATTGAATGAAGAGATCGACAGACTAGACCTCTTGGACATTTTCAGACTCCTCCACGCCAAAAAACTGGAATACACCTTCTTTTCAAATCCACATAACACATACTCAAGGATAGACAACATGTTAGGCCACAAAGACAACATCAATAAATTCAAGAGCATTAAAATCATCCCAAGTATCTTCTCAGACCACAGTGGAGTAAAACTAACATTTAACAACAAACAGACAATTATTAAAAGTCACAGAACTTGGAAACTAAACAACATACCCCTTAAGAACCTATGGGTCAGAGACTCACTCAAGCAGGAAGTTCAAATGTTCCTGGAAAGAAATGAAAATGAAGACACAACCTATCAAAATATTTGGGACACAGCTAAAGCAGTACTGAGAGGGACACTTATAGCCATACAATCACATATTAAACACCAAGAAGAAGCTCAAATGAACGACCTTACTGCACACCTCAAGGACTTAGAGGAAGAGGAACAAAGAAATCCTAAAGCAACCAGAAGGACAGAAATCGCTAAATTTAGAGCAGAAATCAACAACATCGAAAATAAAAAAACCATACAAAAGATCAATGAAGCCAAATATTGATTCTTTGAAAGAATAAACAAAATTGACAACCCCCTAGCCAGACTCACCAAACTAAAAAGAGAGAAGACTCAAATTAATAGAATTGAAAAATATGGAGGAGATATTACAACTGACACTACAGAAATCCAGAGAATCCTGCGAAACTTCTATAAAGAACTATATGCCACCAAGCTAGAGAATCTGGAAGAAATGGAACAATTCCTAGAAGCATATGCCCTTCCAAAAATGAACCAAGAAGAACTACAAAATCTAAATGCATCAATCACAGACAAAGAAATTGAAACCGTTATTAAGAATCTCCCCAACAATAAAAGTCCTGGAGCAGATGGCTTCACAAACGAATTCTACAAAACTTTCAGGAAACATTTAGTACCCATACTTCTTAAGCTTTTCCATAAGACTGAAGAAACAGGGATACTCCCTTCCACCTTCTATGAAGCCAACATCACCCTGATACCAAAAGCTGATAGGGACAGAACAAAAAAGGAAAACTACAGACCAATATCTCGGATGAACATAGATGCCACAATATTAAACAAGATCTTGGCCAATCGGATACAGCAACATATCAAAAAGACTGTTCATCATGACAAAGTGGGATTCATCCCAGGAATGCAAGGCTGGTTCAACATCAATAAGTCAATCAATGTCATTCACCACATCAATAATAATAATAATAAAAGCAAAGCCAAAAACAAATGATTATCTCAATAGATGCAGAGAAAGCCTTTGACAAAATCCAACACCCATTCATGCTCAAAACTCTACGAAAAATGGGAATAGATGGGAAATTCCTCAAGATAGTGGAGTCTATATATAGCAAACCTACAGCCAACATCATACTCAATGGACAGAAGCTGAAAGCTTTCCCCCTCAGATTGGGGAACTAGACAGGGCTGTCCACTGTCACTGCTACTCTACAACATAGTATTTGAATCTTGCCATAGCAATCAGGCAAGAGAAAGAAATCAAAGGAATACAAATTGGAAGGGAAGAAGTCAAGCTCTCACTATTTGCAGATGATATGATAGTATACATAGAAAGACCTAAAGAATCCAGCAGAAAACTACTGGAAGTTATTAGGCAATATAGCAAGGTATCAGGCTACAAAATCAATGTACAAAAATCAGTGGCATTTCTTTCTGTAAACACTAAATCTGAAGAAGAAGACATCCAGAAATCACTCCCATTTACTGTTTCAGCAAAATCAATCAAATACCTAGGAATAAAGTTGACCAAAGAAGTGAAAGACTTGTATACTGAAAACTATGAGTCGCTACTCAAGGAGATAGAAACTGATACCAAGAAATGGAAAGATATCCCATGCTAATGGATTGGAAGAATAAATATCATCAAAATGAATATTCTCCCCAGAGCCATATACAAATTTAATGCAATACCCATCAAAGTTCCAACAAGCTTCTTTAAGAGAATAGAACAAACACTACAATCATTTATCTGGAACCTGAAAACACCTAGAATTGCCAAAACCATCTTGAGGAAAAGAAACAGAAATGGAGGCATCACACTCCCAGACCTTAAACTATATTATAAAGCCATCATCAACAAAACAGCATGGTACTGGAACAAAAATAGGCACACAGACCAGTGGAACAGAATTGAAAGCCCAGAATAAATCCCAACACCTACGGACATCTAATCTTTGATAAGGGGGCCCAAAGGATTAAATGGAAAAGGAGGCTCTCTTCAATAAATGGTGCTGGGATAACTGGGTTGTAACATGCATAACAATGAAATGTAACCACTTTATCTCACCAGAAACAAAAATTAACTGCAAATGGATCAAAGACCTTGATGGCAGACCAGAAACAATCAAATACTTAGAGGAAATCATTAGTAAAACTCTTTCCCACCTACACCTCAAGGACATCTTTGATGAATCAAACCCAGTTGCAAGGAAGACTAAAGCAGAAACAAAACAATGGGACTACATTAAATTGAAAAGTGTGAGAATGGGGTATTGAAGTCTCCCATTATTATTGTATTACTTTTGATGTATTTTTGAAATTCTTTCAGTAAGTGCTTGACGTATTTAGATGGTCCCTCATTGGGTGCATAGACTTCAATGATTGTTAAGTCTTCCTGGCTGATTGATACTCTAATCATCATGTAATGTCCTTTCCTATCTTTTATTACTTTATTTAAATTAAAATCTATTGTGTCTGAGATGAGAATGGCTGTTCCTGCCCTTTTTTGTGGTCCGGTAGCCTGTATGATAGTTTTCCATCCTGTCACTTTAAGTCTGTGTTTATCCTGTTGTGACAGATGGGATTCTTGCAAGCTGCATATGGTTGGATTATGTTTTCTAATCCATCCCCCCACTCTGTGCCTTTTGATGGTTGAGTTTAAGCCATTGACATTCATTGATATTATGGATTTAATGTATTGTAGTGCCATTGTTCAAAAAAAATTTTTTTGTTTGCTGTGATATATTGCCAGTATTTTAGTGATAGTCTTGTTTATAAGAGGTCTTTTAGAACCTCTTTCAGGGCCGGTTTGGTGATTGTTGCCTCCTTTAACTGTTGTTTGTTTAATAAGGTTTTGATCCCTCCATCTAGTTTGAATGAAAGTCTAGCAGGATATATTATCCTTGGTAGAAACCCTTTTTCAATCAGGGCTCAATAGATATCTTGCCATTCTCTTCTGGCTTTTAGAGTTTGAGTGGAGAAGTTTGCAGATAATCTTATGGGTTTTCCCTTGTATGTGACTTTTTGTTTCTCTCTTGCAGCCTTTAGGATCCTTTCTTTATCCTTACTCCTTCTCATTGTGACTATGATGTGTCTTGGTGTCTTCAGGTCTGGGTTGATTCTGTTTGGAACTCTCTGGGCCTCTTGAATCTCGATGTCCTTTCTGTTATTCAGGTCTGAGAAGTTTTCTTCTATTATTTCCTCTAGAATGTTTTCTTCCCCTTCCTCTCTTTCTTCCTCTGGCAGGCCAATTATGCGAATGTTACTTCTTTTGAGATCATCCCATATGTCTCTGTTGTTGTTTTCAATGTCTCTAAATCTCTTTTTAAGCTCTTTCACCTCTTTGTTTTCTCTAACTCATCCTCTGTTTGACTAATTCTGTTTTCTGCTTCTGTTAGTCTGCTTTCCCTTGCCTCAGCTTCTTTCTTCATTACAGCTATTTCAGCTTTCAGTTCTCTAATTGCCTTGAGATAATCAGTATTTTCCTTGGGGGTCTCAACTGTTGTTTCCGTAATACTGCCATTCCTTTCCTCCAGTGTTGTTTTCATTTCTGTGATTAATAAGTTTATTATTGCTTGCATACTTTTCTTATCTATGGTTACTTCTGGCTGATTGTAGTTTCTTCTGGGCTCTTGTCTTCATTCATTGGAGTAGCAGTTTTATTTGTTTTTGATCTACCCATTTTTTGATTTATGTGTTTCTTTTTTATGCTCTGTTGTTCCTCAGCTGTTGTATCTTGAGTAAAAGCAACACTGTACTAAATACCTTTATGACAATTGCACTCACCAACCTCAGGAATTACAGTAGCAACTGAAACAAGTATTGAAACAGTTTAATCACTACCAGTTAGCTAAACAATTTCTCCTGTCTGTGAAAGAATAGTAACCAAATCCCAGTGAAGAAGAAAGAGAAAAGAAAGAAGGGATAGCAAGAATAGACAGTTATACAAATCTACTATCCACTGTATATTCTAGGTGTAAGAAGAGGGGAAAGGGAACTAGAGCAGAGATACAGACATATAGAGTCCACTCTGAGTCAGATTTCTTCCCCAAAATAATTCACAAATTCAGAAATGCAAAGAAGGAAGGAAGAAGTTTATGACAAGATATAAAAAAAAAAGAGAAAAAGAAAAAAAAAAGAAATAAGAGACAAGTGAGATAAAAGGGAAAAGATAGGAAAAAGAGCTGTAATTAAAGAGCAGTGAAAGGAAAGGTTTTTTTTTTATTACATTATTTTTAATTTAATTCAATTTTTTTAATTAGCTGGGAGGAGGAGAGAGGGGAGAGTCTGTAGAGGAGGTAGGAGTAAGGAGATAAGTTTCTCCCACAATAGATAAGATGCCCACTACCCTAGCAATGAAAGATACCCTAAGAGTTAATTCTGATCAACCTAAAGGGGGGAAGATATATGCCTTTATATAATATTAATAATAAAATAGAGCAGGGTAAAAAAAAAACCCTGTCCCAGATTACCTCAAACCTCTTGATCAGAGGCAGCTGATTGTTAATAATGAGAAAAAAAAAAGCTCAGGACTAGACAAGGATAGCTGAAATAGACAGTTCTGCAAATCTACTATCCACTGTATATTCTAGGGGTGGCTAAAGGAGGAAGGGAAGTTGAGCAGAGACACTCGCAGTGAGAGTCCACACTGAGTCAGGATTCTTCCCCAAAATAATTCCCAAATGTGTATCAGTGAATTCAAAAAAGCACACTGTTTGGTGGTGTGGGGGCTGGGGCCTGTGGCTTTGGAAGCTGTAGGATTAAGGAAGAAAGTTTGACAAGAATGAGAAAAAGAATAAAAAAAGAAAGAGAGAAAAAATAAAAAGATAAGAAAAAGAACAGTAATAGAAAAGCGGTGAAAGGAAAGAAGTTTTTTTATTTATTTATTTTTAATTATTTAATCAGCTATGTGGGGTGAGTTGGGGGGGTTGGCTACTTAGAAAGAAAAAAGGCCAGAGGTTTCAGAAGGGTATAGACTTAGAATGAATGATACTCCCTGGTGGGACAGGAATTTGGTAAAGACAGAAGCTCAGCAGGGGAGCCTGCTAGGACCTGGTCCCCAGGGACTGGTTGGGGGGGGGGGGGCGATGTGCTTAATAATTAAAAGGAAAAATTTTTTTGTTCCCTTTTTTTCTACTCTATTTCTTAACCCAAATTAAGTTATAGTCACCTCCTTGGTGTTACCGCTAGGACCCCTTATTGACTGGCCTACTAAAGGCAGAAAATCCTACCGTTTCCAGAAGATGTGGTCAGAGCTCAAGCCACTAGAAGCTTCTCAGTCCGCCATCTTCCGGGAACCCCCTATTATTATTATTTTATGAAGACAAAGAAATTAAGCAGGGAGGGGGAAATAAAGAAGGAAGAGGAAGACATATGCCAGCATCACTGCTTCAGCGTGTCTGAAGGTTCCCCCTGCAGGCAGGGGGTGGGGATTGACCTCCCAGGTCCTTGTGTATTATAAAATGTGTACTGTACCAGGTATGTCACCTCCTAGTCCCTTCTTGCTCTGTCTTTATCCAATTAAAAGCCAAAAGTAACTTTAACAATGTGGCTGCTTCAAGGAAGAGAACCCTGAACTCATCCAAACTGTAAGACTCAAGCCAGTTTTCTTTAAAGATATATATTTACTCATTTATTTATTATTGGACAGAGACAGAAATTGAGAGGGGTGGGGGAGAGATAGGAGAGACAGAACAGAGAGACACCAGCAGCATTGTGAACTTTCCCCCTGCATGTGGGGACCAGGGGCTTGAACCCTGGATCCCTGTGCACTGTAATGTGTGTGCTTAACCAAATATGCCACCACCTAACCCCACAAGCCAGTTTTCTTTTTCTTTCTTGGCTCCAGATAGTTCCCCTCAGTTATCGGGAAAAGAAAAACCACAAAATTGCAAGATATTTTGATTATAAAGCCAATTAAGTAAATATTTTAAATAAAATTCTTTTTTTTAAATTTTTATTTGATAGGACAGAGAAAAATTGAGAGGGGAGGGGAGATAGAAGGAGAAAGAAAGACCACTGCAGTTCTCTTTCACAGAGTGTGTATCAACCCCCCCTTAAGGTAGAATGTGGGAGCAGGGCCTTGAACCTGGGTCCATGGGCATGGCAATGTGTGTGCTTAAATGAGTTTGCCACCACTGGGCCCCCAGTAAATCTTTTTTTTTTAAGATTTTATTTATTTATTGATGAGAAAGATAGGAGGAGAGAAAGAAAGAACCAGACATCACTCTGGTACATGTGCTGGTGGGGCTTGAACTCAGCACCTCATGCTTGAGAGTCAAGCACTTTATCCACTGCACCACCTCCCGGACCACCCCAGTAAATCTCTTAATAAACCAAAACCATACCCATGTTCTTTTTTTTTGGGGGGGTGAGGTGGGGGGGTGGGGACTTATTTTATCCCCTGCTAAAATGATAAAGAAATTATAACTTCAACTCTTTGTGGTCCTCTAATGGTATTGAACATGTGTGAGAAACACAACCTTAGTCTCTTAAAAAGAGCCTCTGTGAGTCTGTGCATAGTAACATTAAATCTTTTTGAGTTTTCAGCGAAAAGATTATATAGTCGCATTTTCTCTGCCAATTTGCAAAAAAAAAACAAAACTGATTTTAGTATCTTGACAAACTTTCAAATGATCACATAATAATTTCATTTATGCTTAATAGTTCATATCCATACTTTATTTGTTCCATAAATTACTATCAATGGTAAAATAAAACAGTCCTAACCTTTAACACTTTGGTTGGAAATTTCCTTAGTTCAAACTTCAGATTTATTGTGTTCAAGTTTGTTTCACTTTCCACATACATAGTGTTAAAAAAAAAAAAAAAAGAAAGAAAAAAGAAGTAAGAAACTTTAGGCTCCAAGTGGAGTCATCCAAGCCTTAATACCAAATCTTAACACATAACCTAATTACAGTTCCAGTCTCTAGAAATGGAATTGTAAACTAATTCAGAGTTCCTAGATGAGTTTGACTAAGGTAATCTGCATGATAACAACTAGTCTTAGCCTAAGGGAAGGTGACTTTGCCTGAAATAACTTTTCTTTTGCTAATGACCTTGTAACACCCCTTTTTCTTGTTGCCAAGTAGAATGGCTTGGGAGCACAGCTACCTCAGTCCTTGAACAGCAAAAGTTTTATTACAATGTGAGTAAGCAAAATTACACTCAGAGTGAGAGGGCTCACTTCTAAGAAAGAAATGGCCTAGCAGTACAAGATAGAGTGTGTTTTAAAGTAAGTTTGGGAGGTGTATGCAATCACATCACTCATTAACATGTTGAGGTTTATGTAATCACTGGTACTCTATGCATATGCTTACCCATAATGTTTAGAGAAAACACATGGGGGGGGGCAAATTGCAATGCTAATTTATTATAATATTATAATGAAGCAGGTGGCTACTTCTCTGTCTTTTTTGTGCCTGTTCCACTTCTGGTAATTAAGGGGTCAGGAGGTGGCATATCTGGTTGAGCATGCATATCACCATTTTGAAGGATCCCTTTCAAGTCCGTTTTATATCTGTGGGACAGGGGAGGCACTTCCCTAGTGGTGAAGCAGGTCTGAAGGTGTCTATCTTTCTCTCTCTCTATCTCTCCTCCCATCCAATTTCTCTATCCTGTAAGATAAAAAATAAAAAGAAGGAGAAAAATAAAAAGGAAAAATGGCTGCCTGGAGTGGTGGATTAGTAGTACCTGCACCTAACCCCAGTGATAATTCTGGTGGCAAAAACAAAAACCACCTGTTGCAACTGACAAATGGGCTTTCTCAATAAGCCAAGTGACATTTACTTAAAGCCTGGTTCTTTTCTAAATAAGGCAAGTGTGAGACAGACTGGTTGTTCTTGGCAGGACCATGAGCTCTGTCATCTCACAATTTATTCTTAGTTCATTCTTGGGTGGCTTGAGGTGATTTCCTTGCTGCTGTCAGCATTTTGCTCTTTGTGAAATGGATTCGGGAACCCCCTCAACTTGCACTGAAATGTCACTAACTTTTCTGTTAGCCTACTGTAACAATCTAACTATAAAAAACTTTCATTTTGTACACCTTCATGCAGTACCTTTCTACTTGCTAGACGGTGAGCAAGGGGTGGTGGTGGTGGTAATTGCAGGGGGAAGAGGTACAACTGAGCTTAAAATGGTATCTGGTTTCCCAGTTCCCTCCCTTGGGGTTCTAAAACTAGATTCTTCTACATGGAAGAATCACAACAGAACCAGTCATGTTTCAGGGAGAAGAGCATTTATTAGGAGAAAATAAGGACAGAAAAGGAGAAGAAAGTAGAAGCCAGGTAGGCATGTAGACCCTAGAGAAAGAGAAAGCCTAAGAAAGAATAGGGAGTTGGGTGGTATTGCAGCCTGTTAAGTACACGTTGTGCAAAGCATAAGATCTGGCATGAGGATCCCGGTTCGAGTCCCCAGCTCCCCACCTGCAGGGGAGTCGCTTCACAAGCAGGTCTGCAGGTGTCTGTCTTTCTCTCCTCTCTGTCTTTCCCTCTTCTCTCCATTTCTCTCTGTCCTATCCAACAACGATGGCATCAATAACTACAACAATAAAAAAACAAGGGCAACAAAAAGGGAAAATAAATAAATATAAAAAAAAGAAAAGAAAGAAAGAAAGAAAGAAAGAAAGAAAGAAAGAAAGAAAGAAAGAAAGAAAGAAGGAAGGGAAGAAAGGAAGGAAGAAAGAGAATAGGACCTGGGAGCCCTGGTCTTCCCAGCTTTATAGTCACTTCAGAGTAAGGGCAGGGCCATTAGGGGATCTGCTTTAGCCTTTGTCTTCAGATAATCCATCTGCATTTTATGGTCTTTGCAGTCAGATATACTTCTGGCTGCTGCCTCTGGTCCCTTCTCTTGGCTTCCTGCATGGTGCTGTGCTGGTAAGGGGTCTCTAAGATGACCTCCAGCTGTAATGATACCTGATTTTTGAATCACAACATAATGACAATTAGACCTTTAAAAACTATATTGGTGGGGCCGGGCATTAGCACAGCAGGTTAAGCTCACATGGCACAAAGCTCAAGGACCAGCATAAGAATCCAGGTTTGAGCCCCTGGTTCCCTACCTGCAGGGGGTTCGTTTCACAAGCAGTGAAGCAGGTCTACAGGTGTCTATCATTCTCATTCCCTTTCTGTCTCCCCCTCCTCTCTCCATTTCTCTCTGTCCTATCCAACAATAACAAAGATAGGAATGACAATAATAATAACAACAACAATGATAAACATCAAAGGCAACAAAAAGAAAAAAATAGCCTCCAGGAGCAGAGGATTCATAGTGCAGACACAGAGACCCAGCAATAACCCTGGAGGCAAAAAAAAAGGCAAACAAAACAATTATATTGGGTTTTTGCTATATAACATTTCAATAATGTTGCTCACTTTTCTGTAACTGCATAGTAAATATTCATATATATTAAATACACATTGGTTTATGGTATAGTTTTTAACATATAAGCACAAACTTAATCTCCCCTTTTGGTGTCTAAGAGACACATCAAGACCCCAATGTCCCTTCATCCCTTTCTCTTCCTTCCCACAGTCCCTTTTCTCTCTTGCAACACACCATACCCAGTCCAGGTTTCACCTTACATTTTCCCTAACTGTTCTTTATTCTTAAGTTCTAACTATAAGTGAGATAATTTGTTATTGGTCTTTCTCTTTTGGCTTGTCTCACTCAACATGATACCTTTGAGTTTTGACCATGCTATTGTAATGGAGATGACCTCGTCATTTTCAACAATTGTATAGTACTCCATTGTGTATAGGTGCCATAAATTCTTCAGCCATTCATCTGTCCTTGGGCACCTAGGTCGCTTCCAAGTTTGGATCTGTTATTACAAACTGCTGCTATAAACACTGATAGTCTTTTCAGAAAAGTGTTTTTGTTTTCCCTGGGTAAATCCCCAGGAGAAGGATTTCTGGGTCATAAGGTAGGTTCATTTCTAGAGTTCTGATGGCTCTTCCATAGAGGTTGAACCAATTTATATTGCTGACAGCAATGTAGGACAGTCCCTTTTCCCCCACAACTTCTACAACAGTTAGTGTTTCTGTCTTCTGTAATGTGTTGTATTCTCACAGGTCTAACATGGTATCTTGTTTTTATTTGCATTTCCATGATCTTCAGTGATTTTGAGCACTTTGTCATATGTCTGTTGGCCCTTTGGATCTATTTGGAGAAAAACTCTGCCCATATCTTCCTCATATTTTTCAATGGGGTTCTTTGTCTTTTTATTGTAGTTTGATAGGTTCACTAATGGATAAAAGATTTAAAAGTTAGACAAGAAATGGTCAAATACTTCTTCTTCTTCTAGCGTTTGCCCTTCTTCCGTAGCCAGTCAACAGCGTCAGGTTGAGCCTGATGTCTGCTTGTTGCTGGCTTTGAAAGTGACTGGGATCCATGTGGATTCAGTCAGCTAGGAAGGATCATCAGTTTCCCCAATAAATGGGTACTCACGGGATGCACCACGAGAAGGTCAATCCAATGCATCCCAGTCAAATACTTACGAGAGAACATAGCCAGAACTATCTTCCGTTTACATTTTTTACATTTTCACTGACTCAAGTACAACTGCAAGGAAAAGAAAAATAAATGAGATCAATGGGACTACATAAAACTAAAAAGTTTCTGCATGGTAAAGGGAATCACTGCCATAACAAAGAGATTCCCCAGGGAGTTGGAGAAATTCTTTGTATTATAGATCAGAGGACTGATAACCAAAATACACAATCAACTAATCATCCTGTTTTAAATCAGGTGGGTTTCTTATATCCCTTTGAATCCTTATTAGTTGGAAAGTTTAACTCCACATTTTTATAGTTTTCATTATGTACTTTAAATTTTTTCTTAGCATGCCTTGTTATTTTTATCATGTTCTTTGTACTTTTCAATCACTGCATCTACAAAATACATTGCCAATCAATAGTTTGTCCAAGGCTTTTCTTGTTTCCAAAAATATTCCCTCCACTACCATTGTCCAGTTCCAAAGACCTAGCTGTAACTGCAAAATTTGCTTTTCTATATAATTTATAGAACAATGAAAGGAAGGTCTTATTATGTCTATATTCTTCTCAGGAGATTGTATTATAACAGGGCAAGACAGGCTTTGTATTATAACAGAGCAAGACTAAAAATTATTGTTAGGGGTGAAAGTTTTACAGAAAATTGACAACTTTTAACATATGTATCAACAACTGTATTTACAGTCGACCATCAAAACCCAAATAAAAATATTAAGGAATTCTAGTTTGCATCTATAACTATTAAGAAAGGAATTTTAGTGTGTATGTATTAAAGAAAGGAGTTTCTCTCTAAGAAAGGAACTTTAGTTTTGATCAACTAGTAATCAATTTTAGTCATTTCTGCATATATTGCACTCATAAGAAATACCTGGCTTTATGAACAAGTTTTTAGCATATAACTGACTCTGAAAACATGGAATCCTGCAAGTACAAGGAGACAGAGACATCAGAAGAGAAAAAGGCAAGCAATATGGGAGTGGGAAGACAGGAATATTTTAAAGACTTACCTCTTTTTTCCACAATAGCCAACAGAGCTTTGAATAAAGTGTTTGTAATAAAGATTTGTGTTTTCCTTTCAAGCTGCATCTGATAGTAATATCTGGGCAGAGGGTAGGGTGAGGTGGGGCGTGTGGGGGGTATTATACCTTTTAATGTTTATTCATTGTAAGGGTGAGGGACAACTTACAAACCTGCTTGACACAGCCCCAAACAGCATAACAAAAATAATCTTCTAATCTCATGACTTCCAACTCTGTACATAAAATCCTTCTATCCTCTTTTAAGGTACTTTTTTAAAATTATTTTTTATTTAAGAAAGGATAAATTAACAAAACCATAGGATAGGAGGGGTACAATGCCCACCACCCAATCTCCATATCCCATACCCTCCCCTGATAGTTTTCCCATTCTCTATCCCTCTGGAAGCATGAACCCAGGGTCATTGTGGGTTGCAGAAGGTGGAAGGTCTGGCTTCTGTAATTGCTTCCCTGCTGAACATGGACGTTGACTAGTCGGTCCATACTCCCAGTCGGCCTCTCTCTTTCCCTAGTAGGGTGGGTCTCTGGGGAAGCTGAGCTCCAGGGCACATTGGTGGGGTCTTCAGTCCAGGGAGGCCTGGCCAGCATCCTGATGGCATCTGGAACCTGGTGGCTGAAAAGAGAGTTAACATACAAAGCCAAACAAATTGTTGAGCAATCATGGACCCAAAGGTTGGAATAGTGGAGAGGAAGTATTAGGGGGATACTCACTGCAAACTCTAGTGTACTTCTACTTTCAAGTATATATTTTGCACTTGTTTATGGATACATGTGAACATATGCTCTCTCTCTCACAGAACCTAGTGTATATCTAGGTTTTGGGATTTTGTTAGGAAGTGGACCACATGGGATGGAATTAGAGAATGCTATGAAAGGAAAGGTCTCACCCAAGTAATGAAGCTGAAGTGTTGTCATTCCATACCCGAAGTCTCTGGACATAGTCTGAGCTGAAGCATTTGAGGTGGCAATCATTGTGTTGATTAGGTTGTGATCAGCAAATACAATATTATTTGATACGGATTGGGAGAAGCATGCGGGAAAGTGGTCCCTATTCTAAGGTTCCAGGACTGGGGTAAATATAGGCTCTATAGTGGAGATGTGAGGTTCCTACTGTCTTAGGTTTCCAAAAGACAATGGATAGTTATTGTTATCTTCACATTATTTGGTAATTGGGTTAACTTTGAAAAGTCCTTTTGTTAGGGTTTGCTATATAGTACCCAATATCTTGTATCTAGCTGTGCCACTGGTTTCTTCTGATTTATTTGGTCTAGGCTTTTGAGAGAGTCCGCATATCAAATACACAGCCTATATATTAAAAAGAGTCAGTCTGTGTTTTAAAAACTTTGAGACATACAATTAATTTTCCCCCTCATATTAATTAGCTAGTGATTTATATGACTACACTTTGCTAGGAGTGTACATAAACACCATACCCACCACCAAAAGACTGTGTCCCATCCCACCAACCCACCCCCACCCCTGACCAGCCCAGGAAGCCGCATGTCTACCCCTCACCACAAAGTTTTTACTTTGGTGCCCTACTTTCAATTTAGTCAGATCCTGCTGTTAGTTTCCCTTTCAGATCTTCTTCCCCAACTTCTGTTGATGAGTGGGATCATCCCATACTCATCTTTATCTTTCTGACTTAGCTCACTTAACATAATTTCTTCTACCTCTGCCCAACATGGATCAGAGAAGGTGGGTTCATTGTTCTTGATAGCTGTATAGTATTCCATTGTGTATATATACCACAGCTTTCTCAGCCAGTCATCTGTTGTTGGGTACCTGGGTTCCTTCCAGATTTTAGCTATTATGAATTGTGCTGCTATGAACATAGGAGTACACACCTCTTTTTGTTTGGGTGTTATGGAGTCCTTGGGATATAAGCCCAGGAGTGGAATTACTGGATCATATGGAAGGTCCATGTCTAGACTTGTGAGAGTTTTCCAGACAGCTCTCCACAGAGGCTGGACCAATTTACATTCCCACCAGCAATGCAAAGGGTTCCTCTGTCCCCACAGCTTCTCCAGCATTTGTTGCTGCTGTCCTTTTTGATGTATGCCATTCTCACAAGAGTGAGGTGGTATCTCAATGTTGTCGTAATTTTCATTTCTCTGACAATCAGTGACCTGGAGCACTTTTTCATATGTTTGTTTGCCTTTTGGATCTCCTCAGAGGTGAATGTTTTGTTCATATCTTCTGCCCATTTTTGGATGGGATCATTTGCTTTTTTGGTGCTAAGTTTGCTGAGCTCTTTATATATTTTGATGATTAGTTTCTTGTCTGAAGCATGGCATGTGAAGATCTTCTCCCATTCTGTGAGGGGTCTCTTTGTTTGTTTAATAGTTTCTTTGGATATGCAGAAGCTTCTCAATTTGATGTAGTCCCATTATTTTTTTTCTGCTTTAGTCTTCCTTGCAATTAGGTTTATTTAATCAAAGATGTCCTTGAGGTGAAGGTGGGAAAGTGTTTTAATGTTGCTATGCTTCACATTGGTTTGGTCTCACTTCCCCCACCTCTGGGAGATTGTGGTTTAGTCTTTGCCTTTTCACACTTATCCCTTCTCCCTGCCCCCTAGCGTACATACTTCCTGGGTTCCTGCTGCTGCCCCAGGAGGAGAAAGATGTAGGAGCATATTGTGTTGTGATTAGGTGTTGGACTGTTTACCCGCTAATGAATAAAGATTAAAATGAATTCTCAGCTCAGCCATGAGTTTCTGGTCATCTGTTACCCACCTGTGAAACCAACCTAGAGAAAAAAACATTTTACCAATGTTTTCCTCTAAGTATTTGATTGTTTCTGGTGTAACATCCAGGCCTTTGATCCATTTGGAGTTGATTTTTGTTTCTGGTGAGATAAAGTGGTTCAATTTCATTCTTCTGCATGTTACAACCCAGTTTTCCCAGCACCATTTATTGAAGAGAGCCTCCTTTTTCCATTTAATCCTTTGGGCCCCCTTATCAAAGAATAGATGTCCATAGGTGTGGGAATTTATTTCTGGTCTTTCGATTATGTTCCACTGGTCTGTGTGCCTATTTTTGTTCCAGTACCATGCTGTTTTGATGATGATGGCTTTATAATATAGTTTGAGATCTGGGAGTGTGATGCCTCCATTTCTTTTTCTTTTCCTCAAGACGGTTTTGGCAATTCTAGGTGTTTTCAGGTTGCAGACAAGTGAATGTAGTGTTTGTTCTATTCTCTTAAATAAGCTTGGTAGAACTTTGATGGGTATTGCATTAAATTCGTATATGGCTCTGGGGAGAATATTCATTTTAATGATATTTAATCTTCCAATCCATGAGAATGGCATGTCTTTCCATTTCTTGGTATCAGTTTCTATTTCCTTGAGTAGCGACTCATAGTTTTCAGTATATAAGTCTTTCACTTCTTTGGTCAGCTTTATTCCTAGGTATTTTATTGATTTTGCTGAAACAGTAAATGGGAGTATTTTCTGGATGTCTTCTTCTTCTTCAGATTTAGTGTTTGCATAAAGAAGTGCTACTGATTTTTGTACAGTGATTCTGTAACTTCCAGTAGTTTTCTGCTGGATTCTTTAGTTTTTTTCTATGTATACTATCATATCATCTGCAAATAGTGAGAGCTTGACTTCTTCCCTTCCAATCTATATTATTTTGATTTCTTTCTCTTGCCTGATTGTTATGGCAAGAAGTTCCAATACTATGTTGAAGAATAATGGCAACAGTGGACAGCCCTGTCTAGTCCCCGATCTGAGGGGGTATGCTTTCAGCTTCTGTCCATTGACTATGATGTTGGCTGTAGGTTTGCTATATATGGATTCCACTATCTTGAGGAATTTCCCATCTATTCCCATTTTTTTGTAGAGTTTTTGTCGTTTTGTGCTGTGGGGAAGAGAGAGAGGAGGTCCGGAGCGAAGAGGGATCACAAATCTTTATTTGTGCTGGTACCTCAGAATTGGGTGGTAGAGAAGCAGGTTAGGCCACGTGGAGGTAATGAAAATGGCCACCTCACACAGTAACCTTTCCTGCGTCTAAACACCGAAGTGAAGCGCCAGCGAGAGGGGTGAAGCACTGGCAAGAGAGGTGAAGCGCTGGCAGGAGAACGAGGTGCAGAAGAAGAAGGGATTTTATAGGAGCAGCTTTCATGAGAATGGGAAGGGGAGGAGTAACCATAGCACTCTAGGATAGGATGATAACTATCGTGAGAATGGGAGGTGGGAGGAGTAACTAAAGCACTCCAAATATTGCAGGGAAATAGACAATGCCCTGAGGGAACAACATGGCGGAACATGCACTCTGAGAATGTCCCAACTCTCATGGGAAGTAGCAGTAGCCTGAGGGGACAACATGGCAGATGTGACTACATCTGCACAATTTCCCAGCATCTCCCCCTTTCCTTTTTTCTAATGGCCAGGGCAACAGTCTATAAAGTCTATGAACTACTCAGAGTCAGTCTATGAGAACCAGCAATGTGAAGGGAAGGAAGCCGCTGTAAAATTGTCTAAAGTGTCCAAAGGGTATACTAGTATGTCCAATAGAAGTCTCAGTCCAAAGTAGGTGACTGGGGGAGAAATGGCAGGGGATGAAATGCTGCATGAGGAATGTCAGCCTCTGGAATTCCGCTTTTCCGTAGAGAGTGAGCTGGAACTGCTAAAATGTGACAGGCAAAGCAGAAGCAGGAAAGGCAGACAGGCAGTAAAAAAGTTTTGTCCTTGGAGTCTGTGAATCAGGTTTTTCAGATTGTGTCAGGTGATATCTAGGGTTTTGGGGGGGTGTGCCACTGTAGTCGTGCCATCTAGTGGGTGATGTCAGGGTGTGCAGGGGTCCAGATGGTTTTTTCTGGGATTCCTGTGGTAGAAACATAGTCTGCTTCTCGTGGTTAGCAGGGCATCTGATTTGAATATTTATAGAAAAAGAGGTTTGGTGCATTAGCCAACTGAGTAGTGGGGGATGTATCTTTCCTATTTATTTACTATTCATCATAATCAGCCATTATCTGGAAGGTCCTGGGTGATTCATGGGAAAAAGAACTAATCTTTTAACAAAGACTCTAAGGTGTAGGAAAGCGGGAACTTATCTTATCCTTTTTTTTTTGTATTTATTTATTTATTGCCTTTGTTGTTTTATTGTTGCAATTATTATTGTTGTTGTTATTGATGTTGTGGTTGTTGGATAGGACAGAGAGAAATGGAGAGAGGAGGGGAAGACAGAGAGGAGGAGAGAAAGAGAGACACCTGCAGACCTGCTTCACAGACTGTGAAGAAACCCCCTGCAGTTGGGGAGTCAGGGGCCTGAACCAGGATCTTTATGCCAGTCCTTGCACTTTGCACCATGTGTGCTTAACCTGCTGTGCTACCGCCTGACTCCCAGGAACTTATCTTTTAACAAAGAATCTATGGCCATGCCAATAGCAACCTTGAGGGCACATGTGGCTCCCCACATCCCCCTATCTTATATCATGTTTTGAAGTTTGGTGGACTTTGTTTTGTGGCAGGGTGGACTGTGCCTATCTTATGTTGGGGATCAGCCTTCCGTCTTACCCATCATTGGAACACCTGGTCACTTTTGCCGAGTAGTACCAGGTGCCCTGTCTTAGGTTGAATGGATAGTGCTAGTTTCCCTTTACCCATCATTGGCTAGCCAGCCCTCTACATGGTGGACGTTCTGATGGAGGGGGGCAAATCCTCCGCAGCAACACCATATTCTGCCACGTCCAGCCTCTGATAGTGAGCTAGTATAGGTTGCATCTTTATGGCATCAATCTGTTGCTGCAAAAAAGCCATGAGCTTGTTAAGAATTATAGGACCTACTATGAGCAGAAGAAACAAGCAAGGATCCCACAACTGAGGGTAGACAGGTAAGAAAGGGGGAATGTATCCATTGGTATGAAGAGGTGGGATCATATCTCAAGTCTAAGGGAAACAGACAGTGGACATGATGTCCAGGGGAACAGCCATTTTTCTTTAGGGGTAGTAAGATTGTCTGTGGCATGGGTGATGTTATAAAGGGAAACATTTTTAAATTGTTGGCTGACAAAGGCAGGCCTATGGTGGCAATACAAGATACACCAGTTAAGTGTACAAGAATATGTGAATGTTGTTAATTCACATAGGTTGAATATGGAGGAACTTTTTACAGTTTAATACCTTACCATATGAACAGATGATTCTTCATATGAAGGCTTGATATCTGTAATTACTTACTTATGAAAAAAAATTTGTAACAAGTTAGAGGTTTACTATAGTTGATACCTCGATGATTATAATTGGTTTAAATATATTTATGATTTTGTTTGAAGGTCATCTAATGTTACCTTTCGTAGAAAGTCTCTACAGCAGGATCTTCAGACCAATTTTGGTTAAAATATATATTTTGATATTTTTTATAACCACTTTTACTTTGGACTATAAACAGACTCAGGTTACTTAGAGAGTTAACGCATGTTAGTGACAATGGTTTTAACATTTACATTACTCTGAGCATATGGGTCATACAAAATTTTTGGTCATTCAACACACTCACTCACAAAACACAACTGGACAGTCATAACATAAGACATTCAGAGAAGGGGTAGGAGAGAGGGCTCTGTGAGCCAGATTTTTCAGATTCTGCCATGTCATATTATGGATCCTGGGATGTATCCTGCATCTAGTCCTCTTGTATTATTTCTTGTTCTTTAAGGATAGCAGGGACATCATGCATGTATTGTCGGACAAGGCGGGCAGGAACCCAGACAGGTTTAGAGCAATTCTGTGGGAAAACGCATGCAAGACTTCTTCCCATGATCAATAGAGGGTCAGGCCCTTTCCAAATTTTATTGAGTGGGTCTTTCCACTTGACCTTAATAGCTGGAAGAGTAGATGGTGTTTGCCGGTGAAGAATAAGAGGAGGTAAGTCCTAGTTATTGTAAATATTAAAGAGATTTAATGTAGTTAAGGCTTTTGCTAGCTGGATATTGGGGGTTACATTCCTCCTTTGTCTTTATTTAATTGAGCCTTAAGGGTTTGATGGGCTCTCTCGACAATGCCTTGTCCCTGTGGATTATAGGGAATGCCTGTGGTATGAGTAATGTTCCAGAGGGAACAAAAATCTTTAAATTGTTTGTTGGTAAATGCAGGTCCATTGTCTGTTTTCAGTTGAAGAAATAAGCCCATCACAGCAAAACAGGAGAGCATATAGCTTATAAGCTTTTTAGAGCTTTCTCTCGTCTGAGCTGTCACCCACATAAATTTAGAAAAGGTATCAATTGAGACAAACACATATTTTTGTTTGCCAAAGTTTGGTATGTGGGTGACATCGATTTGCCAAGTAGCATTAGCTTTTAAGCCTTGGGTGGTAACCCCAGGAGTCTGAATAGCAGGTGTTTTTATGAGACTTGCACAGGAAGAGCATGTAGCAAGGATATGTTTCAACTATGGTAAAGTAACATTGGGAAATTGAGCTCAAAGGCCTTTAAGATTAACATGGGTTAGGGAATGAAAGTCAGCAGGATCAGAGACAGAGACTAGGAGAGTTCCTGTGGAGGCAAGGCAGTCAGCTTCAGGATTCCCTTCAGACAGGGAACCAGGAAGAGGGCTGTGGGAACGAAGGTGTTGAATATACAGTGGTTGGGTTCGAGAACAGAGCATAGAGGCGATTTGAATCAAGAGAGGGGAAAATGGGTTGTCATCAATTCTCACATAAGAACGAGAAAGCCATGGAAGTAAGTTAACAGTATACACACTGTCAGAAAAAAAGCTTGAAGGATTCTGGTACAGCTTTTAATGCAAGGAAAACAGCATAAAGTTCTTTGTACTGAGGGGAATTATCAGGAAGCTCAGTAAAGAGAGGTTTAGGGGATTGTTTGTCTGGGTAATATATAAGAGCAGCAGCTCCCTTTTTTCCACCATCAGTGAAGACTGTAGTAGCAGAAGGAATGGGATCTCGAGAGAAAACTTTAGGTGCTAGTAGGGGCAAAAGAGGTAAAGAAGCTATCAACTTATTAGAAGAAAAATGGTTATCTATTTGTCCTGGAAACCCCACGAAGCTTATGGCAAAGCGGGAATGATGGCGTATGAGCCTCTCTGTATCTGTGAGAGAAAAGGGAAGAATAATTAAATACGGTTCTTTCCCTAAGACCTGCACAGATCTATTTCTTCATTGGCGAACCATGAATGCTAATGCGTCTATCTCAGTGAGGAGTCTTGGAGCTCTGCCTACTGGCATGTGAAGCCACTCAAGAACCCCCTGGTTCTGCCACAATGCCCCTACTACTGTGGGGGTGAAGTTAAATATTAGAAGGTTTACTGGAGAGGAGGGGGAGAATCCAACAAGGTGCATGTCTGGGAGGGCCTGGTTAACCCTTTCCAGTGCCAAGGAGGCCTTGGGAGTTAATCTACGTTTTGAGGAGGGCTGTTTGTTTCCTTTTAACAGGTTAAACAGTGGTTGGAGGCAGCTTGAAGTTAGATAAAGATACTGTCTAAGCCAATTTAAATTTCCAAGAAAACTTTGTAAAGAAGCAAGAGTAAGGTTAGGAGGAAAAGTAACACTTGGTTTTAAGGGACGAATTTGCATTAGAGAAATCTCTGAACCTAAGAAAGATATAGGAGGAATTAGCTGTATCTTCTCAGGAGCTACATTAAGGATGCTTTTCTTTAATGCAGGAATGAGAAAATCACGTAGGGCACAGAGATCTGTATCTAAATTTCTCCATATTAATACGTCATCCATGTAGTGAAAAACATTAAGGCCCTTATGAATATACAGAAAAAGGGCAGATTTAACAGCCTCTTGACAAATTGTAGGACTATTTTCCATGCCCTGGGGCAGCACCACCCATTCAAATCTATTAGCAGGGCTGGAGTTATTAATAGAAGGAACAGAGAAGGCAAAACGTTTACAATCTTGCGGATGCAAGGGAATAGAGAAAAAACAATTTTGTATATCAATAGCTATGACTGGAATTCCCGTGGGAATTACAGAAGCAAGAGGCAAACCCCTTTGGCAGGAGCCCCAGACCTGCATGGTTTTATTTACCAAATGGAGATCTTGGAGAAGACGCCATTTTCCTGAGTACTTTTTAATCACAAGGACAGGAGTATTCCATGGGCTTCGAGAATGATAAATGTGTCCCAAGGACAACTGCTCTCAGACGAGCTCTTTTAAAATTTCTATCTTATCCCTAGGCAGAGGCCACTGTTCCACCCAGACAGGCTCATTAGAAAGCCAGTCTAAGCACAGAGTTTGGTTACGAACAGTGGCAGTTAGTATTGGGGGTGCTGATTAGATCTGGTCTCGCAGGAGTGGGTGTTACGCTCTGCAGAGGCATCTGTGTATATCCTAACATCAAGACATTCTAGAAGATCCCTGCCCAATAGGTTGGTGCTAATATCAGCGACCAATGGGTGAAAGTGTCCAGTAGAACCTTCCGGGTCTTCCCACTTGAGCGAGTCTCATGTGAGAAAAGATTGGGTCACCCCTCCAACCCCATGTATATGGGGTCCCGGGAGGAGCTCCAAATTTTGGGGAAGCTCTGCTTGCCTTAAAATCATCTTTTCGGCTCCCGTGTCAATCAAAAATTTAAAAGAAATATTGCCGATCCTTACTGTCATAGTTGGGTGACTGCATTCTAAAACAGGAGTGGTCCACAAAATCTCAGGCGCCAAATTTTTACCATTCAGGAGCGTGCCATCTTTATGAAATTTGAACCAATACTCTCTCTTCCAATGAAACCCTCTACGACATCTGGGACAAATTGTCTGTGGCTTCTGGCTCCCTGACTGAAGGCGATGTTGTCCTGACTGGAGGCAGGGTTGCCCTGACTGGAGGCGGGGTTGCTCTAACCAGAGACGAGGTTGCTCTAACTCAAGGCGGGGTTGCCCTGACTGGAGGCATGGTCGCAGCTTATCTGGACATTGGTTACGCCAATGCCCTTGACGACCACACTGAAAGCAGGCCCTGTTTTGATTACGTGGGGAAACTGCATAAACCTGTGTGCCTCATAAGAGCCTGATGTAAGTTCCTGTGTCGCTAAAATTCAATTATCTGGGTGTAGGTGTTTAAGACTAAAGCATGCCTGACGGAATTGTGGTATCATGCCATCCCAGACAATAGAGCGCAGGAGTAGAGAGTGGACTTCAGGATTATAAATCTTTCTCTCTAAGGTTGCCCTCACTTTTGAGATGAAGTTCTCTAAGGATTCATCAGTGCCTTGGCAAAGAGAGTTAATGGGAAGTGATGACTCTACTGTGGTTGGCATTACCCTTTCCCATGCTTGTGTTGTGCAGATGTGTACCTGTTCAAAATAACCAGTTGGAAACTTGGCTTCTGCCTGCTGAGTTCCAGATTCAAACTCTCCTGCTCCAAACAAAGCATCAAAATTCCATTCTATCTTTTTGTTACTATTTTCCTGCGATTGTCTAGAGCATTCATCACGGAAGCATGCCTTCCATTGCAGGTAGAGGGGGTCTGAGAGTGCACCACAAGCCAGATCTTTCCAGTCCTGGGGGGTGTTAAGGTGCTAGTAAAAACTCCTTAAAATGGACTTGGTCCATGGAGTGTGAAAGCCGTCCTCCTTCATGGCTTGCCTGGGGTCTCTGAGCTCTTTAGAGGAGTATGGATGCCAGACCTGAGGGTTTTGTCTATTGGGGGCCACATTTACCCGGAAGGTGTGGACTTGGTTTGATGATGCAGGGGAGAGAGTCACAGAGGTGGAAGCTGCCATAGTGGCCCCAGGGGAAACTGAATATGTATCTACGGGGATGGAGCTCTCGGGGCAGACTGCAAATGGTTTAAGGTCTCTAAATACTGAAAATATATCCTTTAATTCTAGTATCTCAGCCACAAGGTCTCTTAATGGTGAGGTATCAGCAGGGGGAGGAGTCAAAGAAGTGGATGCCACAGGGGAAGCCGAAAACGGGGCAGTGGGAAGAGGAGTCAGAGAAGCGGCCAAACACGTGTCTGTGGGGATAGCTGTGGGAGGGGTCAAAGGAGCTGCCAAACACGTGTCTGTAGGGATGGAAGTTTTGGGGCTAACTGCAGATCGCTTAGGGTGTTGAAGCCTTGAGCAAATATGCTTTAACTCTAATATCTCAGCCTCAATGTCACTTAACCTTGTGGCAGAACACCTTGTACATATCTTGTAAGTAGCAACTATAGCTATGAGAACCCACAGTGTAGCGGAAATTAAAGCATCTCTGAGATCGAGAATCTGTCCCAGGAGAGAAGGATATAATGTCTGGGACACCTCCTCGTAAAACGGAAAAAATCCCATGGTGGGGGGAAACGCCGGGCCACAGAGTCAGGCGGCTGCCACTTACCGGTATCTGGGCGACTTTTCTGGACCTCAGGCCGGGTGTGAGTGCAGGACATGTCTGGCGCCAGGTGTCATTTTGCGCCATGGGGAAGAGAGAGAGGAGGTCCAGAGCAAAGAGGAAACACAAATCTTTATTTGTGCTGGCACCACAGAGTTGGGTGCGAGAGATGCAGGTTGGGCCACTTGGAGGTAGCGAAAATGGCCGCCTCATGCAGTAACCATTCCTGCGTCTAAACACCGAAGTGAAGCACCGGCGAGAGAGGTGAAGCACTGGCAAGAGAGGTGAAGCACTGGCAAGAGAGCGATGTGTGGTAGAAGATGGGCTTTTATAGGAGCAGCTTTCACGAGAATGGGAAGAGGGAGGAGTAACCATAGCACTCCAGGATAGGATAATAACTCTCATGAGAATGGGAGGGGGGAGGAGTAACTAAAGCACTCCAAATATCGCAGGGAAATAGACAATGCCCTGAGGGCACAACATGGCAGAACAGGCACTCCGAGAATGTCCCAACTCTCGCGGGAACTAACAGTAGCCTGAGGGGACAACATGGCAGATGTGACTGCATCTGCACAATTTCCCAGCAGTTTTGAATATTAATGGGTGTTGGATTTTGTCAAAGGCTTTCTCTGAATCTATTAAGATAATCATGCGGTTTTTGGCTTTGCTTTTATTGATGTGGTAAATGACATTGATTGACTTATGGATGTTGAACCAGCCTTGATTCCTGGCATGAATCCCACTTGGTTGTGATGAACAATTTTTTGAAGTGCTGCTGTATCTGGTTGGCCAAGATCTTGTTTAATATTTTGGCATCTATGTTCATCAGAGATATTGGTCTGTAGTTTTCCTTTTTTGTTCTTTCCCTATATGCTTTTGTTATCAGGGTGATGTTGGCTTCATAGAAGGTAGAAGGGAGTATTCCTGTTTCTTCAATCTCATGGAAAAGCTTAAGGAGTATGGGTATTAACTGTTTCCTGAGAGTTTTGTAGAATTCGTTTATGAAGCCGTCTGGTCCAGGACTTTTGTTGTTGGGGAGATTCTTAATGACGGTTTTAATTTCTTTGTCTGTGATTGGTGCATTTAGGTTTTGTAGTTCTTCTTGGTTCAGTTTTGGAAGGTAATATGTTTCTAGGAATTGTTCCATTTCTTCCAGATTCTCTAGCTTGGTGGCGTATGGTTCTTCATAGAAGTTTCACAGGATTCTCTGGATTTCTGTGGTGTCAGTTGTGATATCTCCTCCATTGTTTACAATTCTATTAATTTGAGTCTTCTCTCTTTTTTGGTTGGTGAGTCTGGCTAGGGGTTTGTCAATTTTGTTTAATCTTTCAAAGAACCAACATTTGGCTTCATTGATCTTTTGTATGGTTCTCTTTTTTGTTCGATGTTGTTTATTTCTGCTCCAATTTTAGTGATTTTTGTTCTTCTGGTTGCTTTATGGTTCCTTTGTTTTTCTTCCTATAAGTCCTTGAGGTGTGTAGTAAGGTCGTTCATTTGAGCTTTTTCTTCGTGTTTAATATGTGATTGTATGGCTATAAGTTTCCCTCTCAATACTACTTCAGTTGTGTCCCAAATATTTTGATAGGTTGTGTCTTCATTTTCATTAGTTTCCAGGAACATTTGAATTTCCTGCTTGAGTGACTCTCTGACTCAGTGGTTCTTAAAGAGTATGTTGCTTCATTTCCAAATTCTGTGTCTTTTAATAATTTTCTGTTTGTTGTTGAATGTTAGTTTTACTCCACTGAGGTCTGAAAAGATACTTGGGATGATTTCAATGTTCTTGAATTTATTGATGCTTTCTTTGTGGCCTAATATGTGGTCTATTTTTGAGTATGTGTTATATGGATTTGAAAAGAACGTGTATTCCAGTTTTGGGGGGTGAAGAACTCTGAAAATGTCCAAGAGGTCTAGGATGTCAATCTCTTCATTTAATTCTTTTGTATTTTGTTGATCTGTCTAAGTGTGGGAGTGGGGTGTTAAAGTCTCCCACTATTATTGTCTTACTATTGATGTGTGTTTGAAGTTCTTTCAGTAGGTGCTTGATGTATTTAGATGGTCATTCATTGGGTGCATCCATGTTAATAATTGTTAAGTCTTCTTGGCTTATTGATCCTCTAATCATTATGTAATGTCCTTGCCTATCTTTTATTAAATTTAAAATCTATTGTGTCTGAGAAGAGAATGGCTCTTCCTGCCCTTTTTTGTGGTCCATTAGCCTGTATGATAGTTTTCCATCCTTTCACTTTAAGTGTTTGTTTAACTTGTTGTGTCAAATGGGATTCTTGCAAGCAGCATATGGTTGGGTTATGTTTTCTGATCCATCCTCCCACTCTGACTTTTGAGGGGTGAGTATAAGCCATTGACATTTATTGATATTATGGATTTAATGTATTGTCCTGCCATTGTTCAATAAATTTTGATTTGCTCTGATATATTGTAAGTATTATAGTGATGTTCTTGTTTATAAGAGGTATTTTAGAACCTCATTCAGGGCCGGTTTGGTGATGGTTGCCTCCTTTAACTGTTGTTTGTCTAAGAAGGTTTTGATCCCTCCATCTAGTTTGAATGAAAGTCTAGCAGGATATATTATACTTGGTTGAAACCCTTTTTCATACAGGGCTCGATAGATATCTTGCCATTCCCTTCTGGCTTTTAGAGTTTGAGTAGAGAAGTCTGCAGATAATCTTATGGGTTTTCCCTTGTATGTGACTTTTTGTTTCTCTCTTGCAGCCTTTAGGATCCTTTCTTTATCCTTCCTTCTTCTCATTGTGACTATGATGTGTCTTGGTGTCTTCAGGTCTGTGTTGATTCTGTTTGGAACTCTTTGGGCCTCTTGAACCTTGATATCCTTTCTGTTATTCAGGTCTGGGAAGTTTTCTTGTATTATTTCCTCTAGAATGTTTTCTTCCCCTTCCTCTCTTTCTTCCTCTGGCAGGCCAATTATGCGAATGTTACTTCTTTTGAGATCATCCCATATGTCTCTGTTGTTGTTTTCAGTGTCTCTCAATCTCTTTTTAAGCTCTTTCACCTCTTTCTTCGTTTTTTCTAACTCATCCTCTGTCTGACTAATTCTGTTTTCTGCTTCTGTTAGTCTGCTTTCCCTTGCCCCAGCTTCTTTCTTCATTACAGCTATTTCAGCTTTCAGTTCTCTAATTGCCTCAAGATAATCAGTATTTTCCTTGGGGGTATCAACTGTTGTTTCCCTAATACTTCCATTCATTTCCTCTGGTGTTGTTTTCATTTCTGTGATTAATAAGTTTATTATTGCTTGCATACTTTTCTTATCTATGGTTACTTCTGGCTTATTTGTAGTTTCTTCTGGGCTTTTGTCTTCATTCATTGTAGTAGCAGTTGTATTTGCTCTTGATCTATACATTTTTAATTTATGTGTTTCTTATTTTTATGTTCTGTTGTTCCTCAGTTGTTGTGTCTTGAGTACAAGCAACATTGTACTAAACACCTTTATGACAAATAAATCACCAACCTCTGAAATTACAATAGCAACTGAAGCAAGGATTGAAGCAGTTTTATCACTACCAGTTAGCCAAACAATGTCTCAGTCCGTGAAAAAATAGCAACCAAGTCCAAGTGAAGAAGAAAGAGAAGGAAAAAAGGGATAGCAAGAATAGATAATTATGCAAATCTACTATTCACTGTATATTCTGGGGTAGCAAATGAGAAAGGGAAGTAGAGCAGAAATACACACATAGAGAGTCCACTCTGAGTGAGATTTCTTCCCCAAAATAATTCATAAATGAATAACATTGAATTCAGCAATTTAAAGAAGAAGGAAGGAAGACAGGAAGACAAGACAAAAAGAGAGAGAAACAAGAGATAGAAAAGAAAAAAAGATCAGAAAAAGAGCTGTAATAAAAGAGCAGTGAAAGGAAAGTTTTTTAATTAATTAATTAATTATTTATTTATTTTTTTAATTAGCTAGGAGATGGGAGATGGGGACAATGGGTAGAGGAGGTAGAAGAAGTTAAAGAAATTCCTTTCGCAATGGATAAGACGCCCAGTCCCCTAGCAATGGAAGGTACCCTAAAAGTTAATTCTGGTCAACCTAAAGGAGGGGGGAATGAGATACACCTTTATATAATATTAATAATAAAATGGAGCAGGGTAAAAACCTGTTCCAGATTGCCTCAAGCCTCTTGAGCAGACACAGCTGATTGTTAAGAAAGTAAAATAAACAAACAAACAATAAAGGAAAAAAAAAACACCTCAGGAATAGACAAGAATAGCAAGAATAGACAAGAATAGCAAGAATAGACAGTAATGCAAATCTACTATCCACTGTATATGCTAGGGGTAGCTAGAGGAAAAATGGAAGTAGAGCAGTGACACACGCAGAGAGAGTCCACTTTGAGTCAGATTTCTTCCCCAAAATAATTCCCAAATGTGTATCAGTGAATTCAGAAAGCTGAAGTAGGAAGGAAGAAAGGATGACAAGAATGAGAAAAAGAAGAAAAAAATAGAGAGAAAAATATAAGAAAAAAAACAGTAATAAAAGAGCAGCGAAAGGAAAGAGTTATTTATTTATTTATTATTATTTAATTAGCTAAGCGGGGGGAAGGGGAGAGTGGGTAGGGCAGGTAGGAAGATTTCAACAAGTTACTTTAGCAGTGGATAAGACACCCAGTCCCCTATCAATGGAAACTACACTAAGAGTTAATTCTGGTCAACCTGAAGGAGACGGGGAAAGGGATAAGCATTTATCTAGTATTGATGATAAAATAGAGCAGAGTAAAAGACCTGTCCTGTCTTCAGCTTGGATGGCTCCGGGTTGCCTCGGGCCCCCTGAGCAGAGGCAGCTGATTGTTGATAAAATAAAGCAAACACAAAAAAAACCTCTGGTGGTCTTTCCCTGTCTGAGTAAGGCTCCACTTGATGGAATATTAGTAGCTGGAACTGGCCACTTAGAAAGATGAAAGGCCAAGAGTTTCAGAAAGGAATAGAGTTGGAGTTGTAATGACAGCCCCTGGTGGGACAGGAATCTTGGTAAAGAAAGAAGCTCAGCAGGGGATCCTGCTAGGAGCAGATCTCTGGCTCCCAGGGACTGGTTATGGGGAGGGGTCAGGGGTGCGCTTCAGGAATAATAATTAAATTTTTTTTCCTTTCTTTTTACTCTATTTTCTAACCCAAACTGAGTTATAGTCACGCCTTTGTGTTACCGCTAGGACCCCTTATTGATTGTCCTGCTAAAGGCAAAAAATCCTACTGTTTCCAGTCGATGTTGTAGGAGCTCAAGCCACTAGCAGCTTCTCAGTCCACCATCTTCTGGAATCCCCCTTAAGGTACTTTTAACTTTATTTTTTCCATTATTAGTGTTAAATTTTAGCTGCTGGGATCTTGGCGGTAGCACAGTGGGTTAAGCACACATGCTGCAAAGCTCAAAGACCCAAGTAAAGGATCCTAGTTCGACCCTCCAGCTCCCCACCTGCAGGGGTGCCACTTCATGAGTGGTGGAGCAAGTCTGCAGGTGTCTTTCTCTCCCCCTCTCTGTCTTCCCCTCTTTTCTCCATTTCTCTCCATCAACGACAGTAGTAATAACAACAATGATAAACAACAAGGGTAACAAAAGGGAAGAAAAAATAATCTCTAAGAGCAGTGGATTAGTAGTGTAGGCACTGAGCCCCAGCAATAACCCTGGAGGCAAAAAAAAATTGGGGGTTGGACGGTAGTCCATCGGGATAAGCGAAAGTGCTGAGAAACTCAATAGTTGGCATAAGGATCCTGGTTTGAGCTCCCTGGCTCCCCACCTGCCAGGTAGTCACTTCACAAGCAGTGAAGCAGGTCTGCAGGTGCCTATCTTTCCCTCCACCCTGTCTGTCTTCCCCTCCTCTCTCAATTTCTCTCTGTTCTATCCAACAACGAATGACATCAACAGTAACAATCATGACCACATCAAGGCTACAGGAACAGGACAACAAAAGGGGAAAAAAATGGCCTCCAGAAGCAGTGGATTTATGGTGCAGGCACTGAGCCCCAGCCTTAACCCTGGAGGCAAAAAAAAAAAAAAATAGCTGCTGATCTCATTTTAGTAAAGCTATTTTAATTTTCTTAACTTTTACCAACTTACCCTTTCCCGTGTTATTTTAATGTCACTTGCTGCAGATTATAGAATTTTGGTATATTATTTTTACATGAAAGTTTTTAAATAATTTGGTACTTTCATGCTCTACATTTCCATCATTATACCTGTTTTTTCCCATACTAATTATATCAAGGCACTGCTTAGTTCTGGCTTATTATGTGTCAGAAATTGAAACTGGGGAGTTGGGCGGTAGCGCAGCAGGTTAAGTGCACATGGTGCAAAGCGCAAGGACCTGCGGGAGGATTCCAGTTCAAGCCCCTGGCTCCCTACCTGCAGGGGAGTTGCTTCACAGGCTGTGAAGCAGGTCTGCAGGTATTTGTCTTTCTCTCCCCCTCTCTGTCTTCCCCTCCTCTCTCCATTTCTCTCTGTCCTATCCAACATCGATGACATCAACAACAATAATAACTACAACAATAAAACAACAAGGGCAACAAAAGGGCAACAAATAAATAAATATTAAAAAAAAAATTGAAACTGACACCTCTGGTGCCTCAGCCATGACAGTCTGTTGTGTAAATCACTGTGATGTTTTCCCTGAAAACTTCCCACCAGTCTTATTATTTTTTTTTATTATCTTTACTTGTTGGCTAGAGAAAGTCAGAAATCGAGAGGAAAGGGGGACAGAGGGAAAGAGACAGAAAGACACCTGCTAACCCGCAGAGCCTTCCCCCTGCAGGTGGGGACCAGGGGCTTGAACCAGTCTTATTTTATTTTAAGAGTTCTTTCATTTGTTAAATATGACACACACACACACACACACACACACACACACACACACACATTTTTATTTAAAATTATTTTATTTATTTATTAATGGATAGAGACAGAGAGAAATATAGGGGAAGGAGAGATAGAGAGACACCTACAGCCCTGTTTCACCATTTATGAAGGTTTCCCTCTGCCCCGGCCAGCAGGGCGGTGAGCAGGGGCTAGGAACCCAATGAGACCTGAAATGATAGGGACAAGAGACGCGAAGAACGAGAGCAAGTCAAGTTTCTGATCAAGCTCTAAATTTTATTGAGAATACAGGCATTATAAGGCTTTGGGGAAGGAGAGGGAATGCTGGAGGAGGGGAAGGGGGAGCAAACTTCAAAGAGGAATGTTCCTTGCAACAAATGGCAGGAACCAAACTGTGTGTTGACTCACTTGATTACTGATAAATGGTTTACCTAAGGGGAAATGGCCTGCCCAGGGGGGAATTAACATTTGTCTTGAGGGGTTCCGTTGTCTCAAAGCTTATCATCTATAAAGCAGAGAAATGGCTCCTGGCATCCCTCTGCAGGTGGGGATCTGGGTCTTGAACCCAGGTCCTTGAGCAATATAGTGTGTGCTTAACCAGGTGCACCACTGTTTGGCCCCCCCATACACTTCTTGAATTATGTGTTTTTACTTGCTAATTTTGTTTAAGCATATCATGGAATAGTTAGGGAATATATAATCCTAGTCTCCATACTTATGAAAATACCTTTCACTCAGTTTCTGTAGTAATAGAAATTTTTAGGGGGAAAAATGACTTCCAAATTACAGTTTTATTTTATTGTCTTCTGATATGTAGTATTATTGTTGACCAGTTTGATACCTTGTGGCCCTTGTTTTATTGCAAATAGCTAATTTATTTCTTTCTGGAAATTTTTGTGTCCATTTATTCTTGGTGTGGTATTTGTTAAGATGAATAATATATGAAATTTTAATTACCTCTGCAGAAAGAAAAATAAAGAAAACTTTTATCTGGAATAGGTATTAGTTTTAAATTGTTTACATTAGAGGGACCAGGTGGTGGTGCCCCTGGTTAAGCACATGTTATAGTGCTTAAGGACACGGGTTCGAGCCCCTGGTCCCCACCTGCAGAGGGAAAGCTTTGCAAGTAATGAAGCAGGGCTGCAGGAGTCTCTCTCTCTTTCTCCCCTACTCTTTCGATTTCTGGCGGTCTCTATCCAATAAATAAAGATAATAATAAAAAAAATAGTGTACATTAGAACATCATAATAGAATGCTTAGTACTGTTTTTATTCAGACACTGAATGAATAAACAGAGGCAAGTAAGTAGGGCAGTGACGCAGGTCTGCAGATGTCTATCTTTCTCTCCCCCTCTCTCTTTTTCTTTCTGTTCTATCCACCAACAACCACAGCAATGGCAACAATAACAATAATAACAACGGAAACAACAAGGGCAACAAAATGGGAAAAATTGCCTCTAGGAACTGTGGATTTGTAGCACAGGCACTGAGTCCCAGAAATAAACCTGGAAGGAAAAATAAAATAAAATAAAATAAAATGCCTAGAACCATTATTTAAAGTTTCACTTACAAAGGGAGAATTGATACAAAAAAGGCTTAATTCTGACTCTAAATGAGTACATTTAGTAGAATATGAATTAATAGACATTCTTGATAAATTTCTTTAGTTCCAGAAAAAATAAGTTTATAGAAAATGTACACAAAATCATAAATACTGAAAAATAAATGTTAGATTGGGGTTGATTTTTAGTAATGCTTAGAAAATATAGATATAGGCAGCATGCCTAAAATAGATTAAAGGATACTAAGAGGTACATTGAGCTTTGACTGAAATGATATAGTAATAGTATGATGTAAGACAAATTGCTCAATTCTGTTACAAGTAATTTTACATAGTTTCAATGGAATCTAATAAACTATTATTAGAAGGCTTAATGTGTAATACATTTTAGGATCGTAACAATTAAGGGAGTTTAAATGTATTAAATGTACTTCATTAATAAAGTTCTAATATCCATCTTCTCATGAAAGTATGCCTTTAATTTTTTCCACCTTTCTGTACAAAGGTATCTGTGTGTGTGTGTATGTCTGTGTGTATGTATGTGTGTGTATGTATGTGTGTATGTATGTGTGTGTGTGTGTGTTTTCCACCTTTCTGTACAAAGGTATCTGTGTGTGTGTGTGTGTGTGTGTATGTGTGTGTGTTTTGCCAGAAAACAGAAAGTTGGAGGGGAAAATTATGTACAACTAAAAATAGCAACAGCTCTTTTTTTATTTAAATAAATGTTAAATCAACACTCATAGGATTTTCTCTCATCAGTTGAAATATAGTTTAGGGAAGCCATTACAAATGCATCATAAATTTATACCTTAGGAACTAAACTTAATGGTTCTTAGCAGGCCCATAAAGTCACAAACAATTTAAACTAATACTACACAAAAATAAGACATCCACACCAAAATATCAGTAAGTTTCAAAAGACAAAACAACTTTTATTTTCTTAGCTACATATATGTAAATTGCAGATGGTATCTGGCACAATTCATAATGGTTGAAAAACAAAACAAAACAAAACAAAACACCATCTCCCATGAGGATGAAGATGATACACTTACTCAACAGTGTCTATTGTATATCAGGAAATTCTTTGGGCCCTCTAGTGGGCCAAACAGAAAATGATTCTGTGGGCAAGTGTAAAAAGATGTTTTCACAAGGCACCTAGTTCTCTCATGGAAACAAAACGTGATGCTATTTCACTGGCTTAAAGAGATGGGGCTTTAGAACCCAGTGTTCATTGTTGAAGAAAAGTCTTTTTTAATTAATAATAATAATAATAATAAAAGGTTACTGAATCTTCCCAGCCCAGGTATAGATTGCTCATGGCTGTAGAAGAGTCAGAGTTTACAGGCTAGCAGAGTGACATGTGTTCAGTTCCCAGGGGAAGTAGCCACGACGGGCACCTCAAATACAATAGCCTTGGCGAAATTGCGTCTGACCAGGAGAAGAACAGCAGCCAGAGAGACTGACTTCTGATTGACTGTGCTTTTAAGTCTATTCAGTCAACCCACAATGCTTTATGTATTTGCATAGACCAGATCCACCCACCGTCCACCTGCGTTTGTGCAGATCACCATTCCCTCTGTCGCCAAGGCTGACGTCAGCCTAGCGCTGTGCCCGACTTCCTATGGCCCACTAGTAGACTGCATTACAACAGAGAGATAATTCACCAGGTAAGGTGCCTGCATTGTCACATTGACTGCTACCATAGTTCATACTCCTGAACCACACAGAAAGCTCTATGGCCACAGAGCTTTAGTTCTGTGATCTCTCACTTGCTTCTTCTATCTGAATGAAAAAGTGACCTGAGAAGTAAATTATGAATGCGCAAGAACCTAATTCAATAAGAAAAAGTAAATAAAACAAAACAGGGGCCAGGTGGTGGTACACCTGGTTGAGCACACTTTACAGTGTGCAAGGACAGGGGTTTGAGTCCCCGTCCCCACCTTCAAGCAGAAGCTTTGTGAGTGGTGAAGCAGTGCTACAGGTGTCTGTCTCTCCCCCCCCTCTATCACCACCCCCTTCCTTCTCGATTTCTGGTTGTCTCTATCCCATAAATAAAGAAAGAAAATAAAAATTATAAAAAAAGAAAACAAAACAACAATGCATTTTCTGAGTGTTTAAATGTAACAATTTGAAAGCATTGCTAATTTTCCTATTATATAAAGATTCTTAACACATTTTGAAGACCAAGCTCAAGTTCAAATTTCACTAGCTAGACAAGGGAGAGAGAAAGAGAAACACTTGTAGCACTGCTTCACCACTTGCAAAGCTTTTCCCCTGAGGGTGGGGGCTGGGGGCTCGAACTTGGGTCCTTGTGCACTGTAACATGTGTGCTTAACCAGGGGTGTCACCACCGGGCCCCTTTATTTAAATTTATTTTAAAGCCAAAGATAAAAGGCAAGGATAGATACATGTATGATAAATTGACAGATACTGCTAGAGCTAAATATATAGTAACACTATGTCATGTATATGATAGCTTTTCCCTGATTAATTTTACTAATTATATAGGCAACAAGTGATTAATAATTACCAATGCTAATTTATTGTAAATGAGCAAATCATTATTAGCATTTGTGTTAATTGTCATTGTGTTAATTGCCATTATGTTAATTGGCATTCAATGCAGTGATGGTGTCAAATGTAATAGCTTTATTAATTAGGATCTAAACACTCTTGATAATTCGAAATGCACTTGTTAAAAACATCCTTTATTTCATACAGGAAAACTGATTTCTTCAAAATGAAAAGCATGAATTTATATAAAAATATTTACCCTATGAATTGCTCTTTAAAATATTACTGATTATTTGATAGAAAATGTATTTGACAGAAATATTTATGGTGAGGCCCTGCCTTGATAAGTACCATTAAGTATGCTTTCACAGATAATGAGATTTTGAGTGAAGAAATTGAATGATGTGGATTTGGATAAGTTGATGGCCAAAAAAAGTTTGTTGTCCTTAGTAGAAATACCCTTTCATCTTTATTATAGTTGTGAGGAATGGATAGTTGTGATTAACCTGACTTAAATAAAGAAAGGGCTAGTGGGCTAGTAGCAAATGAAGCAAAGTAGAATTCTAAAAGACAAGATGAAATGCTTCAAGTGTCTTCCAAGAATATATTTTTGGAGGGGTCAGGTGGTGGTGCACCTGGTTAAGCGCACATTACAGTGTACAAGGACCCAGGTTCAAGCCCCTGGCCTCCACCTGTAGGGGAACAGCTCCATGAGTGGTGAAGCAGGGCTGCAGGTATCTCTCTGACTCTCTCCCTCTCTATCTTCTCCATTCCTCTCAATTTCTCTCTGTCTCCATTCAATAATAAATAAATACAATATAATAAAAATGAAAAAGAATATATTTTTGGAATCTCTCATTTGAGAAGAATATTTTACAGATCTTTCTAATTTTCTTTACATTTTCAAACTCTAAAATGTTGGTATCATTTGTAGTGGTAGTAAAGATGATATATATTTATATATTTATATACAGGGCTGGGGAGATAGCATAATGGTTATGCAAAAAGACTTTCATGCCTGAAGTGTCAAGTATCTCAGATTCAATCCCCAACACCACCATGAACCAGGGGTAAGCAGTGCTCTGGGTTCTCTCGCTTTCTGTTTCTTTCACTCTATATCTTTTTTTTTTTTTTGCCTCTAGGGTCATCCCTAGGACTTGGTGCCTGCATTATGAATCCACTGCTCCTGGAGACTATTTTTTCCCTTTTGTTGCCCTTGTTGTTTATCGTTGTTATTATTATTGTTGTTGCTGTCGTTGTTGTTGGATAGGACAGAGAGAAATCGAGAGAAGGGAGGGCAGAGAGAGGGAAAGATATACACCTGCAGATCTGCTTCATCGCTTGTGAAGTGAAGCCCCTATGAGTACTGAGCCTGGGGGCTGGAACCTGGGATCCTTACACCTGTCCTTGGGCTTCACGCCATGTGCCCTTAACCCGCTTCGCTACTGCCCAGCCCCCTCACTCGGTATATTTTTCATTAAAAAATAAGTAAAATATTAAAAGTATATAATACATATATATACACATATATATTCTGTTCACTATGACTGATACCCAATTTAGATTATTCTTATATACTTCCCACTATTTTTTCTAAATATGTGTCTTTGATGAGTATGAAAATCTATAGAAGTTATATTAGCTAAGTATGAAAATGAGCTAGATTTGTCCTGGCAGAAGAGATTACTTGGCTAGTGTGCTGCTTTGCCATATGTTTTTTTTATTTTAATTTTTTAAATATTTATTTTCTCTTTTGTTGCTCTTGTTTTTCATTGTTATAGTTATTGATGTCGCCATTGTTAGATAGGACAGAGAGAAATGGAGAGAGAAGGGGAAGACACAGAGGGGAAGAGAAAGATAGACATCTGCGGATCTGCTTCACTGCCTGTGAAGCAACTGCCCTGTAGGTGGGGAGCCAGGCTCTAACCGGTATCCTTATGCCTGTCCTTGTGTTTTGTGCCACCTGCCGTGCTACCTTTTTGCCACTCCCTTTGCCATATGTTTGGCAGAGGTATGAATCAAATTCCCACCACATTGAAGGAAACTTCAGTGCTGTGGTGTCTTTTACTCTCTATTTCTCTATCTAAAACAAACAAAAAGCAAAACAAAAAAATAAGAGGATAGATTTTTTTTTTCAAAACTTTTCATTTTCTTTTTTTTTTTTTTAGAGGATAGATTTTATAGATTCCATACATACAGACAAGTGTTCTCTTTTTTAAAATGACTACAGAAGATTTTGTAGAAAACTTAATATTACTGAAATTGTATCATTTCATCTGATTTACTAGGGCTTAAAGTGTCCTGTGGGACTATTAGATGATTCTCCTGACCTCTCAAATGCAAGTGACCTGGAAGCTAAGCTCCGTTATGCTGCCTAATTTCTGTGAGGAAGAAATTGGTGATTAGACACTTTTAATTACTCCCTGTTTCCTGGACTACCTAGATTTAGGAGGTGCAGGTAGCTGTGTTATTTGGATCCTCCTAATAACACTGAGGGCCCACACAAACTCTTCCAACATACTTCCTGAAGTCAGGCGATTTAAGAACCATTCCCCTAGGGGCAGCCATAGGAGCTGGAGAACTAGATTTATGGACAAAATCTTTCCTGGGAGAAGCTGGAAATTTGATGTTATCACTTGTGCTACATTAAGGGGAGCGGTGACTCTGGAAATCCCAACATGCCCATTTAAGCTCCTTCAGGACTACTGGATACTGAGGTCTATAATCTTTTTTGGACAATAGCTAAGAAACTGAACATACACACTCCTTCCAGAGAAAAACTGGGAACATTACTGCTTTCTCCTACACTGAACCAAGGGACATAGCCTTGGGAAGTATTTTAAACCCTTTTGAGTAATTGTCTCTTGGTTTAATGTGGTTCTGGGGAACTAACAGCTGTAAAGCACCATTGACTCTCTGAGCTAGGGATTTGAGAGTATCTCACAACTGGCAACTATAAAAGCTAGGTTGCTAGATAGGTAGGCAATCTACTTCCAGCTAGAAACTAGAGACGGGTTTTATTGTTGGAGCTAGTCATGGGAGAAGGCAAAAGAAGACCCCCACACACTCTGTTAGGCTTCCCAAAGGATCCCAGTTAGTTCCCAGTTGCAAAGTGATTAGAAGCTTGACTTTTGAGTTGCTGCTGGGAAAGTATGTAGTCTGCTCTCTTTCCAGGAGAAGCTTGAGTCTGAGGAAATATTCCTAGAAGGTCTCACAACCTATTTGAAAACTACTTCCTTAATTTTTTTTTTATCAGAAAAGTTTTTTTTTAGGGGTGCTAGGGAGATAGCATAATGGTTATTAGGGAGATAGCATTTTGGTTATTACTCAAAATGCTTTTCATGCTTGAGTCACCAAAGGTCCCATGTTTAATCCCCAGTACTATTTTAGGCCAGAGCTGAGCAGAGTTCTGGTAAAAATATATTAATTAATAAGTAAATTAATTGATTAAATAAACCTTGGGGGGGGGGCCTTGAGACCTACCTCTTCAAGCTGGATGATTAAGTAGTCAGTGTATTGGATGGTCCTAAATGTTGGGGAACTATGTATGTGTAACTTAAAGCCCATGGGAGTTGAGGGCTCCTTATTAACTGCCAGGAGATGCACTGTCATGATGATTTATGGTACAAGTGTATCTTAGATTTACTTTTTTAAAAAAATTATTTTTATTTACTTATTGGATAGAGACTGTCAGAAATCAAAAGGGAAGGGGAGGTAGAGAGGAAGAGAGACAGAGACACTTACAGCACCACTTCACCACTTGCAAAGCTTTCCCCCAGCAGGTGGGGACTGGGGGCTCGAACCCATGTCATTATGCATTGTAACATGTGCTCTCAACCAGGTGCGCTACCATCAGCACCCCCGCCCAATCTGTCTTTATGTAGATGTTATCACAGTTGCCCAGTCAGTAGGAGTTAGTCAACTAATTGTTTTCTTTTGAAAAGTTAATTCATGGCTAGTTGAACCTTTGGTAAGTCAATGGGGGTATGGGATGCCATCAGATATCTTTCTGATGTCACTGCTGAATATATGATAAATATGATCTCGAACCAAGGTTTTCTTGTTAGAGCAAGTAAAAATAATAAAAATAAGGCGAGTGAGATAGTTCACTGAGTAAGGCCCTGGCCTTGCTATGACATGGTCAAGTTTTGAGCCCCGATATTACACGACAAGTATGATGAACCCAAGGAGGCTTTGGTGCAGTGGTGTCTTTTCTTCTCTCTGTTCCTGACTGCATTAAAAATTATCCCCAGAAGCTTCATGAGTGGTGAAGTAGTGTTGCAGATCTTTCTTTCTCTCAGTGTCCCACTCCCTCCCAGATTCTTTGTCCTATCAAATAAAAATAATAATAATGAATTAATATATATTTTAAATATTGATTTATTTATTTCCTTTTTGTTGCCCTTGTTTTTGTTGTTATAGCTATTGTTGTTGGTGTTGTCGTTGTTGGATAGGACAGAGAGAAATGGAAAGAGGAGGGGAAGAAAGATAGTGGGAGAAAAAGATAGATAGATACCTTTAGATCTGCTTCACTGCCTGTGAATCGACTCTCGTGTTGGTGGGGAGCCAGGGGCTCTAACCGGGTTCCTTATGCTGGTCCTTGCACTTTGCGCCACATGCACTTAACCCTCTGTGCTACCGCCTGACTCCCTAATAAATATTTTTTAAAAAGGAAAATATGCCCATTATTACATAGTGTCAGGAAAACACAAATCAAGACCATGGTGAGCTACTACCTCACACGTAGGAGAATGACCTATATCAAAAAGACGAGAAGCAACAAATGCTGGTAAGGGTGTGGAGGATAGGGAACCATTGCCATACATTGTTGAGAATGAAAATTGGTCCAACTTCTATGTATAACAGTATGAATATTTCTGTAAATGTTAAAATGAGAAAGGGATTCTGAGGAGGGAAGGCAAGGAGGGGACTGGGTGGAGTTGAAAGTACTGGGGTCCTTCCTGATAATGTTGGGAAAGGACCTACTTAGGGGGTTAGACTGTTCTGCAGACACCAGTCATGATGAAACGAGAAATTGTACTCATATGTCAACAACTGTAGCATAATGATAAAAAAGTAAATAAGTAAGCATCCTGGAACAGTATAATCATGTTTGTACAAAGTGTTGGCTCTACAAGAAAATAGAGTAAGAATAAATAAAGATTTAAAAAATTAAAAGGGAGTCAAGAGGTAGAGCAGCGGGTTAAGCGCAGGTGGTGCAAAGCAAAAGGACCAGCTTAAGGATCCAGGTTCGAGCCCCCGGCTCCACTCCCCACCTGCAGGGAAGTTACTTCACAGGCGGGGAAGCAGGTCTGCAGGTATCTGTCTTCCTTTCCTCCTCTCTGTCTTCCCCTTCTCTCTCCATTTCTCTGTCCTATCCAACAACAATGACATCAATAATAACTGCAACAATAAAACAACAAGGGCAACAAAAAAGGGAATAAATATTAAAACAATTTAAAAAAAGAAAATAGAGTAAGGAGAAATATACATATATATAATTTAAAAAATTAATTTCTTCCTTAATTCTTTTCCTTTATATACAATTCAAGGTTTCTGGCCTGTAGTAGTAGTTTCTTTCTAATGAATTATAATTTAAATTTCATATAGAGCAGATGTACTGTCAATTAATTCTTTTCATTTTTGTTTGTTTGAGAAAGCATTCATTCTTTATTCTTTTTTTAAATCTTTATTTATTGGATAAGGACAGCCAAAAATCAAGAGGGAAGAAGGTGACAGAGAGGGAGAGAGATAGAGAGACACCTGCAGTACTGCTTCACCACTCGCAAAGCTTTCCCCCTGCAGGTTGGGACCAGGGGCTCGAACCCTCATCCTTACGCATTGTAATACATGCGCTCAACCAGGTGTGCCACCACCCGGCCCCTTCATTCTTCATTTTTGAAGGAGAATTTCAAAGGTCATTAAGTTGGGGCCAGATGGTGATGCGCACATGTTGCAATGCACAAGGACGCAGGTTCGAGGCTGGTACCCACCTGCACAGGAAAGCTTTGCAAGTGGTGAGGCAGGGCTGCAAGTGTCTCTCCGTAATCTCTCTTCCTCTCTATCTCCCCCTTCCCTCTCAATTTCTTTTTTAACAATTTATTTATTTATGAGAGGGGGAAAAAATAATGTGACTACCTCTATTTATTTATGAGAAAGATAGGAGAGAGAGAAAGAGAACAGACATCACTCTGGTACATGTGCTGCTGCAGGGATTGAACTCAGGACCTCATGGTTGAGAGTCGGATACTTTGTCCACTGTGCCACTTCCCGAACCATGTTCCCTCTCAATTTATGACTGTCTCTATTCAATAAATAAATAAAGGATAAAAAAGTAATCAAAGGGAGGATAGACAGTAGCGCAGGCGGGTTAAGCACACATAGCCCGAAACTGGCTCAAGCCCCCCACCCCCCACCTGCTATGGGGGAAGGGGTTGTTTCACAAGCGGTGAAGCAGGTCTGCAGTGTCTGTCTTCCCATTCTCTCTCAATTTCTCTCTGCCTATCCAACAACAATGACATCAATAGCAATGATGAACAGCAAGGGCAACAAAAAGTGGGAAAAAAATGGCTTCCAGGAGCAGTGGATTTGTAGTGCTGGCATCGAACCCAGTGATAAACCTGGAGGCAAAAAAAAAAAAATCAAAGAGTTTTTATTAGATAGAAATTCTTTTTCCTTTCAACATTTTAAATACTTTATTCCCTCCCTGCTTCCACGGTCTGAGGACAAATGATATGTACTTTGTTCCTTTATGTGTAAATTGCAGTATTTTTTTTTTCAGTTTTCACTCAGGATTTTTACTGTATCTTTGATTTCTGTAGTCTGAAAATTATAGGTAAAGATAGTTTTGTTTTGTTTGCATTTAACCTGTTTGGCATTAGTTGACCTTGTTAGTATGGACAGTGATGGTTTTTGTGTATGACATTAATCTTGTAGGAATTCTCTGTCACTGTTCCAATTTTTTTTCTTCTATTCCCTTTTCTATTAATTCTCCTTTTGGTTTTTCCCATGATGAAAAATGTTACACATTTTACTTTTTTTTTTCTATAGTCTTTGGATATTCTGTTACTTAATTTTTATTATATGTTTTATTATATCTTGTTATCATTTTATTGGGGTATTAATGGCTTATAGTACAGTTATTATCACATGGGCATGGTTGTTATCTGTTGGTCTGCTTCTAAATTCTGCTTCTAAGACCCCTCCTGTTTCATTGGTTTAATCCTCCCTGCTTAACAGTGTATTATATTTACATAACCACTGTTAACTAAGCACCACCCTGCCTCCAGGGCATTGGTTTAATCCTCATTGTTTTGCATGCTTTTTCCTTCTCCCCACCCACTATCCTATATACATCCTCTTTGGACCTGACACTTTCGCCTCAGGATATATAAGGACAGGACTGTGATTAGAGATAGTTTAGATTTTGCTGTGTTCCACATGAATACAGACTGAACTGCATACCACTCAGCCATGAGTCCCTGGTCATCTCTCTCTCCCACCCGCGAAGCTAGCCGGGCAGTTATCTCCCTGTGGTAGACATCTGCAAAACACTCTCACTCCAACTTAGGTTAATTTATTTATTTGACTTGAGTACTGCTGAACTCTGGCTTTCGGTGATGCTAAGAACTGAACCTGGAATGGTTGAGTTTCAGGTATATAAGTACCCTTTGGTATATAAGTACCTTTGCTATTTCCTGATCTTCAGGGAAAAAATAGTGTTCTCAGTAACTTTCCAGGCAAAAAAGTTAGGAGTCTATGGCTCTCAAGCTTTCCTACTTTCTGTATCATGATGTTTTTTTTTTTTTGTAAAATTCTGACTAACAGAAAGCTTGTTACACACAGTTCTCATTCTAAAGGGATAAGCACACAAATAAAACAGCTGTGGGTTGGGCAGTAGCGCAGCAGGTTGAGTGAATGTGGCGCAAAGCACAAGGACATGCACAAGGATCAGTTGAGCCTTAGGCTCCCCACCTGCAGAGGAGTTGCTTCACAAGCAGTGAAGCAGGTCTGCAGGTGTTCATCTTTTTTCTCCCCTCTGTCTTCCCCTCCTCTCTCCATTTCTATGGCCTATCCAGCAAAGAACGATATCAGCAACAACAACAATAATAACCACAACAAAGCTACAACAACAAGCACAAAAAGGGGGGGGGGGATGGCCTCCAGGAGCAGTGGATTCATGGTGTAGGCACTGAGCCCCAGCAATAACCCTGTAAGCAGAAAAAAAAATAAAACAGCTATGTGTGGTGTGTCTGTAAGTCAGTGATGTTTGTCTTTTTATTTTTCCAAATTCAATTTTAATGTATAAATTACTGCTTGAAAAATGGGCACTGTGACCAATAGGAGTTAGTTTTTGCCTGCTTTATTAGCTTCACATAATCTATTTACTACTCTAGGGTCTTATCTAGTAAACTTGAACATTTAAAATTGTGGTTTTATCAGCAATAAGTGTTACATTCCTCACTTTTGTTAGAGATTTATATTGCCACTTCATTTGAATTGCTGTTAGGAAAATCTGACACTTTATCTCTGGAACTAAAAAGTATATAAACATCATTTTAAACCCCCAAATAAAATTATCATTAACCATAATTCAGAAGAGAATTATACAGCAGAAAAAAATAGTAAGATAATTTCTTTCAAATTTTTAATTATCATTTCCCATGATATTTAGTGATACTAAAAAATTCAGAGTACAGATCTATTTTTTTTATGAACTGAGAACGTTACTAAATGATTAAACATTTGGTCATTAAGATCATTATTTATCATTTTAACTTGAAAAATGAGATGCAAATATAAGAACTACAAAGTTATGGTGAGAAATATTGTTTGATATGTATTGCTTCCATAAATTTGCTTTCTACTGAAATAGAGAAAGAACAGGCTAAATGTGAACAAAAGGAATAACACTGCTTTATACAGAAAGGGGCCAGGTGGTGGCATACCCAGTTAAGCTCATACAGTACTAAGCATAAGGACCCACAGAAGGATCCGGGTTCCAACTCCTGGATCCCCACCTAGGGGGAAAGCTTCATGAAACATGTCTGCAGGTGTCTTTCTCTCTCTCCCTCTCTATCTTCTCCTCCCCGCTCTCAATTTCTCTCTATCCTAAATAATAAAATAGTAAAAATGGCGACCAGGAGTAGTGTATTCGGAATGCTGGAACTGAGCCCGAGTGATAACGCTGAAGGCAAATAAAATAAAATAAAATAAAATAAAATAAAATAAAATAAAAACCACATAACTGTATATGTTAACTATAAGAGCTGATTGCTAGTAATCTATTTCTGTACTCCCTGTTTGCTATGTTATGCACCAATGAAATTGTGCTAAGTAACTTATAGACCTATGTCTATCGATATAAATACCCTGTACAACAAAGTTTGGCTGCTGGTATTCTTTTTTGGAGAGATCCCAAACCAAGCCTGCTGCCAGCATAAATAAAGTTTCACCTTAAATAAATTTTAAAAAAATAAATAAAAATAAACAAAAGAAGGGAGTCAGTCGGTAGCACAGCGAGTTAAGGGCACGTGGTGCAAAGCGCAAGGACCCAATTAAGGTTCCAGGTTGGAGCACCCGGCTCCCCACATGTAGGGGATTCTCTTCACAGGTAGTGAAGCAGGTCTGCAGGTGTCTATCTTTCTCTCCCCTTCTCTGCCTTCCCCTCCTTTCTCCATTTCTCTCTGTCCTATCTAACAACGACATCAGTAACAACAACAATAATAACTACAACAACAATAAATAAACAACAAGGGAAACAAAAGGGAAAATAAATAAATTTTAAAAATAAATAATGTTTCACCTTTTCCAACTATTTGGTTCTCTCTTATTTGCTGCTTCTCTACATCTTTCCTTTCACTCTAGCAAGTTTATATACTTGAGTCATGTCATTCAAAACTTAAATTGACTTGAGAAATATGTACTTTAATTCCACAATTAATAAGCTCTGAGAAAAGTGCAGGGTCATATATATGCAAGAGTTGGTGATTTTGTTGGTGTCCTGTATATTAAAAAAAAAATGAGGACATGAATGGGAGCAGAGGGAAAAATATGTGGATACTTCTTGAGATGCCACATTTTGTAACTCTTGCCTCTCACACTTGACCTACAGTATCATATGTTGTACCCACAATACCATGCATATGATATATCACTAGGTTTAAGTATCTAGACAGTCATCAATCAGTCCACTTATTATAAGGTTTTGAACTGAGTCAAAATTCCATGCTGGAACTTTATTAGTTTCCCCATGGTTTTCAAAGATCAAGAACATTTTAAAATTTTACCTAAGGATTCAATATTAACCTTTATGCTATATAAAACCGCAGGCCTGTTGAGTATCTGTGGCTGACAGTCTCAGAGGCTAATGATTGGTGAACTGATGCTTAGGCACAGTTTCCTAGAAGTCATGGCATTTTCAGACTACATTAAAAAGATGAAACTGCATTTGGTTATGCCCACAAAAATAAAAGGTCTTTGTACATTTTGTGGTTGACCTTGCTTCCACAGGGATTCACAGGTGTTCTGCTCTATACTGAGAGGCAAAAAAAATAGACATAAGCACATTGCTTTTTTTGACAGACTTTTTAGTGCAGCCATATAAGGTCTTCTGGTTTGTGCAATTAAAATATGTGTTTCTATTATGTTTGTAAAATTCTAAAATGATTAGTTGAAAATTTATGTTTCATGACAATTACATATGGATTTTATTCTACAACATATGAGGGGTATGGGGGAATTACTTTATAACACAAAGCCTGGCAAAATCCATAAATAATTCTCTTAACCTGACATGATTTTGACCTTATGTGAAATCCATTTTGGGGTGTCAACAGGACTGGATATCTATGGAAATAGAAGAGGTTTTCATTTATACTTTTTTGATTTTTAAAACTTTACAGTTAGCATCACTCTCACTGAAGTGATTTTTTTGATGGAGAAACTGACATTATGTCTATGTTTATGTTTCTGTACTTAGTTATAGATAACTTTAAAGTCATCTGCAGTGGAAAATATCTGGAAGCAAAAGTGTTTTGTCTATTTCCTAGAAAGTAATAAAACAGTTAACAACGGTAAATTAATGTTATCTTCCCTCATATAGCTAAATATTCCCATGTGAAATCACTTTTAATATTTGATGAGCTTTGATTTTATAGGAGGAAAATAGTATATAGGGTCCAGATTGTCCACATGCTAGTGTGTATTTGTTAACTACTTAAGTATATCAGTTCAAATATTTGATATATAATATTACATAAAAAGTGTATATAAATATAGTGTATAAGTAAAAAGATAATATCTCCATTTTTATCATTTTGAAAATATTTGGCAAGGACTTTTAACTTTATAATTAAAAAAATTTATAAAAAGGAAACATTGACAAAAATCATAGGATAAGAGGAGTACAACTCCACACAATTCCTACCACCAGATCTCTGTATCTCTTCCCCTCCCCTGATAGCTTTCCTATTCTTTTTTTAAATCTTTTTTATAATATTTATTTATTTTCCTATTTGTTCATCCTGTTTTTATTTTGTTGTAATTATTGTTGTTGATGTCGTCGTTGGATAGGACAGAGAGAAATGAAGAGAGGAAGGGAAGACAGAGAAAGAGAGAGAGAGAGAGAGAGAGAGAGAAAGACAGACACCTGCAGACCTGCTTCACTGCATGTGAAGCAACTTTCCTGCAGGTGGGGAGCTGGGGGCTAGAACTGGTATCCTTATCACAGGCCTTGCGCTTTGGCCATGTGTGATTAACCTGCTGAGCTACCGCCCAACTCCTGGCTTTCCTATTCTTTATCACACTGGGAGTATGGACCCAAGGTCATTGTGGGATGCAGTAGGTTGAAGGTCTGGCTTCTGTAATTGCTTCTGCACTGAACATGGGCATTGACTGATTGATCCATAGTCCCAGCCTGCCTCTCTCTTTCCCTAGTAGGGTGGGGTTCTGGGGAAGTGGAGTTCCAAGGCACATTGGTGGGTTTGTCTGTCTAGTTAAGTGTGGCTGGCATCATGATAGCATCTGGAACCTGGAGGTTGAAAAGAGAGTTAACATACAAAGCCAAACAAATTGTTGAGGAATCATGGACCTAAAGGCTGGAATACTGCAGATGAAGTGTTGGGGGGTACTCACTGCAGACTCTTGTGTACTTATGTTTTCAGGTATATATTTTGCCCTGGTTTATGCACACGTGTGAACATATGCTCTATCTCAGGGGCCTTGGTCTATATCTAGGTTTGCGGAATTTATTAGGAAGTGAACCACCTGGGATGGAATTAGAGAATACTATGAAAGGAAAGGTCTCACCCGTGTAATGAAGCTGAAGGGTTGTCATTCCACACCTGAAGTTTCTGGACACAGTCTGAACTGAAGCATGCTGGGATGGCACTCATTGCATTGATTAAGTTGCAATCGGCGGATGCTATATTATTTGATTTGAATTGAGAGAAGAATGCAAGAAAGTGGGCCCCACCCTAAGGTTCCAGGACTGGGGGAAATATAGGCTCTATTCTGTAAATGTGAGGTTCCTGCTGACTTAGGGTTTAAAAGACAATAGATAGTTATTTTTATCATCACATTATTTGGTAATTGGGTTAACTTTGAAAAGTCCCTTTCTAAGGATTTTCTGTATAATAGCCAGCATCTTGTATGTAGCTATGCCACTGGTTGCTTCTGTTCTATCTGGTCTAGACTTTTGAGAAAGTCAGCATATCAAAGACTCAGCTTATGTATCAAAAAGACTCAGTTTGTGTTTTAAAAAGTTTGAGACATACAATTAATTTTTCCCCTCTCATATTAATTAAATAGTGATGTATATGACTACAGATTAATAGGAGTGTACATAAACACCATTCCCACCACCAAAAGACTGTGTCCCATGCCCCCCCACCTCCCTGGGACGCTGCATGTCCACCCTCCCCCTCACCACAGGGTTTTTACTTTGATGTCCTACTCTCCATTCAATCAGATCCTACTTTTAGTTTCCCTTTCTGTTATTCTTTCTCAACTTTTGTTGATGAGTGGGATCATCCCATACTCATCTTTATCTTTCTGAATTAGTTCACTTAACATAATTCCTTCTAGCTCTGTCCAAGATGGGTCAGAGAAGGTGGGTTCATTGTTCTTGATAGGTGCATAGTATTCCATTGTGTATATATACCACAGCTTTCTCAGCCACTCATCTGTTGTTGGGCACCTGGGTTGCTTCCAGGTTTTATCTATTATGAATTGTGCTGCTATCAACATAGGTGTACACAGATCTTTTTGACTGGACATTATGAATGCTTGGGGTATATCCCCAGGAGAGGACTTATTGGATCATATGGAAGGTCTATGTTTAGCCTTGTGAGAGTTCTCTAGACTGCTCTCCACAGAGGCTGTAAAAATTTACATTCCCACCAGCAGTGTAGAAGGGTTCCTTTGTCCCCACAGCCTCTCCAACATTTGTTGCTGCTGTCCTTTTTGATGTATGCCATTCTCACAGGTGTGAGGTGGTATCTCAATGTTGTCTTAATTTGCATTTCTCTGACAATCTGTGACCTGGAGCAGTTTTTCATGTGTTTGTTAGCCTTTTGTGTTGTTAAAATTCGGTGGCTCCAGCTGGCCGGGCTAGCTTCACGGGCGGATAACAGAGACGACCAGAGACATACGGCTGGGCAGGGAAGCTGTATTTCTTTATTCAGGAACAACGATTCATAAACTAAGACAAACTAATCACCAAACAGAACTCTGCTGTCTCTTTGCGGTGGCGCAAGCACTCTCTCTTCTTCAACTCTGGAACTCTGGCGGCGTACCAAGTGGGCCCGCGAAACTAACTGGACTGATCCAATTCTCTTTGCGGGGGAGAACTAGATCAGGTTGTAAAGCATACAACACTTTTGGATCTCCTCTGAAGGATTCCCTCCTCTGAAGGATTCTTGTTCATATCCTCTGCCCATTTTTGGATGGGTCATTTGCTTTTTTGGTGCTAAGCTTGCTGAGCTCTTTGTATATTTTGGTGATTATAGTCTCTTGTCTGATGTATAGTATGTGAAGATCTTCTCCCATTCTCTAAGGGGTCTCTCTGTTTGTGTGATAGTTTCTTTGGCTGTTTAGAAGCTTTTCAATTTGATGTAGTCCCATTGGTTTGTTTCTGCTTTAGTCTTCCTTGCAATTGGGTTTGTTTCATCAATGATGCCCTTTAGGTTTAGGTGAGAAAGTGTTCCACCAATGTTTTCCTCTAAGTATTTGATAGTTTCTGGTCTAACATCTATGTCCTTGATCCATTTGGAGTTGAGTTCTGTTTCTGGTGTGATTAGGCGGTTCAATTTCATTCTTCTGCATGTTATAACCCAGTTTTCCCAGCACCATTTATTGAAGAGAGCCTCCTTCTTCCATTTAATACTTTGGACCTCCTTATTAAAGATTAGATGTCCATAGGTGTGGGGGTTTAGTTCTGGGCTTTCGGTTCTGTTCCACTGTTCTGTGTGCCTATTTTTGTTCCACTACCAGGCTGTTTTGATGATGATGACCTTATAATACAGTTTGAGATCTGGGAGTGTGATGCCTCCATTTCTATTTCTTTTCCTCAAGATGTTTTTGGCAATTCTAGGTGTTTTCTGGTTCCAGATAAATGATTGCAGTTTTTTTTTTATTCTCTTAAAGAAGCTTGGTGGAACTTTGATGGGTATCACATTAAATTTGTATATGGCTCTGAGGACAATATTCATTTTGATGATATTAATTCCTCCTATTAGTTTCTATTTCCTTGAATAGTGACTCAGTTTTCAGTATATAAGTCTTTCACTTCTTCGGTCAGGTTTATTCCTAGGTATTTTTTTAATTTTGCTGTAACAGTGAATGGGAGTGATTTCTGGATGTCTTCTTCAGATTGATTGTTTGCATAAATAAATGCCACTGATTTTTGTACATTGATTTTGTAGCCTGACACCTTGCTATATTGCCTGATAACTTCCAGTAGTTTTCTGCTGGATTTGTTAGTTTTTTCTTTGTATACTATCATATCATCTGCAAATATTGAGAGCTTGACTTCTTCCCTTCCAATCTGTATTCCTTTGATTTCTTTCTCTTGCCTGATTGCTATGGCAAGAGACAGGAGATTTTATAGGACAGAGAGATATTGAGAGGGGAGGAAGAGATAGAGAGGGAAAGAGAACAAATATACAACTGCAGACTTGCTTCACTGCTTGTGAAGCATCCCCCCTGACGATGGGAACTGGTGGCTTGAATCTGGGCCCTTGTGCATGGTAACAAGTACACTCAGCTAGGTGCACCAACAGCTGACCGCATAAGTATGTCTTCTCATGTGTTCAGATATCTGTCATAGGAGAGATACCAATGCACCTCTCCCCTCTTTGGCACATTCAACACAAAGGATTAAACATGGGCTTTGCCCATTCAAATCCAGTGTTCTGCACATTGATATTATTACTCACTGGCCACTAGATTGCATTTTCTTTGAAAAATTAATTGCTCATTTGCAAGTAATTTCAGTAACTTAATGCTTTGATAGTTACATTAAAATATATAATGAGAGTGATATATAAGGTTTTATTTATTTTTTTCTCACACTACCTTTTCTTTTTTTTTAAGAAAGGATAAATTAACAAAACCATAGAGTAGGAGGGGTACAACTCCACACAATTCCCACCACCCAATCTCCATATCCCATCCCCTCCCTTGATAGCTTTCCCATTCTCTGTCCCTTGGGAGCATGGACCCAGGGTCGTTGTGGGTTGCAGAAGGTGGAAGGTCTGGCTTCTGTAATTGCTTCCCCGCTGAACATGGGTGTTGACTGGTAGGTCCATGCTCCCAGTCTGCCTCTCTCTTTCCCTAGTAGGATGGGTCTCTGGGGAAGCGGAGCTCCAGGACACATTGGTGGGGTCTTCAGTCCAGGGAAGCCTGGCCGGCATCCTGATGGCATCTGGAACCTGGTGACTGAAAATAGAGTTAACATATAAAGCCAAACAAATTGTTGAGCAATCATGGACCCAAAGGTTGGAATAGTGGAGAAGAAGTTTTAGGGGGATACTCACTGCAAACTCTAGTGTACTACTGCTTTCAGGTATATATTTTGCAGTAGTTTATGAATACGTGTGATCATATGCTCTCTCTCTCTCACAGAACCTGGTGTATATCTAGGTTTTGGGACTTTGTTAGAAAGCGAACCACCTGGGATGGAATTAGAGAATACTATGAAAGGAAAGGTCTCACCGGAGTAATGAAGCTGAAGGGTTGTCATTCCATACCTGAAGTCTCTGGACACAGTCTGAGATGAAGCATTTTGAGGGGGCAATCGTTGCATTGATTAGGTTGCGATTGGCAGGTGCAATATTATTTGATATGGATTGGGAGAGGCATGCGGGAAAGTGAGCCCTATCCTAAGCTTCCAGGACTGGGGGAAATATAGGCTCTATAGTGGAGATGTGAGGTTGCTGCTGTCTTAGGGTTCAAAAAGACAATGGGTAGTTATTGTTATCTTCACATTATTTGTTAATTGGGTTAACTTTGAAAAGTCCCTTTGTTAGGGTTTGCTGTATAGTACCCAGTATCTTGTATGTAGCTTTGCCGTTGGTTGCTTCTGATGTACTTGGTCTAGGCTTTTGAGAGAGTCCGCATATCAAATACACAGCCTATATATTAAAAAGACTCAGTCTGTGTTTTAAAAACTTCTAGACATACAATTAATTTCCCCCCTCTCATATTAAGTAGTGACTTATATGACGACACTTTACTAGGAGTGTGCATAAACACCATTGCCACCACCAAAAGACTGTGTCCCATCCCACCTACCCACCCCCACCCCCCACTGGCCCAGAAACCTGCATCTCTACCCCTCCCCACAGGGTTTTTACTTTGGTGCCCTACATTTCAGTTTAGTCAGATCCTGCTTTTAGTTTCCCTTTCAGATCTTCTTTCTCAACTTCTGTTGATGAGTGGGATCATCCCATACTCATCTTTATCTTTGTGACTTAGCTCACTTAACATAATTCCTTCTAACTCTGTCCAAGATGGGTCAGAGAAGGTGGGTTCATTGTTCTTGATAGCTGCATAGTATTCCATTGTGTATATATACCACAGCTTTCTCAGCTACTCATCTGTTGTTGGGCACCTGGGTTGCTTCCAGGTTTTAGCTATTATGAATTGTGCTGCTATGAACATAGGAGTACACACCTCTTTTTGGTTGGGTGTTATGGAGTCCTTGGGGTATAACCCCAGGAGAGGAATTACTGGATCACATGGAAGGTCCATGTCTAGCCTTGTGAGAGTTTTCCAGATAGCTCTCCAGAGAGGCTGGACCAATTTACATTCCCACCAGCAATGTAAAAGGGTTCCTCTGTCCCCACAGCCTCTCCAGCATTTGTTGCTGCTGTCCTTTTTGATGTATGCCATTCTTACAGGAGTGAGGTGGTATCTCAATGTTGTCTTAATTTGCATTTTTCTGACAATCATTGACCTAGAGCAGTTTTTCATATGTTTGTTAGCCTTTTGTATCTCCTCTGAGGTAAATATTTTGTTCATATCCTCTGTTCATTTTTGGATAACAGTATTATGAGGACATACAATTAAATAGAAGTTAAATCTCTCTTAAGGATAGATAAGGTATAGTAGGTAAGTTAAGAAGAGGCAATAGGGAGTCGCGTGGTAGCACAGCAGGTTAAGCCCAAGTGGTGCAAAGCACAAGGGCCAGCATAAGGATCCCGGTTCGAGCCCCTTCAAAGGTGGTGCAGCAAGTCTGCAGGTATCTTTCTCTCCCCCTCTGTCTTCCCCTCCTCTCTCCATTTCTCTCTGTCCTATCCAACAACGACGAAATCAGTATCTATATCAATAAAACAAAGGGAATAAAGAATTTTTTTTAAAAAGAAGAGGTTATAATGCCAGTGTAAATAAATAAATGAATTTTTTTTTTTTTTTACTTACTTACTGGCAAAGACAGATAAATTGATAGGGATGAGGGAAGTAGAAAGTAAGAGAAAGATAGTCACAATACTGCTTCACAGCTCATGAAGCTAACTGCAGGTTAGGACTGGGGGATTAAACCCTAATCCTTGCACACTGTAACATATATGCTCTACCAGGTGCACCACCACTTGGTCCCAGTTCATAATATTTTAAAGAGCATGAAAAACACCTGAGAAATTAGTTAATGATTCATACATTTGTATGGCACATTCAAAACATCCTCAGAGTCTTGCAATAAAAAGTAAAGCGAAGCAGAATGTCCCAGTCCTTGATTACTCTAACCGTGATAACCTTAACCTAAAAAATGTAATCAGGGAAGGATTCCCAGTTCATGCATGGGTTAAGAGAAATATGTAATGGTCAGAAGTGATTGACTGTAATTTAAGCATGGATTTGTCACTTGAAAACGTAGTGATTAAACCTTGATTTTGAATTTAAAAATCCATTTGATACTAAAATGTCTAAATCAGTCTCAACATTTTCAACTATAGTACTTCAGGAGAATGTCAAAAATAATCACTTTAGTTATTACTAATAATGCTTGCACAAGTCTTCATAGAGTACTTGACTTTGTTTCTGATGATGTTATCTTAATCTAAAAAAACACATTCTCCACTTTTTAATTTTAAAAATAGGATACAAATGCTTTGAAAGCATGTTTTCTAATCAGATTTTTTTTTTCAAGTGATACTCTCTACTGCTCAACTTTACTGGGCAGTTCAAAATCAATTTGTATTGTAATTCCTTCTAAAGGAAAACAGAGTGGCAATCACATCTGGCTTAAGAAAATAAACAGATGAATTTCTTTTTGTTTGGGGCTTTTTTCCCCCCACAAAATGTACTGATTTATGCGATTGTCAGGTTTGAATGCATATAACACAACTTTCTCAGATTGAATCCAATTGATTTTCTATAACAGTGTCAAGCATTCAATACATCAACAAGAGCAGTGAGACTCTACTAAATAATTCTTTCAGAAAGAGACTCTTCTCCTTAAACACATAGGTAAAATCCTGTTTTCTGTTTAACAGTTAAGTACCCTGCATCTTCAGTTTTTAACTGTTGTTAATCTCAAATTAACTCCCCATGGAGCGTTATTTTATTTATTTATTTTTCCCAGCATTGACTCAGAGGTAATTTTTAGGATTGATTCAAATCTGAGGTAAGGCTATTAGTTTACATTTAAAAAAGGAAAGCAAAATATTGCTATATTAGCTGATACTGATACAGTTGTCCTGAGAGAGCCAATCAGAATTCTATTCCTCCTTTTACTTATTATATTTATTATTATTTTTTAATATATTTTAATTATTTATTTATTTTTGAGAGAGATGAAGAGAGAGAGAAACACACACACAGAGAAACACCAGAGCACTGCTCAGCTCTGGCTTATGGTGGTGCGGGGGATTGAACCTGGGACTTGGGACCCTCAGGCATGAGAGTCTGTTTGCATAACCATTATGCTGTCTCCCCTGCCCTATTATATTTATTTTAACTGGAGTCCTGTTCAGCTTTGGTTTATGGTGGTGCTGGGGACTGAACCCGAGATCTTGGAGCTTCAGGCATGAAAATCTTTTGCATAACCATTATACACCCTCCACCATACCCTAATGATAATTCTATTTTGCAAAAGATAGAAGACGGATAGTTTACCATAAACATACCATTTGATACTTAGGAGAAAGAAGTATGAGCACATTATCCCATAAAAGAAGGCTAATAAGTTCTGTATGTATAACCCTGATTTACTATTCTTATTTATTCATGATTATATACACAGTTAAATGAATACCATGTGTAGCAGGTTGTTGATGTCTTGTACCTAAGGAATCTGGCTAACATTCATCCTCTTTGTTCTATTGTAATTCTTCTTTGTATACATACATGGAAAGCTATCTCCAAGTTCTCTCTCTCTCTCTCTTTTTTTAAATTTTTAAATCTGATTTTCTGTCTTTTAAATCTTTCTCTCCCATTCATGGATAGTTTAAGATTGTTCTTATCACAGTTCCTGCTCACCAATTTCTCAAGGTTTCTTACTGATTACAGGGCAATATTAATATTTCTAAGTGAAATATGCAGAACACTAAATTCTGACTAGTCTATAGTCCTTTCCTCCTCCCCATATCATAGGTTTGCCTCCTATTATTTCTGTATAAGACACTAAAAACAACTCCTTGTTAGATGCACATATATAAATATATATGCTAAAATGGCAATTTCTCTCATGATTTGGTTTATTATTTCTTTTTTAAAATTTTTGTTACTATTATCTTTATTTATTGGATAGAGATAGTCATAAATCGAGAGAAAAGGAGGAGAAAGAGAGGGAGAGATAGACACCTGAAGCACTGCCTCACCACTTGCAAAGCTTTCCCCTTGCAGGTGGGGACTGGGGACTCGAACCGAGGTCCTTGTTCTTTGCAACATGTGCACTCAGTCAGGTGCGCCGTCATCTGGCACCTTCATTATTTATTTTTAAAATTTTATTACCATTATTGCCATTACATTAACCAAAGCACTGTTCAGCTCTGGGTTATGGTGGTGCTGGGGATTGAACATGGGACCTCAGAGCCACAGGCATAACCATTTTATTTTATTTCATTAATTTTTATTTATTGGATAAGGATAACCAGAAATCAAGAGCGAAGGGGGTGATAGAGAGGGAGAGAGACAGATAGACCCCTGCAGCACTGCTTCACCACTCGCAAAACTCTCCCCCTGCAGGTGGGGTCCTGGGGGCTTGAACCCTCGTCCTTACACATTGTAATGCATGTGCTCAACCAGGTGCACGACCATTATTATGCTATCTCCCCAGGCCCTATCCATTATTTCTTGATTTTCTTTAGCATCTACATTCTTTTAAAAAATATTTATTTATTTAATCCCTTTTGTTGCCCTTGTTTTATTGTTGTAGTTATTATTGCTGTTGTTATTGTTGTTGTTATTGCTATCATTGTTGTTGGATAGGACAGAGAGAAATGGAGAGAGGACAGGAAGACAGAGGGGGAAAGAAAGACACCTGCAGACCTGTGAAGTGACCCCCCTGTAGGTGGGGAGCCAAGGGCTCGAACTGTGAATCTTATTCTGGTCCTTGCACTTTGCACCATGTGTGCTTAACCCGCTGTGCTACCACCCGACACCCTAGCGTCTACATTCTTATTTCTACTTCAAATATGTTAGGTTTTCGGAAAGTCATGGTACATTTTTGCATAGAAAAATGTAGATTGGGGCTGGGTGGTTGTGTACCTGCTTGAGCACACATGTTACAATGTGCAGGGACCTATATTTGAACCCTGAGTTCTTACCTGCAGGGGGAAAACTTTGCAAGTGATGAAGCAGTGTTGCAGGTGTCTCTCTGTCTCTCTCCCTCTCTAATATTCCCTCCCCTCTCCATTTCTGGCTGTCTATCCAACAAATAAATAAAGATAACACACAATAAATGTATTACAAAAAAACACCTCATGATTTTTTCGCTAGCCCAATATTTCATGCCTTTTATGGAAGGGAAGTGAATGTTGGACTCTTAAGCATCAGGTCCCAAGTTTGATCCCCAACACATGTTCGAGGAAGATACTCTGATTGTGTCTCGTTCTCTCATTAATAAATAATAAATATATATGCTTATATATAGCATGCCTTTCATGTATATCTATCTTAATATTACATTAATTAATAATTGATAGCATGCGTATATTAAAAAATGTAATGCCAGGTACATTGAAATTTCTCACCTGCAAAAGTAATCTGCTTTCCGTGTGAATTATGCTTTGAACTGCACCACTTTGGGGGAAGCATCAGTCTTGTGGTTCCTTGCCTTCTGTGCCACTATCTAAAATTGGCCGCCTGGAATAGTGGAATTCCAGTGACCAAACATACATCTATTTTAATACTAATCGTAAGTTATTTACTTAAAAAGCCCTATTTTTCTAAATTGTCTACTTTGAATTCTAGCTAAGAGATACTGTGTAAATTCATGTTTTTATGATGACTTTTATTTTTTTAATTCTTTTATCTTTATTGGATAGAGACAGCCAGAAATCGAGAGGGTAGGATAGATAGGGAGAGATAAAGAGAGACACCTGCAGCATTGCTTCACCACTTGAAAAGCTTTCCCTCGTAGGTAGGGACTTGAACCAGGTCCTTGAGCACTGTAACATGTGCGCTCAACCAGGTGCAACACCACCCGGTCCCAACTTATTATATTTTAATAATTTTGTCCTAGAGAAAATTCAACTAGTTAAGTATTGATATCTTTTATTTTTCTTTCAAAAATACTTCATTATTTTTTTAATTTTAAAATTAACTTTATTTTTATTTATTATATAGAAAAAGCCAGAAATAGAGAGAGTAGGGGGAGATAGAGAGGGAGAGTGACAGAGAGGCACTTGCACCCCTGCTTCACCACTTTCAAAACTTTCCCCCTACAGGTGTGGACCAGGGGCTTGAACCTGGGTCCTTGCAAATTATAACATGAGTGCTCAACCAGGTACACCACTACCCGCCCCCTCAAAAATACTTTACACACCAAAGTCTAGGGACACCTGATATTTGTTACCAAACTGTGTGTACATTTTTAAAATTTTATAGAATATTTTATTTACTTGTTTATTGGACAGAGACAGATAAATTGAGAGGGAAGGAAAAGATAGAGAGGGAGAGAACAGAAAAACACCTGCAGAATTGCTTCATCACATGAAGTTTTGCCCTACAGGTGGATATATATATATATATATATACATATATATGCAAACACTAAAGAAATAGTTTCAACTGCTAAAACTAAACTGAAGATAGAGCTAGCAATGTCACTGCTTAAGTAAGTGAATTGACTGTATTAGGGATAGAAAATATAATTAAACTTTTTTTAACAATTTAATAATGATTAACAAGATTGTAAAATAACAGGAGTATAATTCCATACAGTTCCCACCAATAGAGTTCCATGTCTGGTCTCCTCCGTTGGAAACTTCCCTATTGTTTCTCCCTCTGGGAGTATGGACCAAAATTCTTTATGGGGTGCAGAAGACGGAAGGTCTGGCTTCTGTGACTGCTTCTCTGCTAAACATGGACATTGGCAGGTTGATCCATACTCTCAGCCTATTTCTCTCTTTCCCTAGTGGGGCAGGGCTCTGGAGAGGTGAGAATTTGGGACACATTGGTGAGGTTACCTGCCCAGGGAAGTCAGGATGGAATCATAGTAGTGTCTGCAGCTTCATTGCTGAAAGGCAGTAAAGTAAGATATAAAGCAGGACAGATTGTTTAATAAACAGGGACCCGAAGGTAGAAATAGAGCAGATGTAATTAGGGGTCTTTAGGTGGGAAGAAGCTGAGAAATCAATTTTAGGTATGTTCTAAGGGGCCTATAACTTTAGCAATTTCTGCCTAAGCCTGATAGCTAACATGCAAGTAGACTAAAAATATTGTCTGGGAAGATGATGACAAAGTTGAGAATAGGGCTAGAAAGCTGGATTAGGGCAGAGAGTAGCTCTCACACATAGGAAAGTATATAAATGCCATTAACTATTTACCCCATCAATCTGACCTAGTGCCCATATATATATTCATATTTAGCACAGGAGCCTGTGTAAACTTTAGTCACTATCAGTCTGAGCTCAAGGTCCATGGTCACAGCTGAAAACATACTAGGTTACATTCATTTTAGGACCAGGCTTTCTTGCACTGCAGAGTAGGCTGACCCAGGTTCCCTTCAGAAAATAGGGCAGTCCCTACTATTGCTGCTCTGTTATGAGGGCAAGGTCCTGGAGAAATCCACAAGAGGGCTTATACTGACATTCTTGAGGGAAGTGATCAGTGATGGTGGAGAGAGGGCCCTAGACCTCTAATATTACCCTATCAAAGAACCAACATTTAGCTTCATTGATCTTTTCTATGGTTCTCTTATTTTTGATGGTATTTATTTCTGCCCTAATTTTATTTATTTCAGTCCTTTTGGTTGTTTTAAGGTTTCTTTAATCCTCTTCTTCTAAGTCTTTAAGTTGTGCAGTAAGGTTATTTATGTGAACTTTTTTGCCTCCCCCCCCCTTTTTCTTGCCTCCAGTTGGCCTCAGTGTCAACATTACAAATCCACCTCCCTGGTGGCCATTTTTCCCCCAATATTTTTTTCTTCTTCTTTCCATTTTATTTGATAGGACAAAGAGAAACTGAGGGGGGTATTATAATTAAGAAATAGTAAGACTTTAGTGGATCATGGCTGCTTGGCATGGTTTAAAACAATCAAAGGTTTATTACATGGTGGTATAGCAGTACAAATAGTGTTTTTAAGGTACAGCAAGATAGGCAGTTATTGACAGAGATCTAGGCTACTTATTATGGCTATAGAGGAAAGTATTTTATAATCTAAGTTTACTGGAGCTCAGATACATATGCTCAGTTTCTGGGAGAAGCAGCCATGACAGGCACCTCAGGCCCACAGGAAATCAGGGAATGGGGAGAGCTGGGGGTGGGGGGATGTGCAACAGGGGGAGGGTCAAACTTCCAGCCACCTGCAAGTTAAATAACTTGGTTTATGTAAGTCTGTCAGCCTGACATCAGCGGTATGCTAATTGTGTCCAAATTCCTATTATGATACTATGTGCTCTTCACAACAAGGGGGAGAAAGAGAGGGAGAGATAAAGATAGACACCTCTAGCACTGATTCACCACTTGTGAAGTTTACCCCATGCAGGTAGGGAGTAGGGGGGTTGAACCCTGGTCCTTGAACATAGTACTATGTGTGCTTAACAGGGTGCTCCTCTGGTCAGCCTACACAAAGAAAGTTGTAATGCATGGTTGTATGGCTATGAATTTCCCTCTTAGTACTGCTTTAGCTATATCCAAAATATTTTGACAGTTCATGTCTTTGTTTTTACTGGATTATAATATTTTAATTTCTTCCTTGATTTTCTCTTTTCCCAGTAGTTACTAAATAGTGTGCTGTTAAGTTTTCATATATTAGGACTTTCACTAATTTTCTGTTATCTGTTAGTTTAATTCCTTTGTGGTCTGAGAAAATTCTTGGGATTATTATTTCAGTCCTCTTGAATTTGTTGACACTGCCTTTGTGGCCTAACATATGGTTTTTCCTTAAGTGTGTCAGCTGGATTCAAAGATGATTTGTATTCTAGTTTCTTGGGGTAAAGTATTCTAAAAATGTCTAGTAGTTCAAATCTTTTCATTTAACTATGATGTTTATTTATTGACTTTCTGAGTAGATTATCTGTGTATTTGAGAAGAGACATTGAAATCTCCTACCATTACTCTGCTGCTATTGATATATTTTTGTAGCTCTTTCAGTAGATGTTTGACATATTTAGATGGCCTCTCACTGGGTGCATAGATGTTAATAATTTTTAAATGCTCTTGGTTGACTAATCCTCTGAGCATTATGTAATATCCATGTTAGCCTTTATTACTTTATTTATTTTAAAGTCTATTGTGTCAGAGAGAAGAATATCTGTTCCTGCCCTTTTCTGTGCTTTGTTAGCTCGTATTATATTTTTCTCTCTTTTCACTTTGAGTCTGTGTTTGTTTTGTTGATATAGGTGAGATTATTGCACATACCATTTGATTAGTCTGTGCCTTTTAATTGGTGCATTAAGGCCATTGATATTAATTGATAGTATTGATTTAAGGTATTTCAATGCCATAAATCTAAACTTTTCTGAATGTTCTAGTATATGGCATGTTTTTGGTGATGGTATTGTTTAAAGGAGACCTTCTAGAACTTCTTGCAAAGCAGGTTTGCTAGTAGTTATTCCTTTAACTGTTGCTTGTTGGAGAAGGTTTTACAACTTCTATCTAGTCTGTGTTGGTATGCATGAGACCCCTTCTGTTTCATTTGGTTTAAATCCCCCCTGCTTAACACTATTCTATTTACATAACCACTTCATTCTATTTACATAACCACTGTTAACAAATTCCACCCTCCCTCCAGGGCATTTGTGGTTCAGTGATAGGATTCTCGCCTAATCTGCCCCCTCTTTGTCACACTCTGATTTTCACCAGTCACTTTTCTCTCCACCCTCTCTATGTCACATCCTGTTTCCACCTTACTTGGCAAGTATATATAAAGACAGCATTGTGAGTTTTACAGTACTGTACTTTGAGTTTAACTTAGCTCGTCTTAGATTGTGCTGCGTCCTGCATGAATAAAGAGATACTGCCTACAGCTCAACCATGAGTCCCTGGTCGTCTGTTGCCCACCCGTGAAGCTAACCCGTCGAAAACAACAGTCTGAATGACAGTCAATCAGGATAAACTATTCTTGGCTGAATGCCACTTTTATTGAGTGCTTGATAGATAGTTTGCCATTCTTTCCGTGTTTTAGAGTTTGTGTAGAGTATACTGATAATCTTATGGGTTTTCCTCTGTATGTGACTTTTTTTCTTTTCTTTTTTTTTAAATTATCTTTATTTATTTACTGGAGAAGGACAGCTAGAAATGAAGAGGAGGGGAGATACATAGAGGGAGAGAGACATCTGCAGTCCCGCTTCACCACTTGTGAAGCTTCCCCCTGCAGGTGGGGACTGGGGCTCAAACCTGGGTCCTTGTGCACTGTCACATGTGCACTCAACCAGGTGTGCCACCACCCAGCCCCAGACATTTTTTTCTTGCAGTCTTAGGATTTTTTTTTTTTTTTACCTCTAGGGTTTTTTACCTCTAGGGTTTTTTTTTGCCTCTAGGGTTTTTTGCCTCTAGGGTTTTGCCTCTAGACTTGGTGCCTGCACTACAAATCCACTGATCCTGTGGCTATTTTTTTTTTTTATTTTGATACGACAGAGAGTAATTGAGAGGGGAAGAAATGTAGAGAGGGGGAAAGTAAGATAGACACCTAAAGACTTGCTTCACCATTCGTGAAGTGACTCCCCTGCAGGTGGGGAGCCAGGAGCTCGAACCAGGATCCTTGTACTTTGTACTATGTGTACTTAACCAGTGTGCCATGGTCTGGCCCCCTTCAGGATCCATTCTTTATCCTTACTCCTTTCCATTTTATGTATGATGTGTATTGGTGTCTTTAGGTCTGGGTCAATTCTGATTGGGACTCTGGGTTTCTTGAATCTTTATGTCCTTTATTTTGTGTAGAGTGGGGAAGTTTTCATCGATTATGTCCTCTAGTATGCTTTCTTTTCCTTCTTCTCTTACTTCTTCTTGGAAGCCAGTAATGAGTATGAGTTCATCACATATGTCTCTTTTGTTATTTTCATTTTCTCTTAATTTCTCGCTCTCTCTCTTTAGCTCTCTCACTTCTTTCTTAATTTTCTTTAATTCATCCTCAACCTGGCTAATTCTGCTTCTACTTGCTTCTGTTATTCTGCTTTCACTTCCCTCAGATTAATCCCTTAATTCAACTTTTCTTTTTTTGTTGCCATGTTCAATTACAGTTCTGCTAGTGGGCCTCTTAGCTCATCTATTTTAGCTTTCAGTTCTCTAATTACCTTGAGATAGTTTGTTTTATACCAGGGTTTCATTTGAATACATGACTAATGCAGCTAAAAAAAGAAAAATAAAAACCAACTAAACAAAAAGCCTGCAAATCTAACCAAACAACAACAAAACCCAGCAATAACAACAAAAGTAAAACTAAACTAAAATTAATTTAAAAATGCAATCAATTGCAGTTAAAAGAACATGTACATGCTCACAGTTGGGGAGGATATTGGTTTAATAAAATGTGCTTGATTATTTAATTGGGAAAACTTACCATCCTGTAAGCTTGCTTGGGACTGTGTATAGCTCATATCTAGTCAGGCAAGGTCATGTGGATCCTCCTTGCATTCTGACAGTAGGTTCAACCTTGGAATCTTGCATGAGGAGTTTAATTCCAGAGGGGGTTGGAGGGCCTTTTTTTCTCTGGCTTCTCCTCTTTCATCTCTGGACTGGAGGATGGGTTGGAAGGGCAATTGGAGACTCAGGGCTCAGCTCTCTTTTGTCTTTTTCAGCATCTTTTGCCAACTCATAAATGAGTTATAATTTCCACCATGGTTTCTCTCTGTCCCTTTCTCTATAGTTTCTCTCCTATTGGCCTGGAAATCCTTCTTCCATATGCAATCGTCAGAATCTGAAGAAATTTTCTGAGGAGGTTCAGCTGAGTTGCGTCTTCATCAAGCTATCTCAACTCCTGGGAGAATACAATTCTTATAAGTGTGCTTGTTCCTAGTTTTCTAGATCACAATTTCCTTCAAGGCAAAAAAAAATAATTTAATTCTACTGCTATTATACTTGAAGACATGGATTTGATTTTTCTCTGAATAAAGCATACTTGATAAAGCCCTCCTTTCCTGTGTTGACTTCTTCTTACACATATCACTTAACTGGAGTAAAAGTAGATAATATTGATGAGAAAGTAAAAGTGTAGCATTTTAGAAATTGAGTGCATTAAAAATTTTAATGAAAAAATTATGATTAAATTCCTAGCTGCAATTTGCATGCAATATATTTAAATAAGAACTCTGTTTCACTTTTTCTTTTTCTATGTTTTCCATTCATACTGGAGACATAGTCTGTGATATTTAAGGAATGGAGGAATTAATGATTGGAATTAGATCTACTGTATCCTAAGAAAATAAGCTTAAAAAACCTGAATGTTGGGAGTTCGGTGGTAGCACAGTGGGTTAGGCGCAGGTGTAAAGATCTCGGTTTGAGCGCCTGGATCCCCGCCTGCAGGGGAGTCACTTCACAAGCAGTGAAGCAGGTCTACAGGTGTCTTTCTTTCTCTCGCCCTCTCTGCCTTTTCCTCCTCTCACCATTTTTTCTCTCTGTCCTATCTAACAACGACAACATCAATAACTACAACAACAATAAAACACAACAAGGGCAACAAAAGGGAAACTAAATAAACATTAATATATATATATATATATATATATATGATTTTATATAATTTTTGAACCCCTGAAAAATGTATTTCTCATTTCTCTCAGATTTCTAAATGGATAGGTATGATAGTTATGTGGTAAGTATATATATATATATATATATATATATATATATATATATATATATATTGTTTTACAATTACTGAGAAGTGTGTGTTAAAATTTTTCACTGTACTAATAGGTCTGCTTTTTATTTTTTTAAATATTTATTTATTCCCTTTTGTTGCCCTTGTTGTTTTATTGTTGTATTTATTATTGATGTTGTTGTTGTTGGATAGGACAGAGAGAAATCAAGAGGAGAGGAAGACAATAGTAGGGGTTGTCTCATGTGTTGTTAAAATTCGGCAGGCTCTGGCCGGGCGGGCTAGCTTCACGGGCGGGTAACAGAGACGCGGAGACAACGGCTGGGCAGGGAAGCTGTATTTCTTTATTCAGGAACAACGATTCATAAACTAAGACAAACTAATCACCAAACAGAACTCTGCTGTCTCTTTGCGGCGGCACAAACACTCTCTCTTACTCTTGAACTCAGGAACTCTCCAACTCTGGCACTCTGGAACTCTCGTACTGGGGAACCCTCTGAAACTCTTCCACTGTGGAACTCTCTCTTACTCTCTAACTCTGAAACTCTCGAACTCAGGAACTCAGGAACTCTCGGACTCAGGAACCCTCTCTCGGGGTTCCTTGGGGCGGGGCCAAGCAGGCCCGTGAAATTAACAGGACTGATGCAATTCTCTTGGCAGGGAAGAACTACCCAATGTAAAGCATACAACACTCATGCTCCAAAGGGAGGCTGGGTCATTCTGTTATGCCACTTGAGGAAGACTGGTCCTGAAATGAGTGCAGCCTAGAATGTTTCCAGATGTGACCATGGATTGTAAGCTCAGACCTACAAGGACTCAGAGGTTACACAGGCTCCTGCGCTAAATATGAAGGTATATGAATGCTGGGCCAGATGGATGGGATAAATGGTTCATGGTATTTATATGCTTTCTTCAAGATTAGGAGCTACTACTCTCTGCCCTGATCCATCTTACTAGTTCTGTTCTCAACTTTTATTTAGCACAAGTATGGTGTCTAGTATTTCCTTGATTCATGTTTCCCCTACCCAACTCCTAAAATAAATTGGGTTACAGGACCAAAAATTAGATTCTATTCTGCTTTAGTATATGAAGAAGAAAAAGTTTTTTGTTTGTTTGTTTGCTTGCATTGATTGTTTTATTTCTCTGTCTTAATAATATCCCTTTGGAGCAGTATTTTCTGGATGTTTTGTTTTCTTTTTTTTATTTAACAGCTTCATTGAGATATTTATTATTAAATCCACCCTTTAAAAATATTAAATCCAGAGTTTATTTTAAAATACAAAGAATTGTATAACCATCACCAGTATATAATTCAGAACATTTTTTAATTTCTTTGTTGGGGAATTAATGTTTTACATTCAACAGTAAATATAATAGTTTGTACATGCATAACATTCCCCAATTTCCCATATAACAATACAACCCCCACTAGGTCCTCTGTCATCCTTCTTGGACCTGTATTCTCGGCACCCACCCACACCCACGCCAGAGTCTTTTACTTTGGTGCGATACACCAATTCCGTTTCAGGTTCTACTTTTTTTTTTTTCTTGTGATCTTGTTTTTCAACTTCTTCCTGAGAGTGAAAACATCCCATATTCATCCTTCTGTTTCTGACCTATTTCACTTAACATGAATTTTTCAAGGTCCATCCAAGGTTGGCTGAAAATGATGAAGTCACATTTTTTACAGCTGAGTAGTATTCCATTGTGTATATATACCACAACTTGCTCAGCCACTCATCTGTTGTTGGACACCTGGGTTGCCTCCAGGTTTTGGCTATTACAAATTATGCTGCTAAGAACATATGTGTACACAGGTCTTTTTTAAAAAATTTTTATTTAAGAAAGGATTAATGAATAAAAACATAAGGTAGGAGGGGTACAACTCCACAAAATTCCCACCACCCAATCTCCATAACCAATCACTGCCTCCCATGATAGCTTTCCCATTCTCTAGACCTCTGGGAGCATGGACCCAGGGTCATTGAGGGTTTCAGAAGGTAGAAGGTCTGGCTTCTGTAATTGCTTCCCCGCTGAACATGGGCGTTGACTGGTCGGTCCATACTCCCAGTCTGCCTCTCTCTTTCCCTGGTAAGGTGTGTCTCTGGGGAGCTGAGCTCCAGGACACATTGGTGGGGTCTTCAATCCAGAGAAGCCTGGCCAGCATCCTGGTGGCATCTGGAACCCGAGTAATGAAGCTGAAGGGTTGTCATTCCACACGTGAAGTCTCTGGACACAGTCTGAGGTGAAGCATGTTGAGGTGGCAATCGTTGCGTTGGTTAGGTTGTGATCGGCGGATGCAGTATTATTTGGTTTGGATTGTGAGATGCATATGGGAAAGTGGGCCCTATCCAAGGGTTCCAGGACTGGGGGAAGTAGGGGCTCTATAGTGGAGATGTGAGGTTCCTGCTGTCTTAGGGTTCAAAAAGACAATCGATAGTTAATGTTATCATCACATTATTTGTTAATTGGGTTAACTTTGAAAAGTCCTTCTGTTATGGTTTGCTATACAGTATCCAGCATCTTGTATATAGCTCTGCTATTGGATGCTTCCAATCTACTTGGTCTAGGCTTTTGAGAGAGTCCGCATATCAAATACACAGCCTATATATTAAAAAGATTCAGTTTGTGTTTTGAAAAACTTTGAGACATACAATTGATTTTCCCCCTCTCATATTAATTAACTACTGATTTATATGTCTACATTTTGCTATGAGTGTACATAAACACTATTCCCACCACCAAAGGACTGTGACCCATCCCTCTCACTACTCCCACATCCCAATGGCCCAGGAAGCTGCATGTCTACCCCTGACCACTGGATTTTTACTTTGGTGCCCTACTTACAATTTGATCAGGTCCTGCTTTTAGTTTCCCTTTCAGATATTCTTAGTCAACTTCTGTTGATGAGTGGGATCCTCCCATACTCATCTTTATCTTTCTGACTTAGTTCACTTAACATAATTCCTTCTAGCTCTGTCCAAGATGGGTCAGAGAAGGTGGGTTCATTGTTCTTGACAGCTGCACAGTATTCCATTGTGTATATATACCACAGCTTTCTCAGCCACTCATCTTTTGTTGGACACCTGGGTTGCTTCCAGGTTTTATCTATTATGAATTGTGCTGCTATGAACATAGGAGTACACACCTCTTTTTGGTTGGGTGTTATGGAGTCCTTTGGGTATAACCCCAGGAGAGGAATTACTGGATCATATGGAAGGTCCATGTCTAGCCTTCTGAGAGTGTTCCAGACTGCTCTCCACAGAGGCTGTACCAATTTATATTCCCACCAGCAATGTAAAAGGGTTCCTCTTTCCCCACATCCTCTCCAGCATTTGTTGCTGCTGTCCTTTTTGATGTATGCCATTCTTACAGGAGTGAGGTGGTATCTTAGTGTTGTCTTAATTTGCATTACTCTGACAATCAGTTACCAAGAGCAGTTTTTCATATGTTTGTTAGCCTTTTGGATCTCCTCTGAGGTGAATGTTTTGTTCATATCCTCTGCCCACTTTTGGATGGGGTCATTTGCTTTTTTGGTGCTAAGTTTGCTGAACTCTTTATATATTTTGGTGATTAGTTTCTTGTCTGATGTATGGCATGTGAAGACCTTCTCCCATTCTGTGAGGGGTCTCTCTGTTTGTTTAATAGTTTCTTTGGATGTGCAGAGGCTTTTCAATTTGATGTAGTCCCATTGGTTTGTTTCTGCTTTAGTCTTCCTTGCAATTGGGTTTGATTCATCAAAGATGTCCTTGAAGTGTAGGTGGGAAAGTGTTTTACCAATGTTTTCCTCTAAGTATTTGATTGTTTCTGGTCTGACATCTAGGTCTTTGATCCATTTGGAGTTGATTTTTGTTCCTGGTGAGATAAAGTGGTTCAATTTCATTCTTCTGCATGTTTCAACCCAGTTTTCCCAGCACCATTTATTGAAGAGACCCTCCTTCTTCGATTTGATCCATTGGGCCCCCTTATCAAAGATTAGATGCCCATAGGTGTTGGGATTTACTTGGGCTTTCGGTTCTGTTCCACTTTTCTGTGTGCCTGTTTTTGTTCCAGTACCATGCTGTTTTGATGATGATGGCTTTATAATATAGTTTAATGTCTGGGAGTGTTATGCCTCCATTTCTGTTTCTTTTCCTTAAGATGGTTTTGTCAATTCTAGGTGTTTTCAGGTTCCAGATAAATGATTGTAGTGTTTGTTCTATTCTCTTAAAGAAGCTTGGTGGAACTTTTATGGGTATTGCATTAAATTTGTATATGGCTCTGGGGAGAATATTCATTTTGATGATATTTATTCTTCCAATCCATGAGCATGGGATATCTTTCCATTTCTTGGTATCAGTTTCTATTTCCTTGAGTAGCGACTCATAGTTTTCAGCATACAAGTCTTTCACTTCTTTGGTCAACTTTATTCCTAGGTATTTGATTGATTTTACTGAAACAGTAAATGGGAGTGATTTCTGGATGTCTTCTTCTTCAGATTTAGTGTTTGCATAAAGAAATGCCACTGATTTTTGTACACTGATTTTGTAGCCTGATACCTTGCTATATTGCCTAATAACTTCCAGTAATTTTCTACTGGATTCTTTAGGTCTTTCTATGTATGCTATCATATCGTCTGCAAATAGTGAGAGCTTGACTTCTTCCCTTCCAATCTGTGTCCCTTTGATTTCTTTCTCTTGCCTGATTGCTATGGCAAGAACTTCCAATACTATGTTGAAGAGTAACGGTGACAGTGGACAGCCCTGTCTAGTCCCCGGTCTGATGGGGAATGCTTTCAGCTTCTGTCCATTGAGTATGATGTTGGCTGTAGGTTTGCTATATATAGACTCCACTATCTTGAGGAATTACCCATCTATTCCCATTTTTTGTAGAGTTTTGAGCACGAACGGGTGTTGGATTTTGTCAAAGGCCTTCTCTGCATCTTTGAGATAATCATGTGGTTTTTGGCTTTGCTTTTATTGATGTGGTGAATGACATTGATTGACTTATGGATGTTGAACCAGCCTTGCATTCCTGGGATGAATCCCACTTGGTCATGATGAACAATCTTTTTGATGTGTTGCTGTATCCGGTTGGCCAAGATCTTATTTAATATTTTGGCATCTATGTTCATCAGAGATATTGGTCTGTAGTTTTCCTTTTTTGTTCTGTCCCTATCTGCTTTTGGTATCAGGTGATATTGGCTTCATAAAAGGTGGAAAGGAGTATTCCTGTTTCTTCAATCTTATGGAATAGCTTAAGAAGTATGGGTATTAACTGTTTCCTGAAAGTTTTGTAGAATTCATTTGTGAATTTTGTAGAATTCATTTGGTCTAGGACTTTTGTTGTTGGGGAGATTCTTAATAACGGTTTCAATTTCTTTGTCTGTGATTGGTGCATTTAGATTTTGTAGTTCTTCTTGATTCAGTTTTGGAAGTGCATAGGTTTCTAGGAATTGTTCCATTTCTTCCAGATTCTCTAGCTTGGTGGCGTATGGTTCTTTATAGAAGTTTCGCAGGATTCTCTGGATTTCTGTGGTGTCAGTTGTGATATCTCCTGCATCGTTTACAATTCTATTAATTTGAGTCTTCTCTCTTTTTTGTTTGGTGAGTCTGGCTAGGGGTTTGTCAATTTTGTTTAATCTTTCAAAGAACCAACATTTGGCTTCATTGATCTTTTGTATGGTTCTTTTATTTTCGATGTTGTTTATTTCTGCTCTAACTTTGGTGATTTCTGTCCTTCTAGTTGCTTTAGGTTTCCTTTGTTCCTCTTCCTCTAAGTCCTTGAGGTGTGCAGTAAGGTCGTTCATTTGAGCTTCTTCTTGGTGTTTAATATGTGATTGTATGGCTATAAGTTTCCCTCTCAGTACTGCTTTAGCTGTGTCCCAAATATTTTGATAGGTTGTGTCTTCATTTTCATTAGTTTCTGTGTCTTTTAATAATTTTTTGTTTGTTGTTAAATGTTAGTTTTACTCCACTGTGGTCTGAGAAGATACTTGGGATGATTTCAATGCTCTTGAATTTATTGATGCTGTCTTTGTGGCCTAACATGTGGTCTATCCTTGAGTATGTGTTATGTGGATTTGAAAAGAAGGTGTATTCCAGTTTTTAGGGGTGGAGGAGTCTGAAAATGTCCAAGAGGTCTAGTCTGTCAATCTCTTCATTCAATTCTCTTGTATCTTTATTGGTTCTCTGCTTTGTTGATCTGTCTAAGTGTGAGAGTGGGGTATTGACGTCTCCCACTATTATTGTATTACTATTGATGTATTTTTGAAATTCTTTTAGTTAAGTTCTTGACATAGTTAGATGGTCTCTCATTGGGTGCATAGATGTTAATAATTGTTAATTCTTCTTGGCTGATTGATCCTCTTATCATTATGTAATGTCCTTGACTATCTTTTATTACTTTATTTAATTTAAAATCTATCGTGTCTGAGATGAGAATGGCTGTTCCTGCCCTTTTTTGTTGTCCATTAGCCTGTATGATAGTTTTCCATCCTTTCACTTTAAGTCTGTGTTTATCTTGTTGTGACAGATGGGATTCTTGCAAGCAGCATATGGTTGGGTTATGTTTTCTGATCCATCCCCCCACCCTGTGCCTTTTGATAGGTGAGTTTAAGCCATTGACATTTATTGATATTATGGATTTAATGTATTGTAGTGCCTTTGTTCTAAAAAAAATTTGTTTGCTCTGATATATTGCAAGTATTATAGTGATGTTCTTGTTTATAAGAGGTCTTTTAGTACCTCTTTCAGGGCCAGCTTGGTGATGGTTGCCTCCTTTAACTTTTGTTTATCTAAGAAGGTTTTGATCCCTCCATCTTGCTTGAATGAAAGTCTAGCAGGATATATTATCCTTGGTTGAAACCCTTTTTCATTCAGGGCTCGATAGATATCTTGCCACTCCCTTCTCGCTTTTAGAGTTTGAGTGGAGAAATCTGCAGATAATCTTATGGGTTTTCCCTTGTATGTGACTTTTTGTTTCTCTCTTGCAGCCTTTAGGATCTTTTCTTTATCCTTACTTCTTCTCATTGTGACTATGATGTGTCTTGGTGTTTTCAGGTCTGGGTTGATTCTGTTTGGTACTCTCTGGGCCTCTTGAATCTTGATGTCCTTTCTGTTTTTCAGGTCTGGGAAGTTTTCTTCTATTATTTCCTCTAGACTGTTTGCTTCCCCTTCCTCTCTTTCTTCCTCTGGCAGGCCAATTATACGAATGTTACTTCTTTTGAGATCATCCCATATGTCTCTGTTGTTGTTTTCAGTGTCTCTCAATCTCTTTTTAAGCTCTTTCACCTCTTTCTTTGTTTTCTCTAACTCATCCTCTGTCTGACTAATTCTGTTTTCTGCTTCTGTTAGTCTGCTTTCCCTTGCCTCAGCTTCTTTCTTCATTACAGCTATTTCAGCTTTCAGTTCTCTAATTGCTTCAAGATAATCAGTATTTTCCTTGGGGGTCTCAACTGTTGTTTCCCTAATACTGCCATTCCTTTCCTCCAATGTTGTTTTCATTTCTGTGATTAATAAGTTTTTTATTGCTTGCATACTTTTCTTATCTATGGTTACTTCTGGCTGATATGTAGTTTCTTCTGGGCTCTTGTCTTCATTCATTGGAGTAGCAGTTTTATTTGTTTTTGATCTACCCATTTTTTTTTATTTATGTGTTTCTTTTTTTTTATGCTCTGTTGTTCCTCAGTTGTTGTGTCTTGAGTACAAGTAACACTGTACTAAATACCTTTATGAAAATTGCACTCACCAACCTCCGGAATTACAGTAGCAACTGAAGTAAGTATTGAAGTAGTTTAATCGTTACCAGTTAGGTAAACAATTTCTCAAGTTCTTGAAAAACTAGTAACCAAATCCCAGTGATGAAAGAGAAAAGAGAGGATAGCAAGAATAGACAGTTATGCAAATCTACTATCCACTGTATATTCTAGGGGTAACAAGAGGGGAAAGGGAACTAGAGCAGAGATACACACATAGAGAGTCCACTCTGAGTCAGATTTCTTCCCCAAAATAATTCACAAATTCAGAAAGGCAAAGAAGAAGGAAGAAATGTATGACAAGATTAAAAAAAAAAAGACAGAGAGACAGGAGAGAGAAAAGGGGGAAGATATGAAAAAGAGTTGTAATTAAAGAGCAGTGCAAGGAACTTCCCAAATGTGTATCAGTGAATTCAAAAAAGCACACTGTTTGGTGTTGTGGGGTATCCTGCTAGGAGCTGGTCCCCAGGGACTGCATATGGGGCGGGGGGGAGGAGGTATGCTTGAAAATTAAAAGGAAGAAAAAAGAATTTTTTCCCCTTTTTTTCCCTACTCTAATTCTTAACCCAAATTAAGTTATCGTCACCTCCTTGGTGTCACCGTTAGGGCCCCTTATTGGCTGGCCTGCTAAAGGCAGAAAATCCTACCATTTCCAGGAGATGTGTTGGGAGTTCAGCCGCTAGCAACTTCTCAGTCCGCCATCTTCCCATGTACACAGGTCTTTTTGGATGGATGTGTTGGGTCCCTTAGGATATATCCCCAGGAGAAGAATTACAGGGTCATACGGTAGGTCCATTTCTAGCTTTCTAAGAGTTCTCCAGACTGTTCTCCACAGAGGTTGAACCAATTTACATTTGCACCAGCAGTGTAGGAGGGTTCCTTTGACCCCACACCCTCTCCAGCATTTTCTGCTGTTACCTTTTCTGATGTATGACATTCTCACGGGAGTGAAGTGGTATCTCGTTGTTGTCTTTATTTGCATTTCTCTGACAATCAGAGACTTGGAGCATTTTTTCATGTGTTTTTCTGCCTTTTGGATCTCTTCTGTGGTGAATATTCTGTCCATGTCCTCCCCCCATTTTTGGAATGGGTTATTTGTTGTCTTGTTGTTGAGTTTGGCAAGCTTTTTATTTATTTTGGTTATTAGCCTCTTGTCTGTTGTATGGCATGTAAAGATCCTCTCCCACTCTGTGAGGGGTCTCTTGGTTTGGGTAGTGGTTTCTTTTGCTGTGAAGAAGCTTTTTAATTTGATGTAGTCCCATAGGTTTATACTTGCCTTAGTCTTCTTTGTAATTGAATTTGTTTCATTTAAGATGTCTTTAAAATGTATGCGGAAAAGAGTTCTGCCAATATTTTCCTCTAAGTATCTGATAGTTTCTGGTCTAACATCTAAGTCCTTCATCCCCTTGGAATTTAATTTTGTATTTGGTGAAATAGAGTGGTTCAGTTTCATTCTTCTGCATGTTTCAATCCATTGTTTCCAACACCATTTGTTGAAGAGACTCTGGTTGCCCCATTTAATAGTCTGGGCCCCTTTGTCAGAGATTAGATGTCCATAGGTGTGGGGCTGGATGTTTTGTTTTCTATAATAATACTATTGGTTCATTTCTTTAAGCAGAAATATTGAGAACTAGTCTTTTTCAACAAAATTACAATTCTTATTTCTCACATAGAAAATTCTTTGTATTGCTTCAATACCATCAAGATGGCTGGTATGTCCAGTATCAATTAACTTGACATCAAATACTTAGTTTAAAAAAATTATATTTAAATTATTTTTAAAACCAAGTCACATTATATTGTAGACCTGCAATTTCCCTTTAGCAATAAAAAAAAAAAAAAAAAACTTCTGGCGGCTCTTTTTTTTTAAGGGGGTGTTATTAAGGTACATAAAAACTGGGAGCAACATAAGCAAGAGGGAAAGATTGGCAAACCATGTGACATGGGCCACAGTTTTTACGGATTGCTTACCAGCTTTCAGCTAGATGGTTCAAGTCCTAGGGTAACAACTTCATTGGATCCAGGTAAAAGACAGGAGATGACCAGAGTGCTCAGCACTCCAGTTCCATCAGGACTTGGATAGAGAAGAGGAAAGAAGAAAAAGAAGGGTGTGTGTGTGTGTGTGTCTGTGTGTGAAGGACACTCAGCAACAGTAGGTGTGACTTATAAAGGAAGAGAAGGCAGGCTCATAGGAGAAATGGACTAATATATATAAACATAGATAGATAGTTAGAGAAACAATCACCCCATATCTGTGATTTTCGGAGAACTGCAGTTTCCAGTTGAGAGAATAGTGACACAGAAATCTGGAAATGAGAACATTGTAGAATTATACTTGTTATTTTATAATTTTGTAAATCAACATTGTCACCAATAAAATTTAAAAAAAGGAATAAGACAAAATGAAAAAAAAATGCAGTTAAATAATGTTTTGATAATATTCTGCTGTACTATATATATAATACATATTCTGCTGTACTATATATATAATATATAATACTACTCATAATAGGGAAGAGGCAGTGAGCACACCTAGCTAAATGCACACATTATAGTGTGCAAGGTCCAAGGTTCAAACCCCTGGTCCCCACCTGCAAGGGAATAGCTTCACAAGTGGTGAAGCAGGTCTACATGTGTCTCTTTCCCTTTCTGTTTTCTTTCAGTTTCTCTCTGTCTCTATCCAAGAATAAATAAATAAATATATTTAAAAAAAATAATAATGATTTTTTTACACCCACGAAGAAAAGCCCTTTGAAAGGGCAATGTATAAAAACATCTGCTATTTAAAAACCAAGAACTTAAAAGAAGTGAAAAACCAAATAAAGTTTTTAAAATATTTTATTTATGTATTTATGTATTTATTATTGGATAGAGATAGAAATTGAGAGGAGAGGAGGAGATAGAGAGGGAGAGAGACAGAGAGATGTCTGCAGTACTGCTTCACCACTTGTGAAGCATTCCCCCGGCAGATGGGGACCAGGGGCTTGAACCTGGTTGCTTGTGCACTGTAATGTGTGCGCTTAACCAAGTATGTCACTGCTTGGCCCCAAGTCTTATTTTCTTATAATAAATAAATGATTACATTTTACATCTCAGTAAGATTGTTGCTGTAATGATGTGTTTGTAAAATTGAGAGGAAGCAAGTAGATTATTAAATTCCTTATTTTAAAAATGTTCCTTAAAAAATAAATTGCTAAAGAAATAGTATTGAAGACCTGCTTTAGTTTCATGCTATCAAAATGCAAGGTATTCTTTAATTACCCTCATCCATCTTCTTTCTAGTTTTACAAATAGGAAGCAAGATAAATTGATAAAGACTGAAACATTAATTAGTAAAAGATTTTTTTGCAATATTTATTCATTCCGTTTTGTTGCCCTGTTTTATTGCTGTAGTTATTACTGTCATTGTTGTTGGATAGGACAGAGAGAAATGGAGAGAGGAGGGGAAGACAGAGAGGGGGAGAGAAAGACAGACACCTACAGACCTGCTTCACCACTTGTGAGGTGACTCCCCTGCAGGTGGGGAGCCTGGGGCTTGAACTGGTATCCTTATGCCAGCCCTTGTGCTTTGTGCCACCTGTGCTTAATCCGCTGTGCTATTGCCGACTCCCAGTAAAAGATTTTAATGATAATAGCATAAGAGAAAAAAGAAATATTTTGCTTTTCGTATTTGCAAGTAATAACTGAAAAGTTCTATTTAGCTTTTAACTTCGCAAAGCTTAAAAACATTCCTAAAAAAGCAAAAAACAAACAAACAAAAACAATAACAACAACGACAAAACTGTACTGTCTAGTCCTGGGTGGGAAATAGAAATCAACTGCTAATAGGGAGTTTTTGAGGGGAGGGAGGAGGAAAATGGTCCGAAGTTCGTGATATAGTTGAGTTATATACTTTAGCTGGATGAATTCTAAGCTATGTGAATTACATTTTAAGAGAAAGTGTTAACAAATGAAACAATAAAGTCAGAGGACAACATTTAATCAGAATGTAATCTCCCAAAATTATCATGGACTCTCCATTATTAACTTACTGTCTCTTATTTTGACCCCACTCATGAATCTGTATGCCATACATAACCATCTGTATACAAACAGGGAGCTTTGAGATTTTGTTGAAGATCACCCAGTGTGTGTGAGAAAAGTCAGAGCTAGAGTGCAACTGTAGAGTGAGGAGAAAAGACACAAAATGCCCTGCCAGGGGAAATAGAACAGCAAAGGCAAGCTTAAGCTATTCAAAAAATGTTTTTAAATTTATAGCCACAAAATTCAGGAATAGACTATTCTCTCTCTTTTCTTATTGGGAAGTTAATGGTTTACCTTCCCTGGACATGGGTTCAATTTCTTGTCTCACCAAGATGCTTACAAAGCACCATCATGGAAGAGAGAGAGGGGGAGAGAACAAAACACTGTTCTGTCATTTATGATGTCCTACTTGTCATATCTATGATATGTACATATCACATATGTACATATCATATCAAATATAGCATATATAACTATACACACATGTATAGCTTCAATTAATAAAAACTCAGTAGCTAGCTTTCCTGACATCCTGAAGTTAAAGCAAGTATAAGAGAAAAGAAAAAAACTTTAGAAATTAAATAACCTCTTGATATTTTAAAAAGAAACTGCTCATGAAAAAAGCTTTTTAAGGAAGTACATGTGTATGTAATTTCCAATTTCTATAAAGAACTTCATGTTGAAATATGCCACTTTACAGTAATTATTGAATATAAAATTTACTTAATCTATTAAATATCAAAGGCCTCAAATATATAAATGCAAAAATAAAAGTTTGTCCTACATATAAGAAGGTATTGAAGACATAATGTCCTATCAGCTATTTAAAGCAACGCAGAATAAAGCCTACCGCAGATGACAATTAGCAATCAGCAGGGCTCAAGAGCTTTTATGCCATTTTGCACTTTATGTGTTTACAAAGCTGCAACCTATTGGCATTTAATTCCATATTTACTGTCTCATGCGTCTCCTTGCACAGCAGGCTATGGAATGAGCACCAAACATGTTATCCTAAGTATTGTACTAAATGAAAATTTAATTAAATCACAACTTAAAAAAAAAGTCTTTCCTGTCTTACCCTTGGGTTGGACATGTGATATTCAGATGTTCATTTTATCAATTTATTCATGTCAAATTATGAAATAATGCTAAAATAATGTCTGTTAGAGTTCCAGGAGAATGAAACATCTGTTTTAATATACATGAGAAAATAATTTAATATTGTGAATGCAAAAAATTATATAGGTGTATAATTTGATATGCAAATTGGCCTAAGTATAACATGATATAACAAGAATACTAAAAATGTATAAATGCTCCATTTGATTTTCATTCTATTAATGTATATCACTGATTCTTCTTTGAGTAATATTTTAAATGAAAAAAAGGTGCCTTAATTTTATTTTGTTACCTCTAATTTGATATAGGGAAATTCAAAATGTTTGGTATGTCTCTTTACTATGCTCACCATAGAAGGAATCAAGTAAATTACACTAGAATATAAAAATGTCACACACCATAATAGTAGATGCTAGTGAATACCCGGGTAATTTTAGTGTTTTTAAATTTTTACATTTAATTATACACAATTTATTCATGTGATATATGCTTGTATGATAGTTATGATGTATCATATGATATAAGAATTCTGTTCATTTCTTTCTTTTTTTTGCAGTATTTTTTTTTTTTGTCTTCAGGGTTATTGCTGGGGTTCTGGTGCCTGCACTATAAATCCACTGCTCCTGGAGGCTATTTTTTCCCCTTTTGTTGCCCCTGTTTTTTTAAAATAGTTGTTGTGGCTATTATTATTGTTGTTATTGATGTCATTGTTGTTGAATAGGAAAGAGAGAAATGAAGAGAGGCAGGGAAGATAGAGGGAGAAAGAGACCTGAAGACCTGTTTCACCACTTGGCTTGTGAAGTGGCACCCCCTGCAGGTGGGAAGCAGGGGTTGTGGGGTTGGGGGGGTGGGGGGTGTTGGGCTGGACCCAAGATCCTTGGTCCTTGTGCTTTGCGTCCTGTGCACTTAACCCACTGTGCCACCGCCCAGCCACTCATTTCTTAAGTTTAAAACTTTATTTTAAAATTAGAATAACTTTCTTGTAAATCATTATTTCTTTAAATAATATATACTTATCATATGTATGTGTACCAAGACAAAATTTACTTAAAAAAATTATAATGGGGGAGAGATACAGATCAGAGCACTATTCAGCTCTGGCTTATGGTGGTGCTAGAGACTGAACTTGGGAACTCAGAGTCACAGGCATGTAAGTCTTTTGCATAACCATTATGCTATCTTCCCAACCCAAGACAAAATTTAAAAAAAAAATTATTTTCCCTTTTGTTTCCCTTGTTTTTATTGTTGCTGTAGTTATTATTGTTGTTGTTATTGATGTCATCGTTGTTAGGACAGAAAGAAATGGAGAGAGGAGGGGAAGACAGAGACAGGGAGAGAAAGATAGACACCTGCAGACCTGCTTCACTGCCTGTGAAGCTACTCCCATGCAGGTGGGGAGCCGGGGTTCCAACCCGGATCCTTACACTGGTCCTTGCGCTTCACAAGACAAAATTTAAAGACATAAAAATTTTCTGACGTAAATACCAGTGATAAAAATCAAGGGTACAAGTGTTTGGCAGTGTAGTTACTTCTTGTCTTACTTTGAGTTCAAATGGATTTGTTGAGGGCACAAAATACAGTGAACCACAGTGTTGTGCTTCCAGTTCTAACGTTCTTTTCCCCAAAGCAACAGTTTTTATTTTCTTATTTTTATTTATCATCTCAACTTTACCCACACCATTTTTTGAACAGAATATTCTTTTCCCACTAAATAATCTTGACTTCATGATAAAAATAGAGTGACAGTGTATATAGATGGACTTATTTCTGAGTTCTCTATTCTTTTCAGTTTATGTTATCAATTTTCATGTCAATTCTCTATGATCTTGGTTACTATGCCATTGAAATATGGTTTGAAATCAGAAAGTGTGATTCCTTCAGCTTTGTTTTCTCAAGATTGCTTTAGTTATTTGGGACTTTTTTTTTTTTTACTTCAAGTTTTAGGATTACTTGTTCTGTAAAAAGCACCACTAAAATTTTAATAGGGATTCCATTTAATCTGTAGATCCTGTTGGTAGAATATATATATTATGAATTAACCTAACCCATAAGTATGGAAGATCTTTACACTTACCAGTGTTTTATGATTTTCATTGTATAGGTCATTAATCTTCTTGGTTAAATTTATACCTAAGTTTGCATCTTTCTTTTTGGTGTTTTTATAAATTTGGTGTTTTTATAAATTCCAATAGTAACTTTTACAGAAACAACTGAATTTTGTATACTGATTTTATATTCCCCACTGTTATTAATTCATTGACTAGTTCTAGCGGGGTGTTTTTTTGAGACCTCTTTAGGGTTTCTATATTTTACAATCATGTAATCTACAGAGAGTTTTTCTTGTCTTTCTACTTTTAATGCCTTTATTTCTTTTCTTGCCTTATTCTCTACATAGAAATTCAAATTCTATTCTGAATAAATGTGGAAAGAATGGGTGCTGGTTGGTAGCACATTTGGCTGAGCTCATTCATTACAGTGTGCAAGGACCACAGGTTCTCTGCCTGCAGAGGAGGCAGATTATAAGCAGTGAAGAAAGTATCTCCCTCTGTCTTTATTCTCCTCCTCCTCCTCCCTCCCTTTACCTCCTATCTCCCCCTTTCCTGTCTCTATCTAAAATAAATTATAAATATATATTATAAAAATAAAAAAGAACTTCAGGGCTGGATGGTGATACAGTAGAGCACATATGTTACTGTGCATAAAAGCCAGGGTTCAAGACCCCCACCCTTATGGGGGCAAACAGCAGTATTGCAGCTCTCACTTCTCTTAGGTTTTTTTTTTTTTCCTCTTGCCCTCTGTCAAAAAAGAAGGGAAAATAGGAAAAAAAAAATGACTATCTGAAGCAGTGAAGTCATCTTTCAGTTACCAAGCCCCAGTGATAAATCTAGTGACAAAAGAGAAAGGAAGGAAGGAAGGAAGGAAGGAAGGAAGGAAGGAAGGAAGGAAGGAAGGAAGGAAGAATAAAAGTAGAAGGAAAAAGAGAGAGATGAGAGAGAGAGAGAGAGAGAGAGAGAGAGGAAAGAGAGAGAGGAGAGAGAGAGAGAGGAGAGAGAGGAGAGAGAGAGAGAGGAGAGAGAGAGAGAGGAGAGAGAGAGAGAGGAGAGAGAGAGAGAGTGAGAAGGAGGTAGAGAGAGAATGCATGTGTTGTTGTGGACTTTTAACTTATGCTCTTTATTGAATTATATACATTTCTACTTTTTATTATTTTTTTAATTATATTTATTTATGTATTGGATTGAGACAGCTAGAAATTGAGATGGAAATGGCAGGTCGAGAGGTGGAGAAACAGAGAGACACCAGCAGCCCAGCTGCACCACTTGCAAAGCTTTCCCCCTGCAGGTGGGGACCTGGGGCTTGAACCTGTGTCCTTGTTCTTTATCATATGTGCTTTCAACTAGGTTGAGATTTATCTGGGCAACCACTCCGCCCAGATACATTTCTTCTATACTCAGTTTGCTGAAAATAAAACTTTATTAACTTACCATTTAAAATATTATGAAATTTTATTTTTGGCTGTTATTTCACACCAAGCAAATGAATAATGTTTGATGAATATAGTTTATACATAAAAGTAGTAAGTACATTCTCATGATACTTTTTAAAATTTTATTTATTTAAATTTTTTGATATTTATTTATTTCCTTTTGTGGCCCTTGTTGTCTTACTGCTGTAGTTATTATTGTTGTTATTGATGTCGTAGTTGGATTGGACAGAGAGAAATGGAGAGAGGAGGGGAAGACACAGAGGGGTAGAGAAAGATAGAGACCTCCAGACTGTGTGTAAAGCGACTCCCCTGCAGGTGGGGAGCCGGGGGCTTGAACTGGGATTCTTAAGCCTGTCCTTGCTCTTTGCGCTTAACCTACTGCGCTACCACCTGACGCCCCTTCTTTTCTTTTTAAATATTTATTTATTATTTATTCCCTTTTGTTGCCCTTGTTTTATTGTTGTAGTTATGATTTATGTCATTGTTGTTGGATAGGACAGAGAGAAATAGAGAGAGGAGGGGAAAACAGAGAGGGGGGAGAAAGACAGACACCTGCAGACCTACTTCACCACTTGTGAAGTGACTCCCCTGCAGGTGGAGAGCCAGGGACTCGAACCGGGATCCTTATGCTGGTCCTTGACTTTGCACCACGTACGCTTAACCCGCGGCGCTACCGCCAAACTCCCTCCCCTACTTTTTAAATTTTAAAATGTTGAACACCATTTCACCTCATGAGATACAGTGGCATAGTTCATGGTAGCACTGGAGAGAAACACTGACAAACGTCATGAACATGTTAACGTGATCTCAGTTTTTGTCATTTGTCAAAACTAAATTTATTACTATTTATTTATTTATTTATTTGAAAAAGGAGACATTAACAAAACCATAGGATAGAAGGGGTACAACTCCACACAATTCCCACCACCAGATATATATCCCATCCCCTCTCCTGATAGCTTTCCCATTCTTTACCCCTCTGGGAGTATGGACCCAAGGTCATTGTGGGGTGCATAAGGTGGAATGTCTGGCTTCTGTAATTGCTTCCCCGCTGAACATGGGCATTGATTGGTCAATCCATACTCCCAGTCTGCCTCTCTCTTTCCTTAGTAGGGTGGGGCTCTGGGGAAGCCGAGTTCCAGGACACATTAGTGGGGTCCTCTGTCCAGGGAAGGCTGGTTGGCATCCTGCTGGCATCTGAAAACTGGTGGCTGAAAAGAGAGTTAACATACAAAGCCAAACAAATTGTTCACCAATCATGGACCTAAAGGCTGGAATAGTGCAGATAAAGTGTTGGGGCTACTCACTGCAGACTCTTATGTACTTTTGCTTTCAGGTATATATTTTTCCCTGGTTTATGAACATGTGTGAACATATGCTCTATCCCAGGGGACCTGGTCTATATCTAGGTTTGGGGACTTTATTGAGGAGTGGACCACCTGGAATGGAATTAGAGAATACTATGAAAGGAAAGGTCTCACCCGCGTAATGAAGCTGAAGGGTTGTCATTCCACACCTGAAGTCTCTGGACACAGTCTGAAGTGAATGAAGCATGTTGGGGTGGCACTCCTTGTGTTGATTAGGTTGTGATCGGCGGATGCAATATCATTTGGTATGAATTGAGAAGAGCATGCAGGAAAGTGTTCCCCACCCTGAGGTTCCAGGACTGGGGGAAATATAGGCTCTATTCTGTAAATGTGAGGTTCCTGCTGTCTTAGGGTTCAAGCAGACAATGGATAGTTATTGTTATCATCACATTATTTGGTAATTGGGTTTACTTTGAAAAGTCCCTTTGTTAGGATTTGCATCCTGTAAGTAGCTGTGCCACCGGTTGCTTCTGTTCTCCCTGGTCCAGGCTTTTGAGAGAGTCAACATATTAAAGTCAACATATTAAAAACATATCAATAAATGTTTTTTCTACTATCTTTATTTATTTATTGGAGACAGCCAGAAATTGAGATGGAAGGGGGAAATAGAGAGGGAGAGAGACAGAGATATACCTGTAGCCCTGCTTCACTACTTGCAAAGTTTTCCTCCTGCAGGTGGGGACCAGGTATTCGAACACATGTCCTTGTGCATTGCAACATGTGTGCTCAGCTCAACCAGGTGTGCCACCACCTGGCCCTAATTTACTACTCCTTAGTCAGCAACATAAGTATGTTTCCACACCATACTGTTTTGGAGGAGAATTAATAAATATATATGTATAAGCATAAGCAATGTTTCTGTAACAATTTACATGTTTAGAATATTTATATAACTGTGTTGAAAGTTTAGACATACTAATAAAAATTAACTAGAACTAGGTTAGGAATACTAGACTTGACAGGTTCTCTTAAAGTATATCTTAAAGATATCTGCCACTATTGCAAATTCAATGCTAAACATTTTTTGTGATGAGACTAGCAAAACATATAAAATATAGAAATATGGAAAACACAACATTTAGCATTTATTTATTAAATATCTGACATTATTGCATTATTAAGTTTCCCTGAAAGCAGTATACTATAAATATTACTACTATATTTTAAATAAGTTAGATAATATTATAGTGCTTAAATAAATTTTCATAATTTAGAAACATCATAAGTAAAAAAATTAAAATTTACTATAGGTTTGTGTGAATTTAAAACTATATTATTTTAATCATTTTGCATAAACAAATACGACTTTATTTGATATTGACCATATTATTTCAATTTATACTTATTGACAGTTTTTGCTTTCCTAATAAGTATCAGAATCTTCTGTTGTCTGGTTTTTAGACAGAATTTTTGAAATTACTTTTGCTTTAAGATTGGATCTATTATAGATAGTGTCCACATAAAAGTGGATACTACTGAACACATGCGGATGTGACAAAATGTAATATTCTTCCATTAAAAGAGTATATATACTGTGTGGCCCAGCAGGTGATGCAGTGGAATGAGGATTAAACTGTTAAATATGATGAGGTCCAGAGTTCAGTTTTTAGCACTGCACGTACCAGAGTGACGCTCTGCTTCTCTCTCCTCCTTTCTCCGATTCCTAAACAAGCAAACTAACTATAGACAAAAAGAGTGTATGCCTTGCTACTACAACATATGTTTTGCTATAATGGCTGTGATTTATGTTGTGAAATATATGAGGTGTACTTATATTAAAAGTATAATGGAGACACATTTAAAATCATAAGGAATTTTTACTTTAAAATTAGTATGCATTTAAACTTCAGTTTATTTTCCTTGGAAATCTTAAGAAGCTCCTACTAGAAAAAGTAGCAAATGTTTGAAATCCTTTCTCTGTTGAAAAGAATAGAGTTAACATAATTGAATGATTAATTGACTTCTAATTGGAGCACTAAGGATGGATTAGAGAGATTTTGTGTGTTTGTACTTCACTGCTAGGTGACCTTTGTCTTCAATGCCTACTACCTTAAAAAGAAGTAAAATAGAAAAAAGATCCTTAAACTTGTATGAAGTGTGGACTTGACAAAGTATAAAAATATAATTATTGGGAGTCGGGGGGTAGCACCTCGGGTTAAGCGCACGTGGCGCCAAGTGCAAGGACAGGCGTAAGGACCTGAGTAAGGATTCTGGTTCCAGCCCCCAGCTCCCCACCTGTAAGGGGATCTCGCTTCACAAGCAGTGAAGCAGGTCAGCAGGTGTTTATCTTTCTCTCCCCCTCTCTGTCTTCCCCTCCTCTCTCTGTCCTATCTAGCAACATCAACAACAATAATAACTACAACAATAAAACAACAAGGGCAACAAAAGGGACAATAAATAACTAAAAAAATTTAAAGGATATTTAATTACTACACATTTGAATTAGTATGTTTCATTATTGAAAAGGCTATTTAATGTTTCTGCACTATCAGTGAATTATGAAGAAGGTTGAGAAAAAAGATAACTGATAGAAAAAAATAATAATCAGATCAGAATACAAAATAAGAACAAAGATAGTATGGAAGCAGATGAAGAAAGATGAGTGAAGGCTACAGCAGGGATTGTGGTAGACTCTTCTTAAGTCAAAACCAGTTTGTTTGTCACTGTGTCCAATGTTGCTTTAGGATATTCATTTGGGTATTCAATTTTAGGAAATAATAACAGACTGTGGAGAAAGAAATAAAGGTCATAAGCAATTTTTGTTGATAGTGTCTGTGATTTTAAAATACTTAAAGAAATGCTAAGAGAAGTTATCTCTTAGAATTTTACACATAATAAGAAATGATATAAATTTAGAATGTGGATCACTAAATAAGTTGTTAGAAAAGTGGTGAGAAAGTAGCACTTGAAAATGAGAAAATGCCCCAGTTTTTTAAAATTATTCATATTAGGAAGATGTAGGTAGAACAAGAATACTGAAATTTTGGATTAAAAAAAAACATTTTACTTTAGCAGCAAGAAAATTTATGCTGAGGTGCTCTTATCTCTCTCCTTTTCTATCTCATTAATAAATAAAGTAGATGTTAAAAAAAAGAAAGTCTCACTTCTCCAGAGCTCTAACCAGCTAGAGAAAGATAGAAACAGGCTGGGGCTATGAATCAAGCAACCAATGTCCATGTTTGGTGGAGAAGCAATTACAGAAGCCTGACCTTCCACCTTTTGCACCCCATAGAGATCTTTGGTCCATACTTCCAGAGGGATAAAGGATAGGGAAGCTTCAAATGGAGGGGATGGGACACAGAACTCTGATTGTGGGAACTATCTGGAATTATACTCCTGTGATTTTACAATCTTGTTTGTCATTACTAAATTGCTAATAAAACATTTATCTTATAAAACAAACAACAATAAATAAACAGAAAATAAGAGAAGATATGCTTAAATACTTAAGAATATAGACAAAATTGTGGATAATTGATGTATAGGTTGCAAAAGAAAGAAGACACACACACACACACACGCACACACACACATTACAGTGCAGAAGGACCTGGGTTCAAGTCCCTGGTCTCCATCTCCAGGGAGGAAGCAGGGCTGCAGGTGTCTATCTCTTTCCTTCTGTATTTTCCCCTACCCTCTCAATGTTTCTCTGTCTCTATCCAATGAAATAAAATAAATTAAAAGAAAGAAAGAAGAAAACCACAATAATGTTAAATAGGACAGAACTAAGTAACATGCACAACAGACACACACACACACAGAGACACACATATTTTCCTTAGTAATAAGTATAAATCATGGGATGAAAGAAGAAAATGATCCCCAAAATTGAAAAACACATTAGGTCAAACGTAGAGAAAGTGGTTATGAAACTTTACAACAAGGTGTCAATGATAAATTTTTGTTTCTGTGGGGAAGCAATTACAGAAGCCAGACCTTCCACCTTCTGCATCCCACAATGACCTTGGGTCCATACTCCAAGAGGGTTAAAGAATAGGAAAGCTGGGAGTTGGGTGGTAGTGCAGTGGGTTAAGAGCATGTAGCGCAAAACGCAAGAACTGGCATAAGTATCCCAGTTCAAGCCCCTGGCTCCCCATCTGCAGGGGAGTCACTTTACGGGCGGTGATGCAGGTCTGCAGGTGTCTTTCTCTCCCTCTCTTTGTCTTCCTCTCCTCTCTCCATTTCTCTCTGTCCTATCTAACAATGACGACAGCAACAACAACAACAATAATAATAAGGACAACAACAATACAAAACAACAAGGGCAACAAAAGGGGAAGTAAGTAAATAAATAAATAAATAAATAAATAAATAATACAGGACAGGAAAGCTATCAAGGTAGACGATGGGATACGGAGTTCTGGTGGTGGGAATTGAGAGTAGAGTTGTACCCCTCTTATCTTATGGTTTTGTCGGTGTTTCCTTTTTTTAAAAAAAATATTTTATATAATTTATTTTTCCTTTTGTTGCCCTTGTTGTTTAACATTATTGTGGTTATTGATGTCATTGTTGTTGGATAGGACAGAGAGAAATGGAGAAAGGAGGGGAAGACAGAGAGGGGAGAGAAAGACAGACACCTGCAGACTTGCTTCATCACTTGTGAAGCGACTCCCCTGCAGGTGGGGAGCCCCTGTTGGAATCAGGATCCTTACACAGGTCCTTGCGCTTTGCGCCACGTGAGCTTAACCCGCTGCGCCACTGCTCCACTCCCTAGTGTTTCCTTTTTATAAATAAAAAAAAAAAAGAAAAAAAATTGTTTCTTTGCCAGTGCTGGTGGGTTTACTTTATATTTAGAAAATGCCTGTGTAGTTGAAAGGTGCTTGACATTAATTAAAAATTAATTAACTGTAAGCTTTCTAAAATGACCATCTGAACTTTGAAGGAAAATGGAATGGATTTAAGCAGTATTTGAAAATTCTCTTTCAGAAATAATTGACAACACATGTAAGAGTGGAGATATGACTTACTAGGGGCTTACATAAACATTATCAAAGGATTTTAATGGATTTAAAAAATCAATGTAAATTAGCATTGAAGTATGGTTGCCTAAAGCTTAAAAACTGATTAGAAATATTATTGATAAGAATAAATTACAGAAAAAAACGAGTTCACTACCACACTCTGTCCTTGAAAACTTGACTTTATATAGTTTTCCATCTCTGATTTGAACATTTATAGAAGATTATTGCTTAAATTCAAATTAAGAATTGAGTATCTGAGAGATGCAGTTATATGCTGAATTATTGAAGGAACCATGTTTCAACACTGTAGAGATAACAATTCTGGGGGAGTTTGGGGGGGGGAAATAGTTGTCTTTCAGTATTTGCACAACTTTAACATGTGAATTTGCACAAGATGTGCCTGTGATTCTTTGAAAATAATGACAATTAATATATATAATTAATATATATTATTGCGGCAGTTAATGACTTACAGTACAATTGTTGGTACATAAGTACAACCTCTCATTATCTCATGGTAGGTATCTAGATGTCTGTAAGACACTCACTCCCCAAACTTAAGTCTTTTTCCCCAGTCATGATCTAGGACCCCAATGCCCCTCCTTCCCACCCCTTCCCCTCCTTCCCTAGAGCCCTTTTTTTATCATGCAACACACCAAACCCAGTCCCAGTCCCAGTCCCCTTACTGCCCTTGTTTCTTAAGTTCCACTTATGAGTGAGATCATTTGGTATTGGTCCTTCTTTTTCTGGTTTACATCACTCCACATGACTTCATCAAAAATAAATAAATAAATAAAACAAAGATAATTCTACCATTACCCTTTTTACATTCCACATTAGGTTATTTTAAGCAGGGAACACACCCTTCAAAACAGAGAAGACATATGAATGGAGTTCAACAAATTGGGGATAATATCACAATGTACTATAAGTATATTTGAATTTTCAAAAAGAATTGCAAGAGTAGTTATAATATCATTCTTTGAATTTATTTTTGGTGTTTCGGTGTCTACCTAGAAAATCATACTTCAACCTAATTTACTACTTAATGATGTTGCTAGAATGCTCTACGGTTTCTTTCCTCTTCAAATTATTAATAGCTTTCTATGAAAGTTGAAGTTGTTGACTACTTTATTGCAAATGCTTCACTTTGATTTCTGATATCAACCTCTCCTAATTTTCATATTTCATATTTATATGTTTCCATTTTTATCACTAGCATTTGTGACTTTTTACTTACAATAATTTGTTTTTATACTGTGTGTGCTGAACCCGATGTGCCACCACCTGGCCCCTCAAATTATTTGATTTTAAATTCCTCAATCTTCTCTGAAATTATGTCCACTCTTCTTTTTCTGTTTTTTTCCCTCTTCTCTCCCTATACCTCCCCTTCCCACTCTCCCCATTCTTCCTCCTCTCCAACCTTGATACCCTTTGCCTTCCCCCCAGCCCCCTTCTTATGCTTCTCTTCCTCTTTCCCTTCTTGCAAAGCCAGAAAATTCACTGATAAAAAAAATCATTTTTTATCAATGATTTCACTGCTCTCTAATTACTTTCTTATTCAGAGTCACATGACAACTATTAAGCTTCCCTGGGTGTCAAACTGTTCTTCCAGAGTACAGGGGCTCAAATCTGGGTCATGAGCTTGGCAAAGCAGATTTCTCCTATTCAGTGAGCTCTTAGGGCTCTCTAATCTTTTCTATTGTAAACCATTCACTACTGGAATAGCAGCTTCTTTTTCTTTCTTTTTTTCCTCCTTCCTTCCTTCCTTCCTTCTTCCCTCCCTCCCTTCCTTCCTATTTTCCTCTTTCTTTCTTCCTTTCTTTTTATTTATTTTAATTTCTTTTCTTTTCTTTTCTTTTCTCCTTACATAAAGAGAACACGTTAATTAGGGGTTTAGAATCTAGACATGGAGTAGAATAGCCAAGGAGAGATATTAGACCACCTACAAGGTGTCGGGATTAGGGAGTTATTAGGCATAAACATCAAGGTGAGGTGAAACAAAAGCCAAAGGCCTCTTTCCAGTAAGCAAAACAATTCTAAAGAGGTGGAAGGGTAAAACCTTACCAGTCACTCCCTCCTCTATACCCCAAAGGGATAACATGTCCTGAGTAAATTCAACCAGCTAGAGAGCTCCACTTTTATTCTTTGTGGATAATTCCCATGATTCTATAAGTGATTGCCTAAGGACCTTACATATATAGACCTTTACAAGATAGACTTGCTTTTGGAGTTCATGTTTAACAGATTTTTACCTGATCTATTTCTTGCAATGAGCTGCATAGAGTGGAACTACAAGATGGACCTATGTTTATGTAATAGGTTTTATTCAGCTATGCTTGATGATGCAAAGAGGAACATTGGCTCTGCTATGAGGATATATTTCTAATCTAGAAAAGTTGTATAGCTCAATAAGCCTTTAACAAGGAAGTCAACAAAGTCTTTTTTGTTTGTTTGTTTTCTTTTTCACTCCCAGTTACAGCAGTTATTTTACTTTATTTTATCTATTTGGGAGGTGAGAGTATTTTGCAAACAAACATTATGTGAAATTGGGTTCATGTGTAGACAACTGTGTTGTACACCATTAAATCCCCCAATACAATGGGAAAATGTAAATCACATAATGCGAGTCCATAATGTTACTGTGGGAAAAAATTACCAAATGGCATAAATCTGTTTCTGAAGGGCAAATATTAAGGACTTTTGTGAAAAACAATTTTCAAGATCCAGGAGGAAATTTAAGTGTAGAGATATAGAAGAGAACCAGTTCATTAGATGACATTAGTAACTACAGTTTTGAAGAAGAGTTTATAAAAGTAGAGTCTGGAATATGCTTACATACTCTGATTGATATAATCTTGGTTTTTACTCCTTATCATTCCATACCTATTGTTTTATAGTGAATTCATGATCAAATTCTATCAATTGTCAATCAGATCTGAGGATGAAAGTGTCCATACTCAGAATTATGACAGCGAAAAATATGATTGAATTGGATTTTTATACAATGTGAGAATTTTTAAAATAGATTTTTAAAATTTACTATTGAATAGAGACAGAGCAAAATTGAGAGGAGAAAGGAGGAGAGAAAGGGTGAGAGACAGAGAGACAGACACCTGCAGCTCTGCTTCACCACTTGTAAAACTTCCCCCCTGCAGGTAGGGACCAGGGGCTTGAACCTGGATCCTTGTGCATTGTGATGTGAGCACTTAAGACTATACTTTCAGGGATCATTTCTATAGTTTGTAATGTGAGTACTTAAGCAGGTGCACCACCACCTGGCAACCTAATTGAATTGGTTTTTAAAAATAAAAAGGACAGAAAGATAAATAAAAACAATTAAAAAATCAAAGAAAAAAAGGAAACAATAAAAAGAGACTAGGATATAGAGAAGGAAGGAAATAATGATGCAGGTAAAGAGGAAAGGAAAGCTGAGAGTATGAAAGGGATAAAATGGAGGAAAACCTAACTATTCTGAAGCATAAAGGAAAAAAGTGTTTTCTGGCCATGGGGTTTTGTTCTGTTTAAAAACCATACTGGATGGTCAAATAATGTCAGAAGTATGTTTGGTTAGTAAAGAATAATTCATGAAAAATAATTACCTAAAGCTAAAATTATTTAATTTTATCCTCCCAAGGGGATTGCAACCTCAGAAGATTTTATCAAAATACATTCTTTCTGAGAAAGTGATGAATATACACTGACAAATCCCAATTCTATAAACTCTATTTTGCAGCTTCTATTAAAAGTATATACCTATTAATTCAGCATTGCTTCAGAAAGCAAGGTTACAGAAAAATTGATTAGGCAAACACTTTCTTCAGTTATACTGCAGTTGATAAAATCAGGCTACTCTAATTGGATTTAGGTTCTTCCAAAGATCCTCAGGAAGACATATACAAACCATTTCTTAAAGTAGTTTTCTCTATACTGTTAACAATACATCCTATGTGTTATATGTTATTATTTTCTGTAGTAGAGAGTGACTTTCTACCAAATTGTGCTCAATTTCTCACCTGGAATATTTTCCTGTGAACTTTACATAGTAAATACTCTATGAAGTGGTAAGAATATATTTATTCCTGTGTTTCACTCTTTCTTTCTTAATGTCTAACAATCAACAATGAATAATCAATTCATTGGCTCATAAATATGTGATACTTGAAAATTTATGAATGCATACTATGAAGTAAAAAGGATACAATGAAATTAAAAATAAGTGAAATAAAAATTATATTGTCTTCATATGGATTCTATGTTGAATTTATTTAGCCAAAAGATAAAATTTTCCTGGGTAAAATAAATTTAGGGATGATGTCCTCAGAGTTTAGAAGCCACTGATTTATTGAGAGAAATTGTGATCAGATTCAGAGAGATCAGATTCAGAGAGAAATTGAGATCAGATAAGAGATCAGATTTAGAATTCCAAGAGTAAAGAAATATTCCAAGCAGTTCTTTTATGGATTATTGGAAACCATAAGTAGGCATGTCATGTACCACAGTAGCATTAAAAAATCAACTAGGAAAGACAAAGTATGTGGGGAAAAGACATTTGAAGCAGATGTCTGCCACTTTTCAAAAAACCCATGATATGAGAAAGTAACTTACTAGATGCATTCAGGGATATTTACGAAAAGGATAAGAATGCATTGAAAGGCATTTGATAATCAAGATAACAGAACTAGATGAATCAGTGAGCCAGGAATGATGTTCATGTAATAATAGGAGTTCTTATGTGAAGATCCAGTCAAGTGGATGAGTGACTTTGTGTAAAATAATGGTTAAATAATAAATTTGGAGACAGTAAGTTATAAAATAAATCATTGACATGTTTGATTTCAAATAGGTCACCTTAAAACTCTTAAGAATTAAAACCTACAAGCACATATATTGTGGAAAGTAAATTTAAAAAAAGATGTGTGTTTAATAAGCCCATTTAGCTAGCTAGCTATCTCCCTGAGTCTCATACATGGTCCTCAAGATTTAGTGATGGGATTCACATCCAATGCTCCAGATGTCCTCCTTGGGGGTAAGCCTTAACTTTACTTTACTTTACTCAGTCTCTTCTGTCTTAATTCAGACAGAAGAGACTGAGTAGTTACAACATATAAGCACCTGATGAGTTAGAACAACATAGGGATGCTTTTAAATGATTGAAAGTCTTGTAAGCAAGTACCTATTCAAGATATTAATGTTTTCACTTGCAAGTTTAATTTTACCTGTGATTATAGTTGTTTATATAAGTTTGCCAATCGCCAAAGGAAGCCTTGCCATCCAGAGATGTCACATATAGTGGTAGTATTGGCTCTATGCATAAGTGACTGGGAAATGTGTAAACCTTTTTTTCTCATCTGTCATATTAACTTTGCTTTCAAATTAAGGGATAAACTGAAGTATTTCAGTCATATATTCATGTAGAGGAAAATATGTGTGAATAATTTGAACTAATACTACAAATGCTACTTAATAGCAATTTTTTCCGAGCTACAAATATGACAAATTAATATTTTTAAATTTAATGGGGGTAAACATTTTTCTTTAAATTAGATCATTAATAGCCTATATCAAAGACCAGTATTATGGTTTGAGTTTGTATCTGAGTGTTTTTGTTTCTCAATGAACAATAAAAATTGCTAATTATATTCAAGTATTTATGTACTCTTGACATAAACATAAGGTTAGTATTAAGCATTATGTTTCAGTTTTTCTTAGGTTTAGGTGACTTTTTTTCTTTAATATTTCAATGTTAAATAGGAATTTCAAGGGCCAGGTGGTGGCACAGCTGGTATTTGTTACAGTGTTCAAGTACCTGGGTTCAAGCCCCCAGTCCCCACCTACAGGGTGTTGCAGGTGTCTCTTTCTCAATTTCCCAATCCATTCTCAATTTCTCATTGTCCCCATCAAATAAATAAATAATTAAATAAAAGAATTTCAAAGGAAAAAAGCATTGTTAAATAGAACTATAAGGCATTTATTGATAAAATGCCTGTTGCCCATCAGTTTTATCTAAAATATGACAAGTTACTACAAATGCTAAGTTTGAGTGGTGCAGGATAGTTACATTTTCAAAAATCACCTTAAAAAAAAGGTTTTTACAGAGTAATATGTCATGAAAGACATAGATTCTTTGAAAATACTTAATGATCCATGAAGCTGAATTAATTTCATGTAAAAAAGTTTCATATTCAAAGCAAACTATCAACTGTAGATTAGATTTCAGTTTAGATAATGACTTATGAAAACCTCTTACAAAATAAACCTTAAAAGCCTTTACAAAGTGCTGCATGAATTTTCACTAATATAAAGTGTAAATTGAAGAGCATATGATGTACATTGATAATGGAATGAAAATGTCTTAGCCCATTTTGAGTAAGTGTTGGGTGTCTGATATTCATTTAGTCCATTCCCCACCCCCCCTTTCATAAAACAAAGAAGATTAGTTATAAGTTCAGTTTAGTCACAGGCTGGGGATAGATAGATCTTCCAATACCCATGTTCAGTAGAGAAGCAGTTACACAAACCAGACCTTCTACTTTCTGCATCTCAAAAAGAATTTTGCTCCAGACTCCCAGAGGTGGTGGTGGTGGGAATATTAGCGGGGATATAACTGGAGGTCTCTCTGAAACCCAAGTCCACTGGAGCGCAGAGAGCAAAGAGGAAAAAAAGAAAAGACATTTGGAATTAGTAATAGGTGTAGCTGTGATTTAAAGTGGAAGAGAAGGCAGGATTATAGAGAAAAAAGGAAAATAATAGATACACATTTATAGAAAAAAAAATAGCTCATATTTGTCACTTTGGGAGAATCAGTGCAGTTTTAAATGGAGGGAACAGGGACCCAGAACTCTGGTGGTGGGAATGATGTGGAATTGTACCCGTTATTTTGTAATTTTGTTAATAACTAATAAAAATAAAATAAAGTAAAATAAAATTCAGTTTAGTCTCTTGGACTTCAAGGAAAATAACAAATCTGAATAGTTTTGTTACACTTTAATTATGGCATGCGTTTATAATTTCTGTTACTATTAAAGACAGAAAAACTAGATCCTGAAGTAGCGGTTTTTTTTGAGTTTTTTTTTTTTTTTTTGCCTCCAGGGTTATCGCTGGGGCTCGGTGACTGCACTATGAACCCACTGCTCCTGGAGGCCATTTTTTTTTCCTTTTGTTGCCCTTGTTGTCATTGACATAGTTGTTTTTGGATAGGACAGAGAGAAATGGAGAGAGGAGGGGAAGACAGACAGGGAAAGACAGACACCTGCAGACCTGCTTCACTGTTTATGAAGCGATCCCCCTGCAGGTGGGGGACAGGGCCTCGAACCAGGATTCTTATGCAGGTCCTTGCACTTCACGCTATGTGCACTTAACCCACTGCGCTACTGCCTGCCCCCCCCCCCCCGAAGTGGTTTTTATGAAGAAATTATATATATTTTTTCTCAGTCATATTCTGATTTCTGGTAGTACTGGTTACATGTGAATGGGAACAAGTAGTATATCCTGGACTGTATTGGAAAATACTTTTGTTTATTTATGTCTGTTCTGTATATTTTTTAATATTTATGTCTATTGGATGGAGACAAAGAGAAATCAAGAGAGGAGGTGGGTAGGGTGGGATAAAGACAGACACCTGAAGCACTGCTTCACTGCTCACTTAGCATTTGCCTTGTATGTAGGGGCCAGGGGCTTAAACCCAGGTCTTTGCACATTGTAACATGTTCTGCATATTTTTGAGCTTTTATAGTACTGGTGCAAATTACTTTTACAGAAAAATTCTCTCATATATGTTCAGAAGGGAAATTCTGAAGCCAGATAACTAGATTTAGTAACCTGTCCTCTAAAGTTTTTGTGATGGCGTTTCAATGTTTACAACAATTAAACGCTTTAAAATGTATAAATACTCAGAACACTATGCACTCTACTACCACTAAGTCCTTTACCCAGTTAAGTAAGTTGTCTTTCTTTTAGCTTTTTCCCTTAAGAAAATGACAGTTTTCTTAAATCTAAGACAGTTCCAAAATTGAAATGATGAGGATGTTTCATGTGTTCTGTATTTACTGTGTGGACTTTCTGTGTACACATACCATGTACCATTGGATTATAGTGTTAATCAGATCTGCAGTTTCCTTACTAATTTCTTTTTTTAATTATCACATTTGTTATTCCATTTGGGGTATTGAAATCTACTGTTTGGTTATAGTCTTTTTTTTTTTCATCAATTCTATCATTATTCTCTTCACTATGTAAGGGTTCTACAACTAGATGCACCTGAATATGTATTTATATGTATTTCATCTCTGATGGATTTACCATTTTTTCATTTGTTATTTGTGACATTTCCTTCCTTATATCTTTCCCTCCCTTCCTCCTTTCTCTCTAGGTCTTTCTGTCTTTCCTCTTCCATCTCCTTCCTTCCTTCCTTCCTTTCTTCCTTCCTTCCTTCCTTCCTTCCTTCCTTCCTTCCTTCCTTCCTTCCTTTCCCTTCCTTCCTTCCTTCCTTCCTTCCTTCCTTCCTTCCTTCCTTCCTTCCTTCCTTCCTTTCTTTCTTTCTTTCTTTCTTTCTTTCTTTCTCTCTTTCTTTCTTTCACTACTAGGGTTATTGCTGGGTGCTAGCACTACAAATCCACTGCTCTAGGTAGCCATTTCTTCCTTCCTTTTTTTTTCTTAATTTCTTTCTTTCTTGACAGGACAGAGAGAAATTGAGAGGGGAGGGAGGTAGAAGGGAAGAGAAAGAGAAACATCTGCAGACCTGCTTTACCACTTGTGAAGCATACCCCCTGCAGGTAGGGAGTAGGGGCTCAAACCCAGGTCTTTATGCTTGCTGACATGTTTACCTAACCAGTGCGCCACCATCTGGTCCCCTTACATTTATTTTTCTTTCAACCTAATTTGTCTAATATAAGTGTGAGGCTCCTGATTTTTTTTTTCTTGTTCTTATCCTCCTTCCCCTCTTCCTCTCTCTTTTCCTCTTCTTCTTCTCCTCCTCTTCCTCCTCCTCCTTCTTTCTTTCTCTCTCTCTGTGTCATCAGCAGGCTAAATTTTTCAAATAAAAAGGGAGAGGCAGACACACAGAGAAACAGAGACAACATTTCTAATTTAATTTTTTCTAATTGACAGAGACAGAGAAACCAGATCTTTTGAGAACTCTATACTTCTCTCCAATTTACTGCTTCACTGTATTTTCAAATGTTGATTCTAAATGAAATGTGTCATATGCAGAGAGACATATGCCAAATAATTTTAATCATGCATGGTGAATAGAGAAAACAAACAGATAAAGTTATTAAAACAATCTTTTAGGGTGGGGGTAGATAGCATAACAGTTATGCAAAGAGACACTCATGTCAGAGGCTCCAAAGTCCCAGGTTCAGTCTCTGGTATCACCATAAGCCAGAGCTGAACAGTGTTAATGGTTAAAAAACAAGATCTTTTAAATAAGACCAATTAGTAACCATGAGGAAGATGAGAAGTAGGTGAATTAGACAAAAGGGATCATTTTTATGTGAAGGATTGTATGTGAAGGATTGAATTGAAAATTTGGAGTTGAGGTTAATGTACTATGGAGACATGTTAAATATTTCTTTTAAATATTTCTTTTAATATAATTTATTGAAGTGTTATTTATTTATTTTTTTGCCTCCAGGGTTATCACTGGGCCTCCGTGCCTGCACTATGAATCCACTGCTCCTGGAGGCCATTTTCCCATTTTTGTTGCCCTTATTATTGTTGTTATTGATGTTGTTGTTGGATAGGGCAGAAAGAAATAGAAAGAGGAGGGGATGACATAGAGTGCGAGAGAAAAATAGACACCTGCAGACCTGCTTTACCGCCTGTGAAGAGACCCTCCGGCAGGTAGGGAGCCAGGGGCTTGAACCAGAATCCTTAAGTGTTTAGCTCCATGTGTGCTTAACGTGCACTTAACCTGCTGTGCTACAGCTCGGCCCCCTGGAGTGTTGATGTTTACAGTATAGTTCTTGATATATATAGGTACAGCTTCTCATCTCTCTGTGATACGTGTCTAGGTCTCTGAAAGACAATCATGGCTTCCCCAACCTAGGTCACTTTTCTATCACAAACCCCAATGGTCCTCAATTCTATCCCTTTCCAACATTCCCCAGAATCTTTTGCTTTGGCAGAAGGCACCATACCCAGTACACGTTTCAACTTACATTTTCCTTTACTATTCTTGTTTCTTAATTACACCTTTGAGAGAAATCATTCATTATTAGGCCTTCTCTTTTCTGTTTATCTCACTCAACATGATACCTTCAAGTTCTGTCTAGAATATAGCAAAGTAGATGACTATCATTCTGTAATAGCTACACAGCACCTTATAATATGTATCACACTTTTCTTAACCAAATCTGGGTTGCTTCAAAGTCTGAGATTCTAAAACTTGTACTGCTATGAACATAGACATTCATAGATCTCTTGTGATAGGTGTCTGTTTCTTTTTGAGTATATCCTCAGTAGAAGAATTAATGAGTTGTAGGGTAGATCCATTTCTAGCATTCTGTTGAATCTCCAGACTCGTTTTCATAAGGGTTGGACCAATTTACATTCCCACCAGCAATGTAGGAGTGTTCTTTTCACCATGTAGCCTCTCTGACAATTGGTATTTCTGTCTTTTCTGATGTATGTCATTTTCACATGTGTAAAGTGTTATCTTATTGTAATTTTTATTTAATCATCTGTGACTGAGCATTTTTCCATATGTCTGTCAACCCTTTGGATCTCTCCTTTGGAGAATATTCTGTCCATATCTTCCTCCATTTTCAGTGAGGTTGCTTGCTTTTTTTTTATTCCTGAGTTTGTTGAGTTATTTATGTATTTTGGTTATTAGCCCTTTGTCTGATGTTGACACATAGAGATTTTTCTCCCACTGCATGGGGAGTCTCTCTGTTTTGGTAGTAATTCCTCTTCCAGTGCAATAAAGGTTTTGAGTTTGGTGTAATCCCATTAGATATATCATTTTTTCCCTGCAATTGTATGTGAATCATTAAAAAAGTTTGAAAGCTTACATCAAAGAGAGTTCTGCCAATGTTTCCCCCTAAGTATTTGATAGTCTCTGGTCTAACATTCAAATAGTTGATCCATTTAGAGTTTCCTCTAATACATCATGAAAAGTGGTGGTCCAGTTTTATTATTCTCCATTTTTCAACCTGGTTTTCTAACATCAGAGGTTGAGTAGACTCCTCTTTCTCCATTTGATGTTTTGGACTGCCTTGCAAAAATTTAGATGTCTATAGCAGCAGTGGCTTATTTCTGGACTCTCAATTCTATTCCACCGGCCTATGTGTCTGTTTTCATTCCAATACCAGGAAATTTTAAAAAAAATTATAATTACCTTTATTTATTGGATAGAGACAGTTGTAGAGGAAAGAGAGAGATAGAGAGACACTTGTGCATCACCACTCATACAGCTTTTTCCCTGCAGGTGGGGATCAGGGGCTTGAATCCGGGTCCTTATGCATTGTAACATGGGTACTCAACCAGGTGTGCCACCACCTAGCCCCCAAGCGGTTTTCATTACCATGCCTCTGTAATATGCTCTGAAGTCTGGAGGCTTGGTACCTCCATTCTTGCTCTTTTTCTTTAAGGATTGCTTTGGCAATACTGAGTATGTTGTGACTCCAGATAAAGATTTGTATCTTTTGTTCTACTCTTTGTTATAGAAATTTGGTGGAACCTTAATAGGAATAGCATTAATCTTTAATGGTTCTGGTTAGAATAGTCATTTAGATGATGTTAATTCTTTCAATGGATATATACTGGATTTTACTGATAGACACCTGAAATGCATATAAAGTCATAATGCAATATTACTCTAATGAGAATTTCAGACTCACGTCTTCAATGCTTGTGATCTTTCTTTCTTTTTTCTGCATTGTCCTCAGAAACTAGAGTACTGAGGTTAAATCATTGTTTCCTTCCTGTCTAATATTTTTCATTTCAATTTTATTTTTTATATAGAGACAGAGAAGCAGAAAGAGGGAGGGAAGGAGAGAGAGAGAGAAGAGAGAGGGAGAAATGCATTAAATTTTCTTTTAATGTGATGGGATCTCAATTAGAACCTAGATCTCTTACATGGCAAAGCATCTCACTTTCAAAAATGAGCTATTTCATTGCCCTGATTGTTATGTTTTTCTTTTCTACTATAAGGGATATTGCTGGGACTCTGTACATGCACAATTCCACTATTCCTGGTGGATTTCTTTTCTCTAATAGAGGGTATTAGATTATGACAGAGAGGGAGATAGAAACAGAGAAAGAGAGGCAATTTCTGCTATTCATGAAGCTTCCTACCTGCAGGTGATGGTGGGGGAACAGGAACTTGAATGTGATTCGTCACACATAATAATGGATGTGTTCTACCGTGCGATTCACCACCTGACGCTTAATAAATTTTACATCATACAACTGTAGATTTACTCCTTTTTCAGACCATATACTTGTGTTATCATTATCAGTTTAAAAGGACATTAGAATTATTTAAAAACATGCTAATCAGGATGTAATGGTATGCACCTTGAAATTTCTAGTCGTATCTGTTCATTATTTATCAATAAGACTATAAAATTAAGGGAGTTGGGCGGTAGCACAGCGGGTTAAACGCATGTGGCACAAAGCACAAGGACCGGCCTCAGGATCCAGGTTCAAGCCCCCGGCTCCCCATCTGCAGGGCAGTCGCTTCATAGGCAGTGAAGCAGGTCTGCAGGTGTCTATCTTTCTCTCCACCTCTCTGTCTTCCTCTACTCTCTCCATTTCTGTCATCTCCAACAACAATGACATCAATAACAACAACAATAATAACTACAACAATAAAAAAGGGCAACTAAAGGAAATAAATAAATATTAAAAGAAAAAAACCAAACAAAAAAAAATCCAAGGAAGTCACTTATTATTTGTGCAGGGTCTCTGTTTAACACAGTGTGAATATTATTGTGGAGTTTTCATTTTTTTGGTAATATTTTGCCATTTTAGTTAGCATGCATGTAATTTATTATTTTTTTGGCATACTACTATTAAAGCTTAAATAGTTTTTCAGGGTTTCCATACAGAATATGTACTATATAATATTTGGACACTTGCATCTTAAATAAAATTGTAACATCTTAGTAATGAGTAAAGTTAAAACAGGAATATTTACCATATACTTTTAAGCATTGATTTTCCTGATAAATAAGCTTGTTTTAAAGGTGATTTTGAAATTAGTTTACTGTAATTTGGATTTTAAACATAAAAAAATAAGAGTCCTTGAAGTTCCTATGAATCACACATAATACGTTTTGATTCAGGAGGCAGAAACATGAGAGATTTTTAAAATTAAATTCTGACATTAAAGGTAGTGAGCACTTTTATTTGCGATTTCATATGGTTTTGCTGAAAAATATAAATGAATACTACTCCATCATTTTGGCAGGCACTTTAATGCCAGCCATTTAACTATCTTCCTGAAATGGAATGCTGCCTGACCTTTACTCTTTTCATGAAGAAGAAGTTGTGAAAGCTCAACAAAAATGTAATTTTCTAGCTTTACAACAGGTAAGAAGAGAGAATAAAAGACTAAGTAGAATTAGAAAATACAGAAAGAAAAAAAAAGTAGTCTGTGGTGAAGGGTGTTTGTAAATATCCCTGAGACAAGATGCATATATTTGATTGATAATATATCCTTTGTTCTATACTTAGTTTCCTATTTTCATTTTTTAAAAACAGTTCTTTATTATTGGATAGAGACAGAGAGAAATGGAGATGGGAGGGGGAGATAGAGAGTAAGAGGGACAGAAAGACACCTGCAGCCCTGTTTCACCACTCGTGAAGCTGCCCTCCTGCAGGTGGGGACCAGGGGCTTGAACCCAGGTCTTTGTGCACTATTATGTGAGTGCTTAACCAGGTGTACCACCGTCTGCCCTCAGTTTCCTATTTTCTATAGCAAGTGATGGTGTTTAAGAGAACTGGGTGGGGGCATGCTGGCACTTACTGAGCACACATTTGTGCAAGAAGCTAGGCTCAAACCCCGACCCCTGTCTGCAGAGAGGAAGCTTCTCAAGTAGTAAAGCAGTGCTGCAGGGCATCTCTCATTCTTCCTTTCTATCTTACCCTTCTATTTTAGTTTCTCTCTGTATTTATCCAAGAAATGAATAAATATATAACAAATTAAAATTTAAAAGATTTACAAAAAGAAAACCAGAACTGGACACTGAAACTCATTTTTTTTCCAGAGGTCTCCATATATTATAGTAATGGCCATTAGATAATTTCCCCAGGTCATTTCAGCATCATTTCCTTTTATACAGATATTCTGCCATTGTGAAAAATCTTTTTACTTTTTGAGGTCAGATGTACTGTTTTAAGAAGTTATTCTGGATAGCCAGTTATAAACAATCATAGAATGTTGATACTTCAAACTACCTCTCAAAATCTTATCTACCATCCAAACTATCTTAAAGTTCTGTCTTGGTATACAGAGATATATAAGGCACCTTGCGTCATTATTAAAATAGTACACATTTCAGGGGGCTAGAGGGTAGTGCATCAGCTTAAGCACATATAGTAAGAAACGCAGGGACTGGAGCAACAATCCCAGGGAGCCCCCAGTTCCCCACTTGCAAGGAAGGGGAGGTCACTTCACAATTGATGGAGCAGGTCTACAGGTGTCTATCTTTCTTTCTCTCTCTCTCTCTCTCTCTTCCCCTCCTTTCTCGATTTCTCTCTGTACTGTCCAACAACAACAACAGCAGAAGGGCCAGGCAGTGGCATGCCTGGTTAAGCGCTCACATTAAAGTGTGCAAGGACCCAGGTGTAAGCCCCTGGTCCCCACCTGCAGGAGGGAAGCTTTCTGAGTGGTGAAGCAGGGAGGTAGGTGCCTGCCTGTCTCTTTCTCTCTATATCTACTCCACCCCCTCTCAGTTTCTTTCTGTCTCTATCCAATAATAAATAAATAAAAATAAAGCTTTTCTTAAAAAAAAATCAAAAAACAGCAGCAACAACAAGCACCACAATGGAAAAATGATTGCATCCAGGAGCAGTGGATTCCTAGTGCAGGCACTGAGCCCCAGTGATAACCCAGGAGGCAAAAATAAATAAATAAAAATAATATGATTTTCCTAATTGTTATTAATCTTATTTATATTTTTCCTTTTTTACTTAACCCAAGGGATTTTGAGGAAACTGTCTATGCTTGAGTAAAATATGCTGCTGTTTGTCTTTAAATTTTCATTAAGTAAAAATTATTTAACAGTCAACAAGTTAGTTCTTTTGTAAAAGTCGAGCAGTCATTTGTGAGTAGAAATAAAACAAAGGTTAGTGTAGTCATGATCAAATAACAAAGGATAAGACAAGATACTTCTTAAACTGACAGGTTTAATTCCCTGTGATGTAGTCTGGGTTCATTGTAAAAATCGATTCTATGACTGTAACACTGAAAATGGACTTGAAATAAATCTTAACTCACCTGCCTGTTTACATAGGTAGTCATGGTAGCTTAGGTGTGCTTAACTCAACTTATGCAAAGTTTTTAGAGGAATGTGTGAAGTTATTTTAGAAAATACAAGTTGAATAGTGAAAAGTTGATAAATGACTAACAATGAAGATTTGATTCATGTCTCAGATTTCTTCTGAATATCTTGAAGCATAATTTCCTTATATCTGTTTATCTGCTAAAATCTCTAGGAAGAAGAAATAGACAGGCATTTAAGAATAAACTAGATTTCCAGTAATGGGAGATTTGTTTTTATTGGGTGAATGCCCCTGCTGATAGCACTAATAAACTCTAGGAAAATGTATACTTAAAATTTTTTTTAAAGATTTTATTTATTTATTAATGAGAAAGATGGAGAGAGAGAGAGAGAACGAACTAGACATCACTCTGGTACATGTGCTGCTGGGGATCGAACTAAGGATCTCATGCTTGAGAGTCCAAAGTTTTATCCACTGTGCTACCTCCCGGACCACCTAATAGAGCTGATGGCTTTGCATATATGTCATGTCTCCATCCCAGTTCACACTCTTTGTTCAGATAGAAGTACACAGAGAAAAAGAAAGTATAACACCACAGTTCCCTCTGGTGTTGTGGGACCTTCCATAGGGTACACCTCCATTACAGAGTAGGGGTCTCATACATGACAAGGTATCTGCTGGAGTCCTAGGTGACCTATCTCTCCAGTTCTAGGAATACGTGTCTTAAAGACATTTGAAAGTAAGTAAAGAAAAAGCAAACATCACAATAATTAGAATCCTTCTAAGAAGGATGAGCCCCACTAAGTTACAACATCTTGGTAATAATCTTAACTTTTAAAATTCTTTTTTAAAAAAATTATTTGTTATAGAAAGAGAGTAGGAGAAGTATAACCAGAGCATCACTCTGGCACATGTGATACTGGGGATCAAATTCTGGATTTCATACTTGAGAATTAAATGTTTTAGCCACGGCATCACCTCCCAGACAGTTAATCCTCAGGCTTTTTATAGAAACATTGACAATGTCACAATTGAAGCATGTCCTAAGTATGAAGGGAAAATAAAACTAAGTTTATACAGGACAAAACTGAATAGCCACTAAACTATCTGCTAAAACAAGCATAACGTACTCCAGACGAGAAAGTGAAACTTACAAAATATTGCATGTTTATCTACAATTATCAGTGAAGTTTGTTATATGAGTATATAAGGTAGAATATGACACAGTCACAAGAAAAAGTCAGTAGAAACTGAAATGGTGGTTAGGTGGTGGCACATCTGGTTAAGCGCACACATTGCACACATTACATTGCACAAGGACCTAGGTCCCCACCTACAGGGGGAGGCTTCAGGAGTGGTGAAACAGGGCTGCAGGTGTCTCTCTTCCTCTCTGTCTTCTCCTTCTATGTCAATTTCTCTCTGTCTGTATCCAATAATAAATAAAAGGAAAAAAAGAAATTCAAAGATAACTAAAATGCTGAAATTAGTATAAAGTAATTATAAAATAAATAGTATATGCTGAATAATATATAGGAAGATAATTGGGAGTTGGGCGTTAGTGTAGTGGGTTAAGCACATGTGGTGCAAAGCACAAGGACTGACGTAAGGATCCCGGTTCAAGCCCTCGACTCCCCACCTGCAGGGGAGTCACTTCACAGGCGGTGAAGCAGGTCTGCAGGTGTCTATCTTTCTCTCCACACCTCTATTCTCCTCCTCTCTCCATTTCTCTCTGTCCTGTCCTACAACGACGACAATAAAACAGCAAGGGCAACAAAAGGGAATAAATAAAATATTAAAAAAAAAGAAAATACTTGTGAGAAATTAATAAAAACAGTCTAAACTGACCATATTTACATGCGCATAGACATATATATGAACACATATTTGATAGAAATATTCTGCATCTTTGTTAAAATCATTGTTATCTGAATATAGTCTTTTAGTCAAACTCATAATCACACACTTAGATTTTGTCTTTTATTTCTTGAAAATTGCTTCACAGTCAACAGAATTTCAAATTGAATTATTGAGGTGATAGCAGGTTCTAGTATTCATTGGCTCTCATTTCAATTGAACTGCTTTCTAGAAAGCAACTGTACCTAGAAGTAGTTTGGAGGGACACATTGATGCAATAAAGAGGACAATAGAAGAAATGTTGAAGGGGCCAGGTGGTGGCGCACCTGGTTGAGCGCATGTTACAATGCACAAGGACCCAGGTTTGAGCCCCTGGTTGCCACCTGCAGGGGGAAAGCTTCACAAGTGGTGAAGCAGGGCTGCAGGTGTCTCTCTTTCTCTCTCCCTCCCTATCACCCCCTTCCCTCTCAATTCCTACCTGTCTCTATCCAATAAATAAATAAATAAAAATAATTTAAAAAATTTAAAAAAAGAAATGTTGAAGTTTCACTTTCTGTCATCAATATGTACCGGGAAAAACCATCTTCCACATCTCCACTTCAGTTTCTTAACTTGTGAAGAATGTATTTTTAATCATAAAACCAGGAAATATTTGCTTTATAATTATGTGATGCAGTGCATTTCTAGTTAAATTATAAATAATTGTCACCATTTGAATGAGCAGTTATTTACATAGGGAAATAAAGCGTTGGTTTCCACAGTTCATGCAAGGGGTGTGTGCATAAGTTAATGGTTCAGTGTCTCCAAATCCATGTTAATCAGAGAGGCACATTCAATCAATAAAGGCTTCATTATTCTATAATAACTTGATTTAGAACACATGATTTTATGTGCCTTTAGAAAGTAAATCAAGGGGGTTGGGCAGTAGCACAGCAGATTAAGCGCACATGGCACGAAGCCCAAGGACCTATGTTCGAGCCCCCAGCTGCAGGGGAGTCACTTCACAGGCGGTAAAGCAGATTTCCAAGTGTCTTTCTCTCCCCCCTCTCTGTCTTCCCCTCCTCTCTCCATTTCTCTCTGTCCTATTCAGCAATGACATCAATAACAACTATAATAATAATAACTACAACAATGATAAAACAACAAAGGCAACAAAAGGGAAAAATATATCCTCCAGGAGCAGTGGATTTGTGGTGCAGGCAGCAAGTCCCAGCAATGACCCTGGAGGCAAAGAAAAAAAAAAGTAAATCAAGGGACTAGGTGGTGGTGGACCTAGTTGAGCACGCATGTTACAATGCACAAAGACCTGGGTTCCAGTCATAGGTCCCCATCTACAGGGACAAAGCTTCACGAGTGGTGAAGCAGGGTTGCAGGTGTCCCTCAGTCTTTCTCCCTCTCTATTTCCCCCTTCTCTCTTGATTTCTGGCTGTCTCTATCAAATAACTAAGTAAAGATAATTTAAAAATTAGAAAGTAAATCAAATGTATGTGAAATTTAGAGCTGTGAAGTGACTCCCCTGCAGCTGGGGAACCAAGGGCTTGAACTGGGATCCTTACACAGGTCCTAGCGCTTTGCTCCAAGTGAGCTTAACCCGTTGCGCTACCGCCCAACTCCCCAGTAGTGTAAATTTTGAATCACTTAGGGGCCAGGTTGTGGCACAACTGTTTAAGTGTATATATTATAGTTCCCAAGGATCTGAAATTTTTTTAATTTTTATTTTTTTTTAGATCTTATACTTTTTTTTTTAAAAAAAATCTTTATTAGATAGAGGCAGAAATCAAGAGGGGTGGGGTGGTAGAGAAGGAGAGAGACAGAGAGACACCTGAAGCCCTGCTCCATCACTCGTAAAGCTTTCCCCCTGCAGGTGGGGACTGGGGGCTCGAACCCGGGTCCATGTACACTGTCATACATATGCTCAACCAGGTGCAACACAACCAGGCCTGGACCTGGATTTCATCTGCTGTCCCCTCTGCATCTGCAAGGAGAAGCTTCACAAGTGGTGATCCAGTGCTTCAGTTCTCTCTGTGTTTCTTTCCCTCTCTATCTCCTTTCTCCATTCGGTGTATTTCCATCCTAATAAATAATAATAAAAAAATAGTAACTTTATGGTGATTTTTTTTTTTTTTTTAGTTCAGGTTCAACATGGTGTCACTAGGCTGTCATTTGGACTTGAACTCTCAGAGATGATCTGGGAAGAAAATTTCAGATAGAGGGAAAATGGTCAGTTGGGTAGTGTTTAAATTCCAAATATTAACATCTATCAATGAATGGAGCTATCAGGCAATATACATAACACATTAAACTTCATTTTCGCTTTTGGAAAATAAAGGAACTAGAACTATGATGAGTTGGTTTTGGAATTTCATACAGTAATCTCTGTAGAACTTTATACATATATGCACTCTTCTTGTCACCCTCATCAATAGCTTAGGATTTGTTAATTCTGTATTAGCAGTGGTTTTTAAAAAATCTTTTCTTTATGGGGGATTAATGGTTTACAGTTGATAGTAAAATACAATAGTTTGTACATGTGTAACATTTCTCAGTTTTCCACATAACAAATCAACCCCCAATAGGTCCTCCTCTGCCATCATGTTCCAGGACCTGATTCCTTCCACCCCCACCCCCACCGCCATCCTAGAATCTTTTACTTTGGTGCAATACACCAGCTCCAGTCCAAGTTTAATTAGTAGTAATTTTTAATAGAATATCATTACTATAAATGAGTTTACCCTTTGTATTTTTGAAGGCTCAGTCCCTCACATCTACTCTGTTTTGAAATAGAGATTTTCTTAATCTCACTTTCTGTAAATCTTCATGTCAACTTTAGACAATAAGTTTACTGACAATAAAATATTAAAGTATTTCACTTATTTTGCAGAAAAACACAGCAAGGCACGGTAAATGTAAATTGTGGGCTGTAGCATATGTTTGGAGACCAAGAATCAGCAAGAAAGTACTAAAAGAAATAAAAATGTAATAATATGAGAAAAATAGACTTCATCTGGGATGATGCATCATGTGTACAAACAGGTCTTCAACTGTTTGTGTAATTGTTCCCCAAGCTACCAAATATTTGAGTGTGCACTTTTCCACTTCCTATAAGACAAGGTTATTTTCAGCTAAAAGACTAATGTCTATAATCTCACCACAAAAAAATAAAATCTCTCATTCTATTTAGCTCTCCCAAGGGGGCTTTTAATATTGCTTTTACAGGTACCAGGTTCATCTTCTACTAAAAATATAGACAGCCTTTCTGTGTCCCGACTAACTTCATAAACAGGTTTCCATGGACACAAAAAATTATTTTTCTGGAATTTTTTTCATTCATCCAAAAATTACCACTACAGAATGAGAAGTCTGGAGCCAGTAGAGAATTTAGAGTCATTTCAGATATTAGTTACATCTCTTTTCTTCTAATTTCTCCATGAATAAGTAAATTAAAACTTTAGAAAGTCTTAGTGTTCTTTGCTTCCATCTAAGAATTTGATTTTTGACATTATCTAGAACTTTTAATATAAATATATTGCTTAATATTTAGTTATTCCCTCCTAAAGTACATCATATATAAAATCTAAAAAAATAGATATTTAAAATGGTTTTTCTTTCAGCTTTTCTAATTGTTGCTGTTTCACTGTATAAAATTGATAATGTTAATAATCTATTTTTTCAGTTATCTGTTCATATAACAACTACAGTTTCACTATTAATCCATTTTACTTCCAGTAAACTTTTCTTTCACTTAGCCCCATATCAATTACCAACAACCAGTGTTCCCTGATTTTCAGAGTCAGATTCAAATCCTTTATAATGTGACTTTCTCTATTTTATGTTCAGATTGGCAGATAAGCAAAAAAGTAATTGTCCAAATTTATGATGTACTTGGTATATGACTTCTTGTCAGCCAACATAGTGATAGTGAAATGTTTTAATTACCAAATTCTCTTAGTTGCTGATAATACTATAATGAGAACAATGGTAAAATATTTCCTTTTTTAACATATTTTATACTTTAGTGGGGTGAGACAGTACAGTTATTGATACATAGATACAATCTTTCATCTCCCTACGATAGATATTTAGGTATCTGCTAGATATTTGCTCCCCCAAATGAAGTCCTTTTTTCCATCATATACCAGAATCTCCATCTCATCCCTTACCTTCCTCCCCAGAGTCCTTTGCTTTGGTGTAGCACACAACCCTGTTCAAGGTTCTCTTTTTGTTTTTCCTTATTTCTCTTTCTCTTTCTTTCTTTCTTTCTTTCTTTCTTTCTTTCTTTCTTTCTTTGTCTTTTTCTTTTTTATTTTTTTTGGGGGGAGGGTAATGAATTATAGTACATCTCTTTACACATGTGTATTGTCTCCCTGTTCTGCATAACAAGTGTTTGTTGCACATTTTTGTTCTGCCTACCCCATCAAGGACCACAAACACCCTCTTTCCCCAGAACCTCTATTCCTTTCCTTCCCTAGCCTCTCTTGCTTTGTTACAATACCCTTCCCCCACTCCCGGTTTGATCTTGTGTTTCCTGCTTCCTAACTCTCTCTCCCAAGTCCCACATACATGCAGTTATAATGTATTTATTTTTATTTTCTTGAACTATCACACTCAATTTTTCTTCTATTTCCAGAAAAGGTGAGGCAAAGATTGAGATTTAAGAATTTATGTTCTTCTGTCTAGGCCTTTGATGATTTACTCACATTGGTAACGTCACTTTGTCCTTTTTGCTGTCCCTTTTCATATATGGTTGGCTCTTTTGTTGCTTTTGTTTGAGTTTCCATTTATATTCTACCACAGATGACCTCATTTGGAATCAAAGTTCCTTTACTTCTTTTCTTATAGTACTCCTTTTAATAGTTCTTGCAAGACAAGGTTGTTGGTGGTGAATACCTTCAGTTTCCATATGCTTGGGAAGGCTTTGACTTTTCCTTCATACTTGAAGGATAATTTGGCAGGATATAGTACATTTGGTTGATAATTATTAACCCCTAATATTGTAAAAATGTCATTCCATTCCTTTCTTCTCAGGTTTGTGTTGAGAAATCTAGTGACAGCCTGTTGGTTCTGCCTCTATATCTCAGCTTCTTCCTTTACTTTGCAGCTTGCAATATTTTTTCCTTTTTTTTACTTATGGACCACATTACTATGATATTTCTTGTGGTTGTTTGTCTAGGGTTTAGTAGCTTTGGCTTCCTTTCAGCTACTACTACCAGTTTTGATCATTATTTAGATGTAGGGAGTGTTCTGCAATGTTCATCTAGGGGGAAGTCTCAGTGGGTGACTGGTAGTTCAATATGGTTTCCCACAGATTTTTTTCCCTCTTCTGTTATGAGTTGTTATCCCGGGCTCAGGATCTTTCTATGCTACCTTTTTCATACTTCATTGTGTCTCTGACTGCCCTATTGTGCATTTTAAAATATATATATTTATTTATTTTCCCTCTTGTTCCCCTTGTTTCTCATTGTTGTTGTAGTTATTGTTGTTGTTATTGATGTCATCGTTGTTGGATAGGACAGAGAGAAATGGAGAGAGGAGGGGAAGACAGAGAGGGGGAGAGAAAGATAGACACCTGCAGACCTGCTTCACCACCTGTGAAGTGACTCCCCTGCAGGTGGGGAGCCAGGGGCTTGAACCAGGATCCTTACGCCGGTCCTAGCACTTTGCGCCATGTGTGTTTAACCCGCTGCACTACCGCCGGACTCCCCCTATTGTGCATTTTACCCTATCTGGGTTGCTGGGTGCTCAGTATCTACAAATCAAGATGCAACTATAGCTATAGCTCAGAAATTGAACTGCCTCTGCTCCATAAAGTTCTGCCCTCTATTTCCCATGTGTCTGTTGGTATACACCTGATCTTCAGGCTTTGTAAGCTGTCTAGTGAGATTCTGGGTATTCTTTTTGTTTGTTTGTTTTTGCCTTTTTTCCTTGGACATAAATTTTTGGTTGATGTTAGTTTACAGCCATACCCTTGGACCTTATCAGAATAAGAATCTTATCAGTTCTTATCCTGAACTGATAATGCCCTTTGAGTTTTTGATATGAACATGCAGTACCAGGTGTTGAACTGGGAGTCTCAGGCATACAGGTTCTGCATGCTACCAGTTAAGCTAATTACCCAGCTTCTGAGATAGAATTCCTTAAAGAATTTTGGCCCATACTTCCCCCTAAAGAAATGTTAGGGGAAGATGACCAGAGGGCTCTGAACTTCATTTCCATCAAGACCTGGAGAAAGAAGAAGAAAACAGGAAGGACATTCAGAAGTAGCAATAGGTGTAGGTGTGGTGTAGAAAGGAAGAGAATGCAGGACTATAGGGAAAAAAATGGACAAATATATGTTAGTTCTATAAAAATGTATGTTTATAGAAATATTAGTTAACTCACATCTGTGACCTTAGGAGAGGTACTGAATTTTCCAGTGGAGGGAATGGGGACACAGAACTGTGGTGGTGGGAACAGTTTGGATTTATACCCATGTCATCTCATAATTTTGTAAATCAATTTTAAATCACTAATACAAAAGAATTCCTTAAAGGAATAAATAATATGAAAGTTATGTGGGAGGGACTTCAGGGGTATAGCATCAGGAATGAGCCAGACTTCAGTCACAACTGAAAGAAACTTGAGAAGAGTTGGGTATATGGGAGAAAAAATAAACTAATTAGGATGATAGTTCCAAAGGACATAGCTAGTGGTCTGAATTTATGAGAAGATTGTGTGAAAGGTAATGAAGCACACAGCAATGAACAGGAGATATTGAGACAAAGTATGGGTGTTAGAGCAACTGGAGTCCATGCCTATGTTGTCTGATAAAAATAGATTTAAGAAGCATGAGAAGTTTAGTCTCAGTAGCTGTACTAAGTTTTGGATACATGGATTGCTGTCAGAATAGTGTTCACATTGATTGGGCAATGTCATATATATTAAGCACCAATTAAATTGATAATAGACCTAGAAACAGCAGATGATGTGGGCTGGATGCTGAGTGAGAAACTCCTTAGTCACAGGATGTATTTAAGTCAGTGATGCATACTTGCTTGCGGTGACTTTATATTTGAATATATGAATTATGAATGGATAAGTACCTCCTTGTGTGATCTGAGTGTAAGGATGTCTGTAGATTATCTTCATGAATTTGTCTGGAGCAGTTCTGCTAATTAAAGCAATGCACTTAGGAAGCCAAGTCTACAGGTTCATTTCCTGTGGGGGCTTTTTACATCTGCAGAGCACAATACACATAATAGGATTTTAATAAATGTTTGTTCATTAAATGAATAAGTCAATAAAGAATTCATGGGGTGAAGGGGAATGTTTTTTTAAAGGTGTCAACGTTGTCTAGTGCTTTATGAACAATACACATGAACAGAAATCCATGCTGGGGCCAAGAAGGGAAATTTTGCAAGAAAGTGCAGCAGATAAGCTAAAATTACTACTCGTAGACAATAAATCAAAGGATACATTCTTCTCAGAAACAGTGACATCTAGTATAGATAAAAAAGGAAGCACTTGTATTTTAAAATTTCCAATCCTTTTGTCAGAGAATATAAGATATTATAAAATAAGTGTAATATAAAATGATAAAAACCCTGGGTCCATGCTCCCAGAAGGATAGAGAATGGGAAAGCTATCAGGGGAGGGGGTGGGATATGGAGATTGGGTGGTGGGAATTGTGTGGAGTTGTACCCCTCCTACCCAATGGATTTGTTAATTTATCCTTTCTTAAATAAAAAATAAATTTAAAAAAACCAAATAACCAAAGCATATACAGGAATATTATAAATATATTTTTTAAATATTTATTTATTCTCTTTTTTATTGTTGTAGTTATTGATGTCGTCACTGTTGGATAGGACAGAGAGAAATGGGGAGAGGAGGGGAAGACAGAGAGGGGGAGAAAAAGATAGACACCTGCAGACCTGCTTCACCGCTTGAGAAGTGACTTCCCTGGAGGTGGGGAGTCAGGGGCTCAAACTGGGATCCTCACCTCTGTCCTTGTGCTTTGCGCCACCTGCGCTTAACCCACTGCGCTACCGCCTGACTATACAGGAATATTATAAAATTATGTGAATTAAATTTGAATTATTTCATTCAATTAATTCTAAGATTAAGGAATTTTGACAGTTATGTCTAAAATGTCCTTACTATTGAGTACTTTCTGGCAATATTTGAAGATTTTTTTCATTGAAATACACAGTTCAAGAAATAATAAACTAATAGTCATTGTAAATTCTCTTTAAGAGAGATATTTATAACTTTTAGGTTCTTTTCTAATTTTTAGTCATTTAAAATATTTGCTACCAGTGTATACACACACACTCACACTTTTATCCCACACCTCCATACTATAACATAAAGTCATATTAAAACAAATCAATAAGTTTATGATATCCCACATATTTACCTAAAGAAAAATAAATGAATAGATATTAACTTAGGTGCAGATTATATTGAAGTAAATAGAGTAGATACATCAGTATTTCTTTCATTTATCAGTACACTAATTTACAAAATATTTTAAATGACTGTTTATAAGAAGAAACAGGCTTTCCAAAGCAGTTTGTCTTTGAAGACCTAAAAACAATAAAATAAATATTTTCCATGTCAAAATTCTTCACACAGTTTTATTTTATTTTAATATTTAACTTATTCTACTTTAAAGATAGAGATTGAAGTGGAGAGAGAGAGAGAGAGAGACACCAGACCGCCACTCAATCCTGGTTAATGGTTAATGGTGGCACTGGGGTTTGAACCTGGAACCTCAGAGTCTCAGGCATGAAAGTATTTCTCATAGCTATTATTTTATTTCTCCAGTTCCACATAATTTTAATATAAGCTTTGCACTAATTTTGTTTAATTTATAAAACAAGATTTACTTTCAAATACACCCACTTCTTAAATCTAAATTTTAAGCAGATTTAAAATTAAGCCAATTATGAAAGAAACAAAACCCTAATACAAACATCAGATTCTCCCACTATCACAAAATTGATTAACTTTTAAAAAATATAAAACAAGAAACAGCAACATTTCATGGTTTCTTATTTTAAGTTTTTGTGCTCATGTATCAGCCAGACTGTCATTGTTCTACATCTGTTACATTGCAGCAACATTCTTTATTATAATTTCTTGTTTGTTCAACCAAAGGTTCTTTGGGTTTGGTTTTGCCCCAAATTTTAACAGATGAACTGTGTTATCTATGCACAAAAGTTATTTGTATGCTTTACTTGTGAAACTTAACTGCTTGCATGCAAAAGCAAACAAACTGTTGCATTCTGCCTCAACACCATAAAAAAGGCTGGACCATCTGTGTAGCTCACCACTTCCTCAGTCAATTATAGATGAACAAAGGCTTGAAGTGCTGAATAGATAATCCATCAAGTACAACCAAGGGCATGAGGCTTTCTTAAAGCTATTTCCCTATCTACAAAGTAACCATTTTCATAGGACCAATGTCTTTTATTTTCTTGGGCAGGGGATGGCACTGGGAAAAGGCATGTGCCTTTTGAGGGACTCTGTAGGATCATGCCAGTTTCTTGGTTAGGAGGCTGTGTTAACATAATAGTTTAAAAGTGTCATGTGGGCTGGTAAAATAACTCATTTGAATAATGTGCTGTTTTGCCATGTGCAAGACCTAAATTCAAGACTGGCTCCCCAACATACTGAAAGAAGCTGTAGTGTTATTCTCTCCCATTCTTTCTCTCCCCCCCCCCATTCTCTCTCTCTCTCTCTCTTCCCCCCCTCCCATACCTCCTTCTCTCCCTCTCTTGGCATTACTCTATCTTAAAAAGTGCCATGTTATACAATAAAAATATAATGATATCTCATGAGAATCCCTTCAGTTATTTTGTGACTTAACTTCAACATTGAGTAATTAAGTTCCGTGGACTACTAAGTAGAAAACTTAAGAAAACAAACTTTGAAGTAAAACTGGTTTTATATCATTAGTAATATATATTGTATTTGACTTTATTTTGTATTTTTCATTATGTAATAATTGTATATTTACCTTTAGACTCTGACTTTAGAACTGAGAAGGCTAAAGGACCAGGGGAAGGAGTCTGTGACTTTGGTAGAGGGGTACAGGTGTTTTAGTGGTAAGTATGATATGATAACACACATTATAAGGAGGTATGAAATTTATACCCCTAAAACATGCATCTTATACTGCTTCATTACTTCAATATATTTTAATAATAAAATTCATGTCCAATGTCAGCCTAATGTTGCTTTCTAAATAATATTGCATTTAATTTTCAGATGCTTTCATTTTAAGACCTTCTTTTTTTGAAGATCACTATATCATGCTTAGGGGAACAGTCAAGCAGGAAAATTACACAAAAATTAACATCTGTGTCCCAACTGAGGGGGGCAGCTACTGAGCTACTTAAAGAAGTACATTGATAGCACTACAAGAATATTAGGGGATTTTATCTACCCCTTCTCTCAAACTGATAGAGAGAAAATAAACAAGGAAACAAGAGAATTGACTGAAGAGACAGATAGGTTAGACCTACTAGACATCTTTAGAGCTCTTCATCTCAAGAGTGGAATATACATTCTTCTCAAATCCACATGGGACATTCTCATGGATAGAGCATATTCTAGGACACAAAGATAACATAAATACATTTAGAAACATTAAAATGTACCAAATAGGTACAAAGAAATAGAAAGATAGTCCATACGCATGGGTAGATAGCAATAATTAACATAAACCATAAACAATGATCCTTCTACTCACAGCCATATACAGATTTAATGCCATCCCCATCAAGATATCACCAAATTGCTTCAAAGAGAACAAAAGCTGCACATTTTTTTCTAGAACCAAAAAGTCCATAGAATCACCCAAGAAATCTTGACAGAAAAAAAAAATCACACTTACTGACTTCAAACTATACTATAGAATTACTGTAATTAAAATTGTCTGCTACTGGAGCCAAAAATAAACACACAGATCAGTGGAATAGAATTGAAAGCCCAGAAATAAGCCCCCACACCTATTGGCAACTTATTTTTGACAAAGTGGTTCGAAACATTAAGTGGGCAGAAGAGAGTCTCTTCAACAAGTGATGCTCAGAAACAAGCTAACAAATGAAATTGAATCACTACATATCAAAAAGTAACAAAAGTCAACTTTAAGTGAATCAAAGACATGGACGTTATATCCAAAACTATAATATTTAGAAGAAAATATTAACAGAACATTTTATGACCTATGCTTCAAGAAGGTTTACAAAAATTCAAATCCAACAGCAAAGAAAACAAAAAATGGGGCTGAGTGGTGGCACACCAGTGTAAGCACACGTAGTAAGAAAACAAAACCAAAAATAAATTAGTGGAAAAAAATTAGTGGGACTCCAGCAGACTCACTAGCTTCTGCAGAACAAAGGGTAATGTAACCTTAATAGAAAGACATTCTACACTGTGGAAGATGATTTTTATTATACAACACACATCAGACAAAGGCTTAATAACAAAAATGCATAAAGAACTCTGTAAACTTAATATCGAAAACAATCCCATCAGAAAATGGGATAAGAGCAGGAACAGACATTTTACAGAGAAAGAAATGCAAAGGGTCAACAGATACATGAGAAAGTGCTCAAAGACACTGATTTTCAGAAAATTGCAAATGAAGATACCAAAAAAAGACAACATTGAGGCAGCACTTTATACCTGTGAGAATGACATATACTAGAAAGGACATTACCAACATGTGTTGGAGAGAATTTGCACTACTGTTGGGAAAGTAAACTGATCCAACCTTTGTGGAAAACAGTCTGGAGATTTTTCAGAAAATTAGAAATAGATCTACTCTATAACCCAGCATATTGCATAGAGACAGAAACTGAGGGGGGTGTAGGGAGAGAGACAGAGAGACACTGCAGCCCTACTTTACCCCCTGCTGGTGGGGACCAGGAGCTTTAACTCTGGTCCTTGTGCACTGTAATGTGTGTGCATAACCAGGTGCACCACCACCTGCCCTCTCCCCCCCCCCCCCAGTAATTTCTCTCATGGGAATTTAGCCAAAGAAAACAAAAACTCCAATCAGAATAGGTCAATATATACCTAAGACCATAGCCAAAACTTGGAAATGAATCAGATATCCAACAACATATGAGTAGCTAAAAAAAAAAAACTAGTAGTATATATACATGATGGAATACTATTCAGTTGTTAAAAATGACAGTCAATAACCTTTGGGTCATCTTGGGTGGAACTTGAAAACATCATGCTAAGTTAGATAACCATAAGGATAAGGACAAATACTAAATGATCTCAGGACAAATACTAAGTGATCTAATGTATAAGCAAGACTTAATAAATAAGAACAGGGAGAGAGAAAGCAAACTGTAACGTGACGTGAATATGGTGTATTTTGAATCAAAGCAAGGACTCTCTGGAAGGTGGGGGGAAGAGAGGGGTGGGAGAGAACTTTCAGGTTCTAGTGCATCATGAAATCATACTCATGTGACAATGACTGCACTGTAAAACATTAACTTCATCAGTAATAATTATAATAAAAAAACACATTCCAAGTCTTTCTTGCTATAAAAATCTATTTTCTTTGCTGTACTGTCATTTAGCTGCATTTTTTTGTATTTTGATAGAACTAAGTATACTTAATAAAATTTGACTGTAAGACTTAATAAAAAAGACTTGATGGAAGTATTTCATTACATAGAAATAGATTTTCTGAATATAAAAATACAAATTATAATCAGAAGATTTAAAGTGTAAATCATTCCCTTCAAAATTAGAGTTTTTCAACTTTACAGTGCATTGAATCCTATATTTCAGTCTGTTCAATGAAAGAAAATGTTGCAAAATAATAAGCATAAATAAAATAAGATGGAAGTAATGAAGTCACGTGTATCAGTCATTACACAAAATATGATTGTAGGAGAATTTTTCTATTAAATACAGATACACCCTTGAATTATTAGTAATTTTCTGATAGGTCACACAAAGCTAAAACAAAGCCTTGTTGTACCTATTTTTTTTATTCTTTGGTATAGTGAAGTAAGTGGTTTAAAGTACTGTTGTTGACACATGGGTACAATGTCTCATCTCACCAGGATAGGCGTCTGCACAACATTCTCATTTCCAAATTATGTCCGTCATCATGTACCAGGACCTGAAAGCCTCCCCAATTCCCCAACCCTCTTTCTGCCCTCCTTCCCCAGAGTTCTTTGCTTTGGTGCAATACACCACCAGTCCAAATTTTACTTTATGTCCCCTCTCTGTATTTGATTGTATTTTATCTTTTTTGGATTTTGTTGAAGGGTTCGGTTTGATTCATATTTATGTTACCCCCCCCCCTTTTTTTTAACCTCCAGGGTTATCTCTGGAGCTTGGTGTCAGAATTATATCTACTGCTCCTGGTGGCTGGTTTTCTTTTTTTTTTTAATTAGATATGTCAGAGAGAAATTGAGAGGGGGAGAGGGAGACAGGGTGGGAGAGAACAGGGAGACACCTGCAAGCCTACTTCATTGCTTGTGAGGCGACCCTCTGCAGGTGGAGAGCCTAGGGCTCAAACTGGAATGTTTGTGCTGGTCCTTGGGCTTAATACTGTGTGCGCTTAACCCGGTGCACCACCACCTGCCCCCTGATAACCTTATTATTTATATTTTGCTTTGTTAGAAAATAATTTTCTAGGGGGCTGGGTGGTGGTGCATTGGGTTAAGCGCACATAGTACGAAGCACAAGGACCCTTGCAAGAATCCTGTTTTGATTCCCCCTGTGTCCCCACCTGTAGGGGGGTCGCTCGCTACACAAGTGGCGAAACAGGTGACTCTCTCTCTCTGCAGGTGACTCTCCCTCCCTCTCAATTTTTCTATGTCCTATCAAAAACAAAAAATTGAAAAAATTGCCACAGGAGCAGTGGATTCGTAGTGCAGACATCAAGCCTCCAGATAACTCTGGAGGAAAAAAAGTGAAAAACTAAAAGGATATTTTATACTCATTAATAACCTACAATAGCAATAAGTTTTTTTATACTAACATTTAAATATAAATATAATAACAATGTTATTTTCATTATACAAAACAGTATTTAAACAGTAAAATTCACAGTGTTCAAGTATTAAAAATAAGACTTGGAAAAAAATTGAGACTCTGAGCTTTTAAAACCTGGAGAAATGATCACAAGAGTCTTTGTCATTGGCCTCAGAGAGAAAATTAATGAAATCCTCATTATCCAACTTTGCCTTTGTTACTTTAATAAGGGGTAAAATGCTGAAGAAATGGTTATGTCAAAAAGCAAATGGCAAGTAAATTAATATAATCTCTTTCTAGTTATCAGCTGTCGTAGTCTCTGAGCATTTGTGATAATAGGATCAATTTTAGCTATTCATTCTAATAAAGATAACGTGGTAGCTTAAAAGATATATAAAAAAGTGAGCCTATGGATCAAAGCATAATTTTCATGATTAAAATAGACTTCTATAGAGGAAAATCCATAATTGATGTTCCATATGAGAAAATATAAGTGGTTGTCGCATATACAAGTTCAAAATTGTCTAATAAAAACACATTAACAGGAAAATGCTATTATACATAAAATGTAAATCTCTTTATATGTTGCTATAGATATCACTGACCTCAAAGAATTCATAAAGAAGAACAAAGGAACCCGAAAGCAACCAGAAGGACAGAAATAACTAAAGTTAGGGCAGAAATAAATAACATTGAAAATAAGAAAACCATATGAAAGATCAATGAAAGTAAATGTTGATTCTTTGAAAGAGTGAACAAAATCTACAAACCTTTATCTAGACTCACAAAACAAAAAAGGGAGAAGACTCAAATAAATTGTATCATAAATGAAAGAGGAGGTATCACAACAGACAGCACAGAAATTCAGCATATCATGCGAGATTTCTATGACCGACTATATGCCATCAGGCTAGAGAACCTGGAAGAAATGGACAATTTCCTAGATACCTATGGACTTCCAAAATTAAGAAAAGAAGAAGTAGATAACATGAATAGGCACATCACAGCTAATAAAACTGAAACAGTTATCAAAAACCTCCCCCAAAATAAAAGTCCTGGACCAGATGGCCTTACAAATGAATTCTAAAAACCTTCAATGAAGAACTAATACCTCTACTTTTAAAAGTTCCAGAATATTGAAGACACCCCTCTCTGTCCTATCCAACAACAACGATAACAATAACAACTACTACAACAAGGGCAACAAAAGGGAATAAATAAATACTTTAAAAAAGATGTTTTAAAAAAAGAAATTCTTAAAAAAATTTGTAGCATTTGTTCTATTCTCCAAAAAAAAAAAAATGTAGTTGGGATCTTAATGGGGATAGCATTAAATTTGTATATGGTTCTGGGTAGTATATTCATTTTGATGATGTTAATTCTTCCAACCCATGAACATGGAATATCTTTCTACTTCTTTGTGTCTTTTTTAATTTCCTTGAGTAGTGACTCATAATTTTCAGTATACAAGTCTTTCACTTCTTGGTTGGGTTTATTCATAGATATTTTATTGTCTTTGTTGCTGTAGTAAAAGGAATTGATTTCTGGGTTTCATCTTCTCCTTACTTAGTGTTTGCATAGAGGAATGCCACTGACTTTGAATGTTAATTTTGTAGCCTGACACCTTATTGTATTGCCTGATGATTTCCAAAAGCTTCTTGCTGGATCCCTTAGGTTTTTCTGTGTATACTATCATGTCATCTGCAAATAGGGAGAGTTTGACTTCTTCTCTTCCTATCCGTATCCGTTTCATTCCTTGCTCCTCCCTGATTGCCATGGCAAGAACTTCCAACACTATGTTGAATAATAATGGTGATAGTGGGCAGCCCAGTCTAGTACCTGATCTGAGGGGAAATGCTTCCTTTTTCACCATTGAATGTGATGTTGGCTGTAGGTTTGCTATGTATGGACTCAGCTATCTTCAGGAATTTTCCATCTACATTAATTCCCCAATAAAGAAATTTAAAAAAATAAAATAAAATAGCTGATGTTTATGTAATGAAATAAAAATTGACTCATAAAAAATAACTAAATACAGGAAAGAAATTTAATTTATGATTGTAACAGAGATGCAAGCTCTTAAATATTTTTAAACTTTTCCTTTTAATTAGTTTCAAATTGGAGAAAATTAAATAATTTTATTAAAATATAGTTTAAATGTGGGGGATTTATGTTCCTTGGGTTATGAATTAAAATGTTGATTATTATATCAAAAGTAATATAGGTTGGAAAATTTTAAGGGACATATGCCCTACCCTTTGTTGTTGTTGTTGTTGTTTGTTTAAAAAATACTTACTTTTAGAATCTCCTTATATGAAGATATTTCCCTAATAATTTAGAGCAAAAAGTTAACAAAAACTTCTTGAGAATCACTGCTGAACTAGTCTTCTACTACACCGGAAATCTTGTTTATGTAACTCACTCATTTTAGATATGACATGTCTCCGAGTATGGACTCATATGTTTAAAAAAAGAAAGAAAAGATCAATATGGAACAATTAGAGAAAACCAGTGACCAGATACTTGCTTCTGAAATACAAAGAAAATTATGGGAGGGTCAGGCAGTGGTTTAGCTGGTTAAGTGCTCACATTACAGTGTGCAAGGACCCAGAATCAAGTCCCTGGTCTCCACTTGCAGGGGGGAATCTTCACAAGTGCTACTACAGGCCAGGCGTCTGTCTCTTCCCTTTCTCTGTCTCCTCCTCCCCTCAATTTCTCTCTGTTTCTTAAGTAAATAATTATAATTTTAAAAGAAAGATGTATTTCACTTAATTTTATGTTTTTACATACTATTCTACTATAATAAAATATAGTATTATAGATAACATCTGATTTTCCAGTTCACTGTAACAATACTATATATTGTTTATGTGTTTGTACTGGAATGGTTTGTTATATAAGGGGAGTATAGTGTAAAAAAATTTTTTTTTAAGTATTCCTAGTGAACCTTCCCTATAGAAAAAAAAAATTCTGTGTTTGTAGAGTACAAGAAGCTGGTAAAATGAGGGTTTTCACATTTATTTTAAAGGAGATAATTATGGAAGCATAATATTGAACTAGAAAAGTCAAAATCAGACAGATTAATCTCATTACTAAAAAGTCAACAGGAAGGAATAAATTATATAAACAAAACATCTGGATTATTGAAGAGAAACTAATTAACATAGTCAGAAAAAATGTGCCTGCCCTCTGAATTAGGAAAGCACATTATAAAGGGTATAATCTGAACACTGAAAATGATTGCCGACACACTCTTGTAGCATACACATGTTCTCCCTAAGGAGACATATAATTACAACAAATTGTATTCTAAATATGTATCTGTAATTTAGAAGGCATGAATTTTCTTGTAAATTCAACATTTTTAAGTCACAGAAATGTGCCTTTTGATAGCGTGGTTTATCTGGGGGGAATGTAGTGTGATGTTTTAATAATTGAATTAGCCATGAAAAATATGTAGCATTGTATTTTATTGAATATGTAGACTGTTATTTTATATTGCATTAATGCACGTATTGAATTTGGGAATATAAAATACCTTGTTCACACAGTGATGTGAAGATACCACAAATGCTACACAACATCCTTCTTTTGAGTGGTTAAAACCAGGAAATACAGACTCCCAGGAGTTTAAATTTAAATCTGTGTTTAAATTAGATTTATTGAACTCAATATAGCAAGAAAATATTCCCTCTACCATTACCAAAGATGTCTTAATAACACAGTAGTAAGGGAATCACTTCTAAGATTTAGGACAGACTGTGGTAAAGTGTTTTAATGTGGGGTTAAATAAGGAGAGATGGTTATCAGCTAGATGCTTTAAAAATGAAAGTGATAACATTGATTGGCTGTTTTAATATATTTTATATATAAAGGCAGGAGTACAGAATTAGGGCATTCATATTGATTTAGTTCTTTTTTTTTTCAGTTATCTATGTCTATATCGGACTCTATATCTGTCACCTGGTGAATAGCATTGAATTACCTGATTTTGTAAATCTCTTTAGGACATCTGGGTGGTGGGACACCCAGTAAAGCACACTTAGCACTATGTGGAATGACCTATGCCAGGAACTGGGTTCAAGCCCCTGCACCCCATCTGCAGTGGAGATATTTCAAAAGTGGTAAAGCAGGTATGCAGGTGTCTATTTTTCTCTCCCTCTTTATCTACCCCTCCCCCTAAGTCCTGTCAAATAAAAAATAAAGTAGAAAAAAACAAGAAAGGAAAGAAGGAAGGAAGGAAGGAAGGAAGGAAGGAAGGAAGGAAGGAAGGAAGGAAGGAAGGAAGGAAGGAAGAGGCTGCTAGGAGCAGTGGATTCCTAGTGCATCATGGAGCCTGAGCGATAATCCTGAATGCAAAAAGAAAAAAAAAGCATAATATTGAATGTTCCAACCTACAAGCTGGGCATACTCCTCCAGTTTTTAAAGATCTTCAAATTATCTCTATATTTTGTAAATATCTATGAGAGATTACATTTATTTACTTTCTATTTATTCTTGTATATGTGATCTGTCTTAATACTATTTAAAATGTTATATTTAAATTTTCAGCTTTTTAAATCTTTGCTGTTATATTTTATTCTTATTATTTTTTATTATTGTAGTGATTATTGTTGTCAGCATTGTTGGATAGGACAGTGAGAAATGGAGGGAGGAGCGGAAGAAAGAGAAGCAGAGAGAAAGATAGACACCTGCAGAGAGAAAGAGAGAAAGATAGACACCTGCAGACCTGCTTCACTGCTTGTGAAGTGACTCCCCTGTAGGTGGAGAGCCGGGGGCTTGAACACAGGTCTTTGCACTTTGCACCACCTGCGCTTAACCCACTGTGCTACTGTCCAACTCCCATGCTGTTATTTTTTTTTAAAACAGAAGTTATGATCTGGAAACAAGGTCTTAGTTCTGTTCCACATTATTTTAAATCAGTTTTTGCAGGAGATCTATGGATTTTTTTCATTTTCATATATATATATATATTTAATATTTTTATTTGTGGAATTATTGGTTTATAGTAAATACAGTTGTTGGCACATGTCCAGTATTTCTCAGTTTTTTTCTTCCTGCTCTGTGCATTTAAGTGAGCAAATTCACACCACTGACATTTATTGATATTATAAATGTAAAATATTTCAGTACCATTATTCTTAACTTTTCTTGAGTATTCTGATATATGGCATGTTTTTGGTGATGCTATTATTGTTTATAGGAGCCTTTTTAGAACTTCTTGCAGAGTAGGCTTGGCGATAGTCGATTTCTCCATCTAGTCTGTATGACAGTCTGGCAGGATAAAATATTCTTCACTAAAAGCTTTTTTTCATTCAGTATTCCATATATATCTAGCTTTTAGAGTTTGTGTGGAGAAATCTGCTGATAATCTTAAGGATTTTTCAGTGTTATGTGAGACTGTTCTTCTCTTACAACTTTCAGAATCCTATATTTATCCTTGTGCCTTGCCTTTTTTTTTTTTTTTTTTTTTTTGGCTCCAGGGTTATTGCTGGGGCTCAGTGCTTGCACAATAAATCCACTGCTCTTGGAGGCCATTATTTCCTCCTTTTTGTTGCCCTTGTTGTAGCCTTATTGTGGTTATTATTGTTGTTGATGTCGTTGTCGTTCGTTGTTGGATAGGACAGAGAGAAATGGAGAGAGGAGGGGAAGACAGAGAGGGGGAGAGAAGGATAGACACCTGGAGACCTGCTTCACCAACTGTGAAGCGACTCCCCTGAAGGTGGGGAACTGGGGGTTTGAACAGGGATCCTTATGCAGGTCCTTGCACTTTGCGCCATGTGTGCTTAACCCACTGTGCCTACTGCCCCCCCCCCCCGCCATTTTAACAGTGATGTGTCTTGGTGTAGGTAATTCTGGGTTGATTCTGTTTGTGACTCTCTGGGGCTCTTGAATCTTTCTGTCATTTTTATTGTTTAATGTGGGAAGTTTTCTGTTATCTCCTCTAGTACTTTCTTTCTTTTCCTCTCTTTCCTCCTTTGGCAAGCCAATAGTGCATATATTTTATCTTTTAAAGTCATCCCATATGTCTCTGTTGTTGTTTGCAGTGTTTCTTAATCTCTGTTTTCTTAGCTATATTGAAGATGAAGGTGAGGTACACCAGAGTTCCTCCTACAGCTGTGTCAGTCTAAGCAAGCAGCTTCCACATAACCAAATATTATACCCCAGTCCACAAGTTTCTCTGACAGCAGTGTACTAGTCAGATAAGGTTTGCCACTGAAGCATGGGCCAGGCTTTAGATTCTGTGTGTAGGAGCAGTAGTTGTGGTGTCACTTCAATAGTCGATCAGGTTTTGCTGTCACTGATCACTTTAGAGTGTTGATACTGGTTGTAGGGCTGAATTCTCTGGAAATGGGCCCTAGTAGACTGGGGGAGGGGGAGGTGGCAGTGTAATACTCCAGAAGTGTTAAGAAAGGTATATTGTGATTCCCTGTAAGGGCAGTGGCTTTTCAAGGCTAATGTTGCTGCTATTCAAGCAGGTATGGAGTAAGGTGACCTTTGGGTTGTTGATGTCAGGACCGTGAAGCCAGGCACCTTGTTTCTGGAGGGGGTGATGGTGTTCTAAAGGGTAGCATCTCTGCTTTTGGTAGCTGAAACAAACGGTGTGGGTGGCTGCTATAAAGGCTGGTGAGTTTCCTGGGTTCAAATAGTAGAGAATCACAACAAACCTCATGAGTACAAAAACAAATAAGCTTACAACACACACTCACGCAACCAGGGGAAAATAAAAAGAAAAAACAAATCACAATTCAACTAACACAGTAAAAAGAGCACAAACACTAAAGGGAATAAATGGATTTATAGAAGGGGTGCAGACTCTCAAAGGAAGATTAAGCAACAAACTAAAAACACATGAATCAGGGGCTGGGTGGCGGTGCACCTGGTTGAGTGCACATGTGACAATGCACAAGGAACCAGGTTCAAGCTCCAGGTCCCCACCTGCAACTGGAAAGCTTTGCAAGTGGTGAAGCAGGGCTACAGGTGTTTGTCTTTCTTTCTCTGCCTCCCCCTACCCCCTCGTTTCTGGCTGTCTCTATCCAATAAATAAAAAAGGTTCACATCCTAAAACAGATTTTCTGTCTTATTCAGCTATAAGCATAACAAATCTACCCAAAAAATCCTTTTCTCTATAATGTTCATGCTTGTGTCCATTTAGTAAGTCTCATGGTGTCCTCCAAGGACTTTTGGAATCCTTGAGTCCCTCCATAGTCATCAATGTCAAAATTATTTTTCACCAAAATTTAAAAGTGATATATTATTCTTGCTCTTTCCTTACCCCATTTTTTCCTTTTTGTAAAAAAGAAATGTCAGGGTTTAAAAAAAATCTTTATTTGTTTCTGATAGAGACAGCCAGAAATTGAGAGGGAAGGAGGTTATATATGTATATATATATATATATATATATATGGAGTGAGAGAGAGAGAGAGAGAGGGAGAGAGAGAGAGACCTACAACACTGCTTCACCTCTTGTGAAGCTTTCTTCCTGCAGGTGGGGACCGGGGGCTTGAACCTGGCTCCTTTCACATTGTAACATATGCGCTCAACCACATGTGCTACTACCCAGTCCTTTTTTTTTTTTCCTCTTTTTAAATTTTCAAATTTATTTCCCCTTTTGTTGCCTTTTTTATTGTTGCTGTAGTTATTATTGTTGTTGTAGTTATTATTGTTGTTGTTGTCATTGTTGGATAGGACAGAGAGAAATGGAGAGAGGAGGGGAAGACAGAAAAGGGGAGAGAAAGATAGACACCTGCAGACCTGCTTCACTGCTTGTGAAGTGACTCCCCTGCAGGTGGGGAGCAGGGGCCTCGAACCCGGATCCTTACTCGAGTCCTTGCACTTCATGCCACGTGCACTTAAACCTGCTGTGCTACTGTCCGACTCCCCCCCCCCTTTTTTTTCTCTTAATCCTTGAAATATCTAGATGAAAGGTAGTGTTGACTCTGTGTTAGAGAACAGGAACTGCATAGCCTCACGGGTTGAGCCCTAGTATTACATATGCCAGAGCAATGCTCGAGTTTGTCTATCTCTCTATCTCTGTATCTATCTCTCTGTCTACCTCTAGTTCTTTCTCACTACAAATAAATACATATTTATATTTAAAATTTTGAGAGCAGAGATTTCTCAAAGACAAAATGTGATGACACTTCCTATAAATGCTAGTATAACAAATGACTGTTATTTTCATTGTTTCCTATAAATACCTGTTCGTTTAGGGCATGAATCTACTAACTTATTAGGTTTGTTAGTACCTCTTAAAGGCTTAGTTTTTTTTTTTTTTTTGTACTTCTAATATGTTCTTAGTTGCTGCGTTTCCTCATACTTCCTATTAAAGCTGTAATTTTATTACAGCCACAAAATGTGATAATTTGGAGTACTGTTTTAATGCTCAATTTTCCCATGGAATATATCAAGTATACTATTTTTTCCCCAATCCTATTGTGTTAAAATGTTTTTAAACTTTTGAAAAACTTTAAACAATATTCAAAATATTTCTAAAAACTAATGTCAAATGATATTACTTTCTAATCCTCTACACAATACCAGTCTCTTCTGAAGCTCAGTCATTGGTTTCCCTGCACTTAATCAAGGTCTGGTGAAAATATAGCATGTCCCTGAATCCTGAAGTTTCTTAGAGAAAAAGCATTAAAACATTCACATACAATTTATCTTTACTTCTTTTTAACTTTGCCCACATTTAAAATATCCAATGGTAGCATGGTAGCATCTCTAAGAACCAGGTGGCTAGGGAAGGAGAGAGACAGGCTGAAGTATGGATTGACCAGTCAATGCCCATGTTCAGCGGGGGAGCAATTACAGAAGCCAGTCCTTCCACCTTTTGCATCCCACAATGACCTTGGAACCATACTCCCAGAGGGTTAAAGAATAAGAAAGCTATAAGGGGAGGGGATGGGATACGGAGTTCTGGTGGTGGGAATTGTGTGGAGTTGTGCCCCTCTTATCTTATGGATTTTTAGCAGTGTTTCCTTTTTATTAAAAACAAACAACAACAACAACAACAAAAAACTCTAGGGGCAGGGCGGTGCAAGGGGGTGAGTTCAGATCCTGGAACAGGATGGTAGAGGACCTAGTGGGGGTTGTATTGTTGTGTGGAAAAATGAGAAATGTTATGCATGTACAAACTATTGCACTTAACTGTCGACTTGTAAAACATTAATCCCCCAATAAAGGAATAAAAACAGTGTCGGGTGGTAGTGCAGCGGGTTAAATACACGTGGTGCAGAGCCAGCACAAGGATCCAGGTTAGAGCCCCAGGATCCCCAGTTGTAGGGGAGTGGCTTCACAGGTGGTGAAGAAGGTCTGCAGGTGTCTATCTTTCTCTCCCCCTCTCTCTCTTTCCCTTCTCTCTCCATTTCTCTCTGTCCTATCCAACAATGACAACATCAATAATAACTACAATAATAAAACAACAAGGGCAACAAAAGGGAATAAATATTTTTAAAAAGAAATTTAAAAAATCAAGTTTAAAATTCTCTTGAAGTAGTTTTCATCTCCTACTCTTTGGAGAAAAGATGAAAACACGTGGAAAGCAATATTGACTTAATTGGTTAGGCTTTTACAGCTAAAATTTCAAACTTTATTTTCATTTTCTTTAAATAGCACCTACTTTTGCATCTCTGTGATTAATGTGCATTAGTATAAAAGATAGAGTGACGGGACATAGAAATGCAAAAGCTGAAATTATTATTCTCCACATGTACAAGGGGTTTGGTTGATTTCATCTGTTAAATGTCCTTTCAAAAATGGACAAGACATTACTTTTTAAATATTACTCTCTAAGATCCTCCAAAGAATACTTTTTTTTAACTAATGGATGCCAATCTAAATATGCTTATTATTTCACCATATACCAGTGTAATATTGCCACTAGTTTTTACTTTATTATTCCACATAAGAATCTTAAAGTAGTTTGCAATTCTAAATTCTGAAGTAAGGAGCATTAAAGTTTATGTTATATGTTTTATAAGATTTGTGCCATGGGAATTTTCTGAGATTATGTTTGTCTTTAAGAATATTAATGCACTTATAGTGTTAGCATTTGTTCTTAAAGAATTAGCTGGTAGCCAAAAGAATTTTCGTGTGAAATTTCTCGGCAATCATTTTTTTAAAATATTTGATTTATTTATTAATGAGAAAGATAGGAGGAGAGAAAGAAAGAACATCACTCTGGTACATGTGCTGCCAGGGATCAGACTCAGGACCTTATGCTTGAAAGTCCAATGCTTTACACACTGTGCCACCTTTCAGACCACTTATTCACCTATTTTTCTTTTTCAGCTCAGGAAGTTCTCTGTGGAAGACAAAGGAATGGTGCAGGTTTTTTGTTTTATATTTATTTATTTATTTTCTCTTTTGCTGCTCTTGTTTTTTATTATTGTTGTAGTTATTATTGTTGTTCATATCATTGTTGTTGGATAGGACAGAGAGAAATGGAGAAAGGAGTGGAAGATAGAGAGGGGGAGAGAAAAATAAACACCTGTAGACCTGCTTCACCACCTGTGAAGTGACTCCCCTGCAGGTGGGGAGCCAGGGACTCCAACAGGGATCCTTATGCGGGTCCCTGTGCTTTGCACCACATGCACTTAACCTGCTGCACTACCTACCGACTCCCCCCAATGGTGTAGGTTTTTATAGGGTTTTACATTACATTAAAATGCTATATTTTGTTACAGTTGATGAACCTCAGTGGAATCAAAAGAGTCACACAAAGTATATAATTTACTTTTAAAAGTCTAATTTTATTTATTTATTTTAATGGAAGAGATGTAGAAATCAAGATATATGATAAATAGACAGACAGACGGATGGATGAAAATAGCCCAGAGCTCTGCTTGGCTCTGGCTTTTGAAGATGCTAAACCTGGAACCTCAGAACCTCAGGCATGAAAGTCTTTTTGCATGATTACTCTGCTGTTCCTGGAGACCCAGAGAGTACATTCTTAGTGTTGTGAATTCTTTTGAGTTCAGGTAAATGTGTAATGAAATATATTGATCAGTATAATAACAGAAAGAATATTTTCACTGCCCTGAAATTCCTCTGTGTTCTGCATACTCATCCTTTAACCAGTCCACCCTTACAAATCACTGATGTCTTACTATCTCCATAGTTTTTCCTTTTTCAATCAGTCACATAGTATTGAATTATAAAACTGATAATCTTTAGGTTAGTTTCTTTCAGACTGGACGTTTATTAATGCCCTCTTAATATTATTGGTTTCTAGAAATATCCAGTTTTAAATCCGAAGTTTCTGATCTTGCCACCTTCCTACTTTCGACTGACAAACTTAGAATAGGATTATTGACATATATATATATATATATGTGCGTATTTAAGAAACTTTAAGAAAAATTTAAGAAAATAGATACTTAAAATGGAAATGTGAGCGAGTTTAACAAAACTCTATTCAACTATCTTATCACTTTCTGAAGAGTACTAGATTGGGCTAGTACAGAAAGCAGGTTGAAGTCACATGGTAGTGCTATGGCACCAAGGTAGGGCAGGTACTGTGACATCTCTTTCTGAAAGTCAAAAAGCAAATCGGCCAGGGAATTTTTAAACCATGCATGTCTGAGACCTTGAGATCTCTCACATATAAACAATCAACATCCATATGTCCCGTTTACTATCTACACTGATCTTTCAATTCAGACTATTATAAAGCAAATTCAAGGCATTATTTCTACCAAATTTATTATTACTATTTTTAAGCCAGAGCAGTGTACAACTCTGGTTCGTAGTGGTGTGTGTGTGTGTGTGTGTGTGTGTGTGTGTGTGTGTGTGTGTGTGTGTGGAGTAACCTAGGATTCCAGAACCTCAGCCATAAAAATTTTTTTGCATAACCATTATGCTATCTTCCCTGCCCCTTCAGATGGCTTTCCAGGGGGCTATTTTAATCCATCCATGATTATATTAAGAAATATAAAAATAACTAAAGTAATTTTAATATTTAAATAATGACTAAATCTTCTTATTGCATAACCAGAATTTCCCATATCATCTATGATTAATTCCTTTAATTGAGTTTTGTCAGAGTTCCTCTGCACTGTTCTATGCTCTTTCTTTGAGTTTTCCTACACTCTGTATCTTCAATACTCACATAAGCTGGATTTATTTTATCATTTCCATACTAATGAAAAAACTACAAAATTGATAAAAAGAACAATTAGTTCTATTTTTCATTTTGCCAGTCTTCTATTTATTACAGTCGATAGTTCATGAAGGATGATTTCTGAATTTAATTGAATCTTAATATGATCATTGATTACCAATTTGTTGTTATGGTTCTATCAGTGTTTATACTGAATTATTGGTAAAATATGAAAATAACAGATTCAGCACCTTATCTGAATAAAAATAAAATAGCTACTAAAGAGTTAGTTTGAGAGATATTTTACCTTGGTATTGTTTAGGATTGTAACCAAAATGTCAGTAAATGTTTAGAATCACATTTGAAATTGCCCCACTAGTGTGAGAAAAATGTTTAAATGGTCATAGAATTACTGGAATATTCAAGTAAAGAAAATTGTTGCCATGTAATATTTCAGGGATAAGAAAGAATGAACTAGAATAGATCTATGGATTAAAATCACAAGTGCTGAGGATAAAGAATTTATCTATGTGACTAGATGAAAATGCCAACTGGAGACATAGAGCCAGATAAGAAAGATGAAAAAAGTAATCCCAGCTGCACTGTAGCCATGAAGATTGAGCAGTATTCTACCTTATAATTGTGTCTCAGTGGCACAATTCTTACATCATTCACTATCACTGTTCCAACAAGCCCCTTTTAAAGTTAACAGACTTGAACTGCACTGAAAATTCATCACTTAAAGGGTAGTAGTAGCACTGGCTCAGTACAGTAAGTCTCAATAGAAAGGGATGCACCAATTCTAAAAATTAAGTATTTTTTTATCAGGGTTATGGTGTCAGTGCATAGCCTAGAATGTGTTCTGAATAAAGCTGGTGTTGATAGAATTTTCAAATAGCTAAGCTGTGCTAATGCTGAGAAATCATTATTGTGTCACTCTATAATACAGAAATCACACAACATAATTCTTTATGGTGGAAATGAGATAAGTAAATGTATATATGTTTATACATGTAAGTAATCAACATCTTGTGTCTCAAAATGCCTATATTAATGTTGATGGATTTGTTTGTCTTTGATAATATTTGTGTACTGATCTGTTAGATAAATGTTGTACCCCAAACTGGATAAAACAAAGCCTTAGTTGGAATAAAATCCTGTACATTCTAATCATTCACAAGAAAAAACACTTTATTGATCAGGTATGATTGATTTTTTTTATATTTGTGTTGTGTTGTTTTTTTAATACATAACTAAAAATAGTAGCAAAAAACTCTTGAACATTAAGAATTATAATAAAGGTATTACATGATAAGGGGGAGCTTTTATAATAAAGAGCTACCTTTTATTTCAAGAGCCAGGGGCATACTTTGGTGCTAAGTCTTAGAAAACTATAAACAGTGTAAAAGGATAGATATCCTACCTTCCATCAGTTAATCCCGTCCTCTCTGAAGTTGTCTATTACTAGATAACAGGATATAATGTAGTTCCACTAGGATAAATTCACTTACCAAATAAAATATTCTCACAAAGCTAACATTTTTTAAAAACCATATAAAATTATAGTTATATACATTATACTATTACAGTTAAAAAGATAGTCCCAATAGTTCAAAGTCTCATGTTCAATCCTGCACACCACCATAAGCCAGAGCTGAGCAGTGTTCTGATAGTAAATAAAATAAATTTTAAAAAAAGTTACTGATACCATCAAGAAAATACATCTGGCAACTTACCACCCCTTATTTTCACTGCTATGATTTAAATGGGGTTAACAATTTTGTAAGTGAAAATGTTTCAATTGTCTATCCATAATTATTAAGTTACTTGAAGACATAACAAACTAATAAGATATAATTATATGAATGAAAACCAATATATCACCATACATTAGTATGGTAATAATAAATCTCTACATTGAAAAATAATCTCCAGCATCTCACAGAATGTTTATAATGTGCACTCTATACTTTCATGGTAAATTGAGTCACAGCTATGAGAAAGCTACTTTTATCACTATGTCTACTGTTCATAAATGCTTTCTCAACTATAGCGTTATCATTAAAATTTTGATTGATGAGAATGAACTCCTACCCCAGAGAACAAGATGAATATAAAAATAATTAATATAATTAGACTGAAGTGAAGGAGTCAAATGTACAGTAGAGAAATGTAGTCTAGCATTTTTGCTTATGTAAAACTCTTATTCATAGCTTACAGGGAAGGAGGGAGACAGAGAGAGAGAGAGAAAGAGAGAAGCTAGCACTGAGGATCCCTTCATTGTAATCTGTGCTGGGTTCAAACCTGGTCATCTGAATGGTAAAACAGCACTCTATCCAAGCTATTTCACCAACTCTATCCAAGCTATTTTACCAACTCTTTATTTTTAATTGACTGTACAAAGAATATTGTACTCCCAAGCTTGGAATAGTGGAGAGGAAGTGTTAGGGAGGTACTCACTGCAAACTCTAGTGTAGTCCTGCTTTCAGGTATATATTTTGCAGTAGTTTATGGATACGTGTGCACATAAGCTCTCTCTCACAGAAACTGGTGTATATCTAGGTTATGGGACTTTGTTAGAAAGTGAACTACCTGAGATGAAATTAGAGTGTACTATAAAAGGAAAGGTCTCACCCGAGTAATGAAGCTGAAGGGTTGTCATTCCACACGTGAAGTCTCTGGATACATTCTGACTTCCTCTCCACTATTCCAAGCTTGGGATCCATGATTGCTCAACAAATTGTTTGGCTTCATATGTTAACTCTGTTTTCAATCACCAGGTTCCAGATGCCACTAGGATGCTGGCTAGGCTTCCCTGGATTGAAGACCCCACCAATGTGTCCTGGAGCTCAGCTTCCCCAGAGTCACACCCTACTAGGGAAAGAGAGAGGCAGACTGGGGGTATGGACCGACCAGTCAACGCCCATGTTCAGCGGGGAAGCAATTACAGAAGCCAGACCTTCTACCTTCTGCATCCCTCAACGACCCTGGGTCCATGCTCCCAGAGGGATAGAGAATGGGAAAGCTATCAGGGGAGGGGGTGGGTTTTGGGGATTGGGTGTTGGGAATTGTGTGGAGTTGTACCCCTCCTACCTTATGCTTTTGTTCACTAATCCTTTCTTAAATAAAAAATTAAAAAAAAAAAGAATATTGTACTCCCAAACACCAGAATGAAATTTTCATTCATGCATAAAATGTTTATCAAAATTTACCAATTATTTGAACATAAGTTTTCAGCAAACAAATGTCAAAGTATTTAAATTAAAATAACCTATTTTGACAGGAATAAGTTTGCTAGAAATTAATTGCAGAATGTTAACTACAGATCTCATACATTTGAAAATTCATTCATCAAAGCAGGAATCTTAATACAATTAGCAAATATTCTAAACTTAACATTAACTATAATATCACAAATCAAAAATCTGTGCAATGCTGTAAAGATTATATTTAAATGAAAATTTCATCTTTTGTACAAAGAATGAGTATTTGGGCATATTTATTTACTGGACAGAGACAGAAATTGAGATGGGAGTGTGATACAGAGATAGATAGATAATGATAGATAAATACATCTATAACACTGTTTCACCCCTTGTGAATATTCTCTCCTGCAGGTGGCTGGGAGCTTAAACCCAGGTCTTTGTACATGATAATGTCAGTTGTCTACTGGGTATGCTACCACTGGGATTTTCAGACATTTCTTAATATAAGGGATGGGCATTTTTAATATAATGGAAAATAATCCGGTGAATCAAGAGAGACTGAATGAATGCTCCCTACTTTGATTTTAACAGTGATCACTATAATTAGAATATGTGTTTATTTACATTTTTAAATAATATTTATTCCCTTTTGTTGCCCTTGTTGTTTTATTGTTATATTTATTTATTTATTTAAGAAAGGAGACATTAATACAACCGTAGGGTAGGAGGGGTACAACTCCACACAATTCCCACCACCCGATCTCCATATCCCATCCCATTCCCTGATAGCTCCCCCATTCTCTATCCCTCTGGGTGTATGGACCCAGGGTCATTGTGGGTTGCAGAAGGTGGAATGTCTGGCTTCTGTAATTGCTTCCCCGCTGAACATGGGCGTTGACTGGTTGATCCATACTCCCAGTCTGCCTCTCTCTTTCCCTAGTAGTGTGGGGCTCTGGCGAAGCAGGGCTCCGGACACATTGGTGTGGTCCTCAGTCCAGGGAAATCTGGTTGGCATCATGCTGGCATCTGGAACCTGGTGGCTGAAAAGAGAGTTAACATACATAGCCAAACAAATTGTTAAAGGACCATGGACCTAAAGACTGGAATATTGCAGATGAAGTGTTGGGAGGTTTTCCCTGCAGGCTCTGTGTACTACTGCTTTGAGGTATATTATGGGCACGTGTGAACATATGCTCTATCTCAGGGACCTGAACGATATCTAGGTTTGGGGACTTTATTGGGGAGTGGAACACCTGGAATGGAATTAGAGAATACTGTGAAAGGAAAGGTCTCACCTGAGTGATGAAGCTGAAGGGTTGTCATTCCACACCTGAAGTCTCTGGACACAGTCTGAAGTGAAGCATGTTGGGGTGGCATTCGTTGCGTTGATTAGGTTGTGATCCGTGGATGCAATATTATTTGATTTGGATAGAGAGAAGCATGCAGGAAAGCGGGCCCCACCCTAAGGTTCCAGGACTGGGGGAAATATAGGCTCTATAGTGGAGATGTGAGGTTCCTACTGTCTTAGGGTTCAAGAAGACAATGGATAGTTATTGTTATCATCACATTATTTGGCAATTGGGTTAACTTTGACAAGTCCCTTTGTTAGGGTTTGGGGTATAATACCCAATATCTTGTATATAGCTGTGCTACCAGTTGCTTCTGTTCTCCCTGGTCTAGGCTTTTGAGAGAGTCAGCATATCAAAGACTCAGCCTATAATACATAAAAAATCAGTCTGAGTGGTCTGGGAGGTGGTGCAGTGGTAAAGCTTTGGACTCTAAAGCATGAGGTCCCGAGTTTGATCCCCGGGAGCACATGTGCCAGAGTGATGTATGGTTCTTTCTCTCTCTTCCTATCTTTCTTATTAATAAATAAAATCTTTTTAAAAAGACTCAGTCTATGTTTTAAAAAGTTGGAGACATACAATCAAATTTTCCCCTCTCATATTAATTAAATAGTGGTTTGTATGACTACACTTTAATAGGAGTGTACATAAACACCATTCCCACCACCAAAAGACTGTGTCCCTTCCCACCCTATCAAGCCAAACCCTCACCACAGGGTTTTTACTTTGGAGCCCTACTCTCGATTTAATCAGATCCTGCATTTAGTTTCCCTTCTGATCTTCTTTTTCAACTTCTATTGATGAGTAAGATCATCCCATACTCATCTTTATCTTTCTGACTTAGCTCACTTAACATAATTCCTTCTATCTCCATCCAAGATGGATCAGATAAGGTGGGTTCATTGTTCTTAATAGCTGTATAGTATTCCATTGTGTATATATACCACAGCTTTCTCAGCCACTCATCTGTTGTTGGGCACCTGGGTTGCTTCCAGATTTTAGCTATTATGAATTGTGCTGCTATGAATATAGGTGTACATATATCTTTTTGGTTGGGTGTTATGGAGTCCTTGGGGAGGAATTACTGGGTCATATGGAAGGTCCATGTCTAGCCTTGTGAGAGTTCTCCAGACTGCTCTCCACAGAGGCTGGACCAATTTCCATTCCGACCAGCAGTGTAGAAGGCTTCCTCTGTCCCCACAGCCTCTCCAGCATTTGTTGCTGCTGTCCTTTTTGATGTATGCCATTCTCACAGGAGAGAGGTGGTATCTCAATGTTGTCTTTATTTGCATTTCTCTATCAGTGACCTGGAACAGTTTTTCATATGTTTGTTAGCCTTATGGATCTCCTCTGAAGGAAATGTCTTGTTCATATCCTCTGCCCATTTTTGGATGAGGTCATTTGCTTTTTTGGTGCTAAGTTTGCTGAGCTCTTTGTGTATTTTAGTTATTAGTCTGTTGTCTGATATATGACATGTGAAGATCTCCCATTTTGTGAGGGGTCTCTTTGTTTGTGTGATAGTTTCTTTGGCTGTTTAGGAGCTTTTCAATTGATGTAGTCCTATTGATTTGTTTCTGCTTTAGTCTTCCTTGCAGTTGGGTTTGTTTCATCAATGATGCCCTTTAAGTTTAGTTGGGAAAGTGTTCCACCAATGTTTTCCTCTAAGTATTTGATAGTTTCTGGTCTAGCATCCATGTCCTTGATGCATTTGGAGTTTATTTCTGTTTCTGGTGAGATAAGGTGGTTCAATTTCATTCTTCGTCATGTTAAACCCAGTTTTCCCAGCACTATTTATTGAAGAGAGCCTCCTTCCTCCATTTAATGCTTTGGGCCCCCTTTATCAAAAATTAGATGTTCATAGGTGTGGGGGTTTAGTTCTGGGCTTTCAATTCTGTTCCACTGGTCTGTGTCTCTATTTTTGTTCCAGTACCATGCTGTTTTGATGATGATGGCCTTATAATATAGTTTGAGATCTGGGAGTGTGATGCCTCCATTTCTATTTCTTTTCCTCAAGATGGTTTTGGCAATTCTAGGTGTTTTCTGGTTCCAGATAAATGATTGTAGTTTTTGTTCTCTTCTCTAAAGAAGCTTGGTGGAACTTTGATGGGTATTGCATTAAATTTGTATATGGCTCTTGGGGGGGAATATTCATTTTGATGATATTTATTCTTCCAATCCATGATCATGGGATGTCTTTTTATTTCTTGGTATCAGTTTCTATTTCCTTGAGTAGTCACTCATAGTTTTCAGTATACAGGTCTTTCACTTCTTTGGTCAGGTTTATTCCTAGGTATTTGATTGATTTTGCTGCAACAGTGAATGGGAGTGATTTCTGGATGTCTTCTTCTTCAGTTTTAGTGTTTGCATAAATGAATGCCATTGATTTTTGTACATTGATTTTTTAGCCTGACACCTTGCTATATTGCCTAATAACTTCCAGTAGTTTTCTGCTGGATTCTTTAGGTTTTTCTATGTATACTATCATATCATTTGCAAATAGTGAGAGCTTGACTTCTTACCTTCTAATCTATATTTCTTTGATTTCTTTTCTTTCTTTTTTTCTTTCTCTTAGAAAGGAGACATTAACAAAATGGAACCTCAAATTTCCACTATAGAGCCTATATTTCCCCCAGTCCTGGAACGTTAGGGTGGGGCCCACTTTCCTGCATGCTTCTCTCAATTCATATCAAATAATATTGCATCAGCCAATCGCAACCTAATCAAAGCAATAAATGCCACCACAGCATGCTTCACTTCAGACTGTGTCCATAGAATTCAGGTGTGGAATGACAACCCTTCAGCTTCATCACTCAGGTGAGACCTTTCCTTTCATAGTATTCCCTAATTCCATTCCAGGTGTTCCACTCCCCAATATAGTCCCCAAACCTATATATAGACCAGGTCGCCTGAAACAGAGCATTCCTTTGATTTCTTTCTCTTGCCTGATTGCTATGGCAAGAACTTCAAATACTATGTTGAAGAGTAATGGTGATAGTGGACAGCCCTGTCTAGTCCCCGGTCTGAGGGGGAATGCTTTCAGCTTCTGTCCATTGAGTACGATGTTGGCTGTAGGTCTGCTATATATGGATTCCACTATCTTGAGGAATTTCCCATCTATTCTCATTTTTATAGAGTTTCGAGCATGAATGAGTGTTGGATTTTGTCAAAGGCTTTCTCTGCATCTATTGAGATAATCATGTGATTTTTGGCTTTGCTTTCATTGATGTGGTGAATGACATTGATTGACTTACATATGTTGAACCAACCTTGCATTTCTGGGATAAATCCCACTTGGTCGTGATGAACAATTTTTTTTGATATACTGCTGTATCCAGTTGGCCAAGATCTTGTTTAATATTTTGGCATCTATGCTCACAGAGATATTGGAGTGAAGTTTTCCTTTTTTGTGTGTCCCTATCTGCTTTTGGTATCAGAGTGATGTTGGCTTCATAGAAGGTGGAAGGGAGTGTTCCTGTTTCTTTGATCTTATGGAAAAGCTTTAGAAGTATGGGCATTAACTGTTTCCTGAAGGTTTGTAGAATTCATTTGTGAAGCCATCTGGTCCAGGATTTTTGTTGTTGGGGAGATTCTTTTTTTTTTTTAATGGAATATGTTCATTCCTCAGATCAATTTATTACCTGCTGAAATTCATTCTGAACATCTTTACACTGAAGTGGGGTTACATGAAATTTACACAGAAATATTACAAGTGCCCTCCAACTCCTCCAGAGGGGGAAATGGTGAGTCAAAACTTAAGCACCCCAACACACACCAAGCCTATGTTTTAGGTGGGGGTGACCGATGTCACCTGGCTGAGCAGCTCAAGCGGAATTTACTCAAGGGAATGGGGTGGGAGACAGGCCATGAGGACAGTAAAAGCTGTACCTGTCAGAATACTGTTTCGATTTCTTTGTCTGTGATTGGTGTATTTAGGTTATTGTTGTAGTTATTATTGTTGTTGTTGTTGTTGGATAGGACAGAGTGAAATGAAGAGAGGAGGGGAAGACAGAGAGAGTGAGAGAAAGATAGACACCTGCAGACCTGCTTTACCACTTGTGAAGTGACTTCCCTGTTGGTGGAGAGCTGGGGGCTCAAACTGGGATCCTTCCGCCAGTCCTTGTGCTTTGTGCCATGTGTGCTTAACCCGTTGCGCTACTGCCAGACTCCCTTATTATTTATTTATTTATTTATTTATTTTAAATATTTATTTTATTTATTTATTCCCTTTTGTTGCCCTTGTTGTTTTATTGTTGTAGTTATTATTGTTGTTGTCATTGTTGGATAGGACAGAAAGAAATGGAGAGAGGAGGGGAAGACAGAGAGGAGGAGAGAAAGATAGACAACTGCAGACCTGCTTCACTGCCTGTGAAGCGACTCCCCTGCAGGTGGGGAGCCGGGGTTTGAACCGGGATCTTTATGCCGGTCCTTGTGCTTTGCGCCACCTGTGTTTAACCCGCTGTGCTACAGCCCGACTCCCCAGACTCCCTTATTTTAAATTTTTATTTATAAAAAGGAAACACTGGTTCGAGCCCCCGGCTCGCCACCTGTAGGAGTGTCGCTTTACAGGTGGTGAAACAAGTTTACAGGTGTATGTCTTTCTCTTGCCCTCCCTGTCTTCCCCTCTTCTCTCCATTTCTCTGTGTCCTGTCTAACAATGATGACATCAATAACAACAATAACAATAACTACAATAACAACAACACAAGGGCAACAAAAAGGGAAAGTAAATTAAAATGTATACATATGTGTATGTAAACACTGACAAAACCATAGGATAAGAGAAAGGGTTACAACTCCACAGAGTTCCTACCACCAGAACTCTGTATCCCATCCCCTCTTCTGATTTAAACTATATTTAGAACACCTCGATAAAACCAGTTATTTCTCAATATCCTGTTATAAGAAGCCTCATTTAGTTAGCCTCTTTCTTTTTTAATATTTATTTATTTATTCCCTTTTGTTGCCCTTGTTTTATTGTTGTAGTTATTATTGATGTCATTGTTGTTGGGTAGGACAGAGAAAAATGAAGAGGACGTGAGGACAGAGAGGGGGAGAGATACGTAGACACCCACAAACCTGCTTCACTGCTTGTGAAGCAACTCCCCTGCAGGTGGGAAGGTGGGGGCTTGAACTGGGATCCTTATGCTGGTCCTTGTGCCACATGCACTTAACCCACCCCTCTACCGCCCATTTCCCTGTTAATCTCTTTCTAACCTAAAAAATCCATAGCTAAATATATTCAAATAATGAAAATTAAAATTTTAGTGTTATGTTATTTAAAAATAGATATTTATTCATGCCAAGAGAAAGAAACTTCAGTAACAGAACACAGAACGTGTATACCTGAAGTCAGATTTGATACTTAGCAATGCATATATTAGTCCTGAGTACTACTCTGGTTTCTCTCTATCTTTCTCTCTTATTTGCATTATCTCTCCCATAAAATAAATTAATAAAGAAAGCAACTGTACTGTTTAATAGAAGAAATTTTCTGACATATAAGGAAGTACTTCAGAATTATTTTTCTTAGTTTTATTTTAGTACAGCATTATGATTTTGAAATAGAGAATATGTTGAAAGTTACTTTTTAAATTTCTTGTTGTGACTATTAGGTTATAATATTGTGTGTGTGTGTGTGTGGGGGTGTGTGTGTGTGTGTTTGCTTCTAGGATTATCTCTGGGGCTTGGTGCCTATACTATGAATCCACTGCTCCTGGAGGCCATTTTTTTCCAGTTTTGTTTTTATAGGATAGGTTAGAGAGAAATTAAGAGGAGAGGGGGGATATATATATAGAGAGAGAAGGATAGATACCTGCAGACCTACTTCACTGTTGGTGAAGAGAACCCCTGCAGGTGGGTTACCGGGGGCTTGAACTGGGATCCCTGTGCTTCATATTATGTGCACCTTAACCCACTGTGCTACCACCCGGTCCCCTAGGTTTATATTGTATAGTTTCACATTACACCCACCACCAAAATTCTGGGCTCCCACCCCCAAGGGTAATAATGGTTGTAGTTCACACAAAGTCTAAGAGACAGTTTTCTTTTCCTTTCGACTTTTTTTTTTTTGATAAGACAGAGAGAAATTGAGAGGCGAGGGGAAGATAAAGAAGGAAAGAAAAAGATAGCTGCACACCTGCTTCACAGCTTGTGAAGCGACCCCATTGCAGGTGGGCAACAGGGTGCTCATGCCTGGATCCTTGTGTGGGTCCTTAAGCTTTGTATTAAGCACGCTTAACCTGGTGCGTCACCCTCTGGCCCCCTATAGTCCACAACTTTTTTTTTTAATTTATAAAAAGGAAATATTGATGAAACCACAGGATAAGAGGGGAACAACTCCATACAATTCCCACCACCAGCTCTCTGTATCCCATGCCCTCCCTGATCACAACTTCTTTAACTGATCATTTGTCAGTGGAAATTTAGGCTTCCCATTCCAGCCTTTGGCTATTATGATAATGCGGCTGGCTCTGAATATAAAGGTGCAATTGTCCTTTTGGGTAAGTGTTTACATGTTCTTTGGGTACAAACTTACAAGTAATGTTGCCAGATTTTAAGGTAATTCCCTCTTTGTTTGCTTAAAGGCTCTCCACAGTCTTCCAGATTTGGTGCAACAGTTTGCATTCCCACCATCAATATAATCAAGTCCCCCCTTAAACATTAGTTTTCTAGTGAGATAAGAGAGAACAAAATTCTTTTGACAATTAACATTAAATTACAGAAAGTAATGAGTCTGCATCTGCATTGTGTGTCAAACACTATGCCAGTTACTTTAATTAGAGAAGGGGAAACAAATATCTTATGTCATAGTGTAACATTCTAGTCTGAGACAAATGAACAGACAGTATCAAATGCTACCTGGCATGTTGAAGTTATTTACATATTGACAGTCCAATTAAGCCTTGGTTTTTCAAAATAACATGCTAAGAAGAGGATTAAATAAATAGACTTTAGGAAGAATAGGAAATAAGAGGAAGCTGAAATATTACATGAAATAATGAGAGGGGTTAATTTTTTAATGTCAAGAAAATTGAAAAATACTTGAGTCTAGAACTGTAACAATTTGGGACAAGTCAAACATAGCTTATATTGTTATCATTGTATTGTTATAAACACCTTATTTAGTTTTTATTTAATGTAAACTTGTATCAAATTTGTGTTTTTTTGTTTTTTTCCCTTTTGTTGCCATTGTTGTTTTATTGTGTTGTAATTATTATTGTTGTTATTGATGTCATCCTTGTTGAATAAGACAGAGAGAAATGGAGAGAGGAGAAGACAGAGAGGGGGAGAGAAAGATAGACACCTACAGACCTGCTTTACCGCCTATGAAGCAACTCCCTTGCAGGTGGGGTATTATTATCCTAATTTAATCATAGTATTATTTCCTTTGTTGTATTGAATGTACAACATTTGCAGAATCCATTTTGGAGGGTAGGAGATGGTCACCTGGTTAAGCATATACACGACAGAATCCATTTGACATACTACTCAGTATGTAGTCTCTCATTCTTATATAAAAGTTGTAATTTTTAGGGCCAAGGCTGCTCTAGCTTTTGGCAAAGTAGGAATCCAACCTGTACACAAGTAAGTCCTATGGTGTTGTACACTGAGTTTTCTCTCTGGCCCTATAAAAACGCTATGGCGATTCTAAAAGTAGATCTACTCTTACATTAGACAATTTTTGTCCTTAGTATCCATCCAAAAGACACAAAAACTCTTTTCTGGAGATATATATGCACACTTATGTTTACCATGGTGCTATATGCAATAGTTAAGACATGGAATCTCCTGAGTCACCAGTGGCAGATGGATAAGAAAGTTTTTAGTCTATTGTAAAAATAACAATAGACTACAACTCAGTAATAAGAATATATATATATATATATATATATATATATATATATATATATAATTTTGTAACAACAGGAGCAGAACTGGAGGAAGTCATCCTAACTGAACTAAGTCAGAAGCAGAAAGATAACGTGCTGGGGGAAAAGATCACAGAGTCCTCATTGAAAGAGTAGCACTTTGGAGAGAGAAGGTGCCTGTGTGCTAACACTTAATTTTAGGCAGATGAAATTGTACCCCTGAGAAAGCGTAGTCTGATGTTTTCTCAGAAACAACCTACAGTAATTCTAGTTTGAGGGGAGGGGATGCATTTTCAAGCACAATTTCAAATAATTTTTTAATTGTTTTTATTTATTTAAAAAAGGAGACATTAACCAAACCATAGTATAAGAGGGATACAATTCCCACCACCAGATCTTCGTATCCCATCCCCTTCCCTGATAGCTTTCCTATTCTTTATCCCTCTGGGAGCATGGACCCAAGGTCATTGTGGGATGCAGAAGGTGGAAGGTCTGGCTTCTGTAATTGCTTCCCCGCTGAAAATGGACTTTGACTGGTCGATCCATACTCCCAGCCTGTCTCTCTCTTTCCCTAGTAGGGTGGGTCTCTGGGGAATCAGAGCTCCAGGACACATTGGTGGGGTTGTCTGTCCAGGGAAGTCTGGTCGGCATCATGCTAGCATATGGAATGTGGTGACTGAAAAGAGAGTGAACATACAAGGCCAAACAAATTGTTGAACAATCATGGACCTAAAGGCTGGAATAGTGTAGATGAAGTGTTGGGGGGGGTCCTCCATTTTGTAGATAGCCAGTAGCCATATTTTAGTTATATTCCAAAGGGCCTGTGGCTATATTAGTTTTTTTTTTTTTTCTTTCTTTTTTTTCCCTCTGAGCCTGAAATCTGATATGCAGGTGGATCCAAGTTATTGTCTGGGGAGGTGATGTCATGGCTGGAAAAGGGACCAGAAAGCTGGATCAGGGATAAGAGTAGCTCCCTAATATGGGAAAGGGGTATACATATTGTTGGCTGTAAACCCCATTGATTTGATGTGACCTGGGGCCCATAATCAGCTTAGGAGCCTATGTGGCCTCTGTATCCCTGTAGGTCTGAGCTCACAAGCCCACATTCTGTGGTCATGAGTAGGAACATTCCATGCTGTCCTAATATCGGCTCATCTTCCTCAGGTGTAGCATAGTGTATGTTGTCCAGCTTTCCTTTGGACAACATTCTCTACCATTGTTGATCCAAGTTGAGGGCAAGATCCTATGGGGGGCCCACAAAGTAGTCTTTTTTTGTTGTTCCTGATAGAAATGACCAGTAACAATAGAGAGAGGGATTTATTTGAGGTCTAGGCCCATCATGTCTGTTTGGGAATCTCAGGAGACCCCGAATAGGGCCCCAGCTGATATATTCCAGTCTCTTGCCCTTATTCAGCTTTTGCAGTTCTTGATTTGCTAAGGTTAGCTTTGGAGTCAGTGAGAGAACTGTAATAGGAAGTAGGTGAAGAGAGTATCTAAGTCTAATTAGATACTATTTCATTAGGAACTTTATACTGACTCACTGCAAACTATTGTGTACTTTTGCTTTCATGTATATATTTTTCCTTAGTTTGTGGATACATGTGAACATATGCTCTATCTCATGGGACCTGGTCTATATCTGGGTTTTGGGACATTGTTAGGAAGTGAACCTCCTGGAATGGAACACTATGAAAGGAAAGGTCTCACCCGAATAATGAGACTGAAGGGTTGACAGTCCATACCTGAAGTCTCTGGACACATTCTGAAGTGAAACATATTGAGGTGGTACTCGGTGCAATGATTAGGTTGGGATCGGCAGATGCAGTATTATTTGGTATGAACTGAGAAGAGCATGCAGGAAAGTGCGCCCCACCCTAAGGTTCCAGGAATGGGGGAAATATAGGTTCTATAGAGGAAGTGGAAAGTTCCTGCTGTCTTAGGGTTCAAGAAGACAATAGATAGTTAATGTTATAATCACATTATTTGGTGATTGGGTTAACTTTGAAAATCCCTTTGTTAGAATTTGCTGTATAATACCCAACATCACCGTAATTTATGTCCTTTGACATTATTTGTATATAGTTGTGCTACTGGTTGCTTCTGTTCCCCCTCATCTAAGCTTTTTGGGGGGGGGTTCTTTTTTCTTTTAATTTAATTTAATTAATTTATTTATTTAAGAAAGTAGACATTAACAAAACCATTGGATAAAAGGGGTACAGTTCAACACAATTCCCACCACCTGATCTCCATATCCCAACCCCTCCCCTGATAGCTTTCCCATTCTCTATCACTCTGGGAGTATGCACCCAGGGTCATTGTGGGTTGCAGAGGGTGGAAGGTCTGGCTTCTGTAATTGCTTCCCCACTGAACATGGGCATTGACTGATCGATCCATACACCCAGTCTGCCTCTCTCTTTCCCTAGTAGGGTGGGACTCTGGGGAAGCCGAGCTCCAGTACACATTGGTAGGGTCATTTGTCCAGGGAAGTCTGGTCGACATCTGGAACCTGGTGGCTGAAAAGAGAATTAACATACATAGCCAAACAAATTGTTAAAGGACCATGGACCTAAAGACTGGAATATTGCAGATGAAGTGTTGGGAGGTTTTCCCTGCAGGCTCTTGTGTACTACTGCTTTGAGGTATATTATGGGCACATGTGAACATATGCTCTATCTCAGGGACCTGAACAATATCTAGGTTTGGGGACTTTATTGGGGAGTGGAACACCTGGAATGGAATTAGAGAATACTATGAAAGGAAAGGTCTCACCTGAGTGATGAAGCTGAAGGGTTGTCATTCCACACCTGAAGTCTCTGGACACAGTCTGAAGTGAAGCATGTTGGGGTGGCATTTGTTGCGTTGATAAGGCTGTGATCCGTGGATGCAATATTATTTGATTTGGATTGAGAGAAGTATGTAGGAAAGTGGGCCCCACCCTAAGGTTCCAGGACTGAGGGAAATATAGGCTCTATAGTGGAGATTTGAGGTTCCTACTATCTTAGGGTTCAAGAAGATAATGGATAGTTATTGTTATCATCACATTATTTGGCAATTGGGTTAACTTTGACAAGTCCCTTTGTTAGGGTTTGGGGTATAATACCCAATATCTTGTATATAGCTGTGCTACCAGTTGCTTCTGTTCTCCCTGGTCTAGGCTTTTGAGAGAATCAGCATATCAAAGACAGCCTATGTATTAAAAAGACTCAGTCTGTTTTAAGAAGTTCTAGACTTATGATCAATGTTTTCTCTCTCATATTAATTAAATAGTCGTTTATGTGTCTACACTTTAATAAGAGTGTACATAAACACCATTCCCACCACCAAAAGACTTTGTCCCATCCCAACCACCCCCCACCCCCGCACCGTGTGGGGAAGCCCAATGGCCACCCTCCCCTTCACCACAGGGTTTTTACTTTGGTGCCCTGTTGTATATTTAATTAGATCCTTCTTTTAGTTTACCTTTCTCAACTTCTGTTGGTGAGTGGGGACATCCCATACTCATCTGTATCTTTCTGACTTAGCTCACTTAACATAATTCCTTCTAGCTCCATCCAAGATGGGTCAGTGGGTTCATTGTTCTTAATAGTTGTGATATATATATATATATGTCACAGCTTTCTCAGTCACTCATCTGTTGTTGTGCACCTGGATTACTTACAGGTTTTAGCTACTATGAATTATGCTGCTATGAACATAGGTGTACAAATATCTTTTTGGTTCAGTGTTATAGACTCCTTGGGGTATATCCCCTAGAGAGTAATTACTGGGTCATATGGAATGTGCATTTTTTGAGAGTTCTCCAGACTTCTCTCCACAGAGGCTGGACAAATTTACATTTCCACCCTCAGTGCAGAAGGGTTCTGCTCTCCCCACCGCCTCTCCAGCATTTGTTGCTGCTGTCCTTTTTGATGTATGCTATTCTCACACAGATGAGTTGGTATCTCAGTGTTGTCTTTATTTGTATTTCTCTGACAAGCAGCAACCTGCAACAAGTTTTCATGTGTTTGTCATCCTTTTGGATCTCTTCTGTATTGAATGTTCTGTTCATATCTTCTGCCCATTTTTGGATGGGGTCATTTGCCTTTTTGGTGCTAAGTTTGCTGAACTCTTTGTATATTTTGGTTATTAGTCTCTTGTCTGATATATGGCATGTGAAGATCTTCTCCCATTCTTTGAGGGGTCTCCTTGTTTGTGTGATAGTTTCTTTGGCTGTGCAGAAGCTTTTCAATTTGATGTAGTCTCAATGATTTATTTCTGCTTTAGTCTTCCTTGCAATTGGGTTTGTTTCGTCAAACATGCTCTTGAGGTGTAGGTGGGAAAGTGTTCCACCAATGTTTTCATCTAAATATTTGATAGTATCTGGTCTAGCATCTATGTCCTTGACCCATTTGGAGTTGATTTTTGTTTCTCGTGAGATAAGGTGGTTCAGTTTCATTCTTCTGCATGTTAAAACCCAGTTTTCCCAGCACCATTTATTGAAGAGAACCTCCTTCCTCCATTTAATGCTTTGGTCCCCCTTTATCAAAAATTAGATGTCCATAGGTGTGGGGGTTCAATTCTAGGCTTTCAATTCTGTTCCACTGGTCTGTGTCTCTATTTTTGTTTCAGTACCATGCTGTTTTGATGATGATGGCCTTATAATATAGTTTGAGATCTGGGAGTGTGATGCCTCCATTTCTATTTCTTTTCCTCAAGATGGTTTTGACAATTCTAGGTGTTTTCAGGTTCTAGATAAATGATTGTAATGTTTGTTCTATTCTCTAAAGAAGCTTGGTGGAACTTTGATGGGTATTGCATTAAATTTGTATATGGCTCTGGGGAGAATATTCATTTTGATGATATTTATTCTTCCAGTCCATGATCATGGGATGTCTTTTTATTTCTTGGTATCAGTTTCTATTTTCTTGAGTAGTCACTCATAGTTTTCAGTATACAGGTCTTTCACTTCTTTGGTCAGGTTTATTCCTAGGTATTATGTAATGGCCTTCCCTATCTTTTATTACTTTATTTAATTTAAAATCTATTGTGTCAGATATGAGAATGGCTATTCCTGCCTTTTGTGTGGTCCATTATCCTGTATGATAGTTTTCCATTGTTTCACTTTAAGTCTTTATTTGTCTTGTTGGGTTAGGTGGGATTCTTGGAAGCAGCATGTGGTTGGGTTGTGTTTTCTGATCCGTCCTCCCACTCTGTGCCTTTTAATTTATTTATTCCATTCATATTTATTGATATTATGGATTTAATGTATCGTAGTGCCATTATTTAACAATTATTTATTTACTCTAATATATCCCACTGGTTAGAACCTTCACAACAGTTGCTATGGAAGCTAAGATTTCTACCTTTGTGCTCTTTTCTCCACACCCTCTCCTAGCCATTTCCTTTTCCACTTGCCACTTCTGGTTAAAGATATATATAAAGGTGTTGTCTCTGATCAATAAAGGCATAACATTGTGTTCCCACTCTGCCACGAGTTCCTCTCTTGTGTCACTGAGTAAACAGCAGCTCAGGTTGGCTCTGGTCGAGTTTTCTCCAACCCAGAGAGCACATGCCCAGGAACAAACACCTGCAATGCTAGCCCCGCACTAAATAGAATCAACCCATACCTGAAGACACCAAGGCACATCATAGTTTCAATTAACAGAAGCAAGTATAAAGAAAGGATCCTAAAGGCTGCAAGAGAAAAACAAAAAATCCAATTCAGGGGAAAACTCATAAGACTATCAGCAGACTTCTCCTCTCAAACTCTAAAATCCAGAAGATAATGGCAAGATATCTATCAAGCCCTGAATTAAAAAGGGTTTCAACCAAGGATAATATATCTTGCTAGACTTTCATTCAAACTAGATGGAGGGATCAAAACCTTCTCAGACAGACAACAGTTAAAGGAGACAACCATAACCATGCCTGCCCTGAGAGAGGTTCTAAAAGACATCTTATAAGCAAGAACATCACTGCAATACTGGCCTCTTGAATATTAATGTCCTTTCTATTGTTTAGATCTGGGAAGTTTTCTTTTATTATTTTCTCTAGACTATTTACTAACCTTTCTCTCTTTCTTCCTCTTGTAGGCCAATTATATGAATATTACTTCTTTTGAGATCATCCCATATGTCTCTGTTGTTGTTTACAGTGTCTGCCACTCTCTTTTTGAGCTCTTTTACCTCTTTCTTTTTTTTCTCTAGCTCATCCTCTGTCTGGATAATTCTGTTTTCTGCTTCTGTAAATCTGCTTTCCCTTTCCTCAGCTTCTTTATTCAGTTCAGTTATAGTATTAGCTTGTTCTGCTAGTTGGCCCTTTAGCTCAGCTATTTCAGCTTTCATTTCTCTAATTACCTTGAGGTAGCTTGTATTTTCTTTGAGGTTATCCTCTGTTTTTTCCCTAATTATGATAGCCCTTTCCTCCATAGTTGTCTTCTTCTATGATTATTAGGTTTACTATTGCTTACATACTTTTCTTTTCTATGGTTACTTCTGACTGATTTGGAGTTTCTTCTGGGCTCCTGTCCTGATTCATTGTGGTAGCAATTTATTGATCTTGATTTAACCATTTTATTTTATTGATGTGGTTTTTATTTTTCTGTTCTGTTGTTCTTCAGTTGTTGTGTTTTGGGTACAAGCCATGCTGTACTAAAGACCTTTATGACAAGTGCAGTCACCTACCTCAGAAATTACAACAATAGTAACTGAGGGAAAGATTGATGCAGTTCAACCAATACCATTTAGCCAAACAACACCTCCAGTCCAAGAAAAAATAGCAACCAAACAAAACAAAAAGAAAGAGGAAAAAGGTAAAGCAAGAATAGACAATTACGCAAATCTACTATCCACTATAAATTTTAGGGATAGAAAGGGGAGAAGGGAAAGTAGAGAATACATACACAGAGACTCCACTTTGAGTCATATTATTCCCCAAAATAATTTGCAAAAGAGTATCAGTGAACTCAGAAAACAGAAGAAGGAGGAAGAAAAGAATAAAAATAAAGGAAGGAAGGAAGAATGAAGAAAAAAGGAAGAGCAGTGAAAGGAAAGAGTTTTTTTTTTTTTTTAATTAGCTAGGAGGAGGGAAATAAGAGAGTGGAGAAAATAGGTAGAGAGAAACAAGTTCCTCTCACAATGGATAGGTCACGCAGTCACCTAGCAATGGAAGAAACAACAATGGTTAATCTTGGTCAACCTGAAGAAGGTGGATGGAAAAGGGACACATGTATATAATAATAGTAGTAATATAATAGAATAGATTAAACACCCTAACACTCAGTCTGTAGCTTGGACCACTGGATTGGTTGCATGCAGCCTGAACAAAGACAGACAATTGTAAGAAGTATTTAAAAAAAAAAACAAAAAAACCCTCCATGTTGTCTTTCCCATGCAGGGATGAAGCTCTGATTGCTTAGTTATTTTGTCATTCGAATAGAGCTCCAGCCACTTAAAAAAAGAGAGAGAGAGAGAAGTTAAAGAAAGAGGCTTGGATTGACACCCTTGGTGAGCCAGGAATCTTGGTAAAGACAATAGCTCAGTGGGGAGCCTGCCATGAGCAGCTGTGCTGCCCCTGGGGGCTGGTACTGGGGTGGGGGGTGAGCTCACAAATAATCAAAGGATTTTCCTTTATCCCCTTGACCTCCCTTTGTCAGCCCAAGTGAGAGTTATGGGACTGTATTTTGGTGTCACTCTGACTAGCAACTGTTCACCCTCATACAGACAGTCCAGTATAGTATGCTATTCAGTGGATCCCAGATTGCAAGCTTCTGCCTCTTGGAGCTCACAGCAACTGCAGCTCCAAAGTTACCATCTTGGTTCTGCCTTTTTTTCTCCAGGGTTATTGCTGGGGTTCAGTACCTGCACTAAGAATCCACTTCTCCTGGAGGCTTTTTGCTCCCCTTTTGTTGCCCTTGTTGTTTTATCATTGTTGTCATTATTGTTCTTATTGCTGTTGTTGTTGGATCGGACAAAGAGGAATGGAGAGAGGATGGGAAGACAGAGAGAGAGAGAGAAAGACAGACACCTGCAGACCTGCTTCACCACTCATGAAGCAGACCTGCAGGTGGGGGGCCAGGGGCTCAAACTGGGATCCTTACACTGGTCCTTGTGCTTCAAGCCATGTGTGCTTAACCTGCTGTGCTACCGCCCAACTTCAATAAATGTTTTAATGTTGTGTAGTTTGGATGAGTAGATATGTGAAATTGTAAAACAGATTTATTTTGCAAACTGTGGTTTCATTTTACCTGCTCCTTGAGATAGAATAGCATCTTTTCATTTATCAAACTTTCTCAGTCACAGTGAGAACCTTCCACTGAATATTTTCATTATTATTCATTCTCTTGATTTGTTTTCTATTCATGCATTCCATAGATTGTTAAATAAATTAGAGCTAAAGTTTTACTTAGAGTGAAGCCTGGGATTCCTAATGTCTTTTGCCTGTATTTTAAGTTCTCAATATGTTTTTCAGTCAACTCTAATATATATATATATATATATATATATATATATATATATATATAGTTCTTTGAAATGATGTATAATAAATATTTTTGACATCCATGTAGAAAATGAATCTAATAAATCATCTAGAGGTAACTTTTTTAGCATCAGTAACTTCTATCATATTGAATTAGTATTACCACATGTTAGTTCATTATATCATATTAGTCCTTAATAAGATAATTTTTACTGTATTAGGCAAATTTAATATCCATTCATTATGAAGAAACATTACGCATGGTAGGGAATTTCGAGGAGCAAATATCTTCATTAATGCCTAAATAAAACTCACTTTGTACTTTTCTATTTGGTGAATACTTGTTTATCCCAATCAGATGATAGACAAAAAAACTGATCCCTAGAAATTAAGTATTAAATAGTCTCACTACAATGTGGTGTTATCTTTCAGGTTCAAAGTAATTCTACTCAATTGTGATTGCTTTTTTTTTGGTATCAAATTTTTTAAGATTTTTAAATTTAAAATGATGATGACTTGCTCAACTCTGTCTTATCCTTGCTAATTTATGTCTACCATAACTGCAAAAAGAAGATATTTGTAAGTACTAGAATAACTTGCTGAGTGTATATGAAGTCTGAGTCAATAAAATGACACAGATTTCACATTCTTTAATGTAACATCTGCTTCATCAGTGAAAGAATTACAACTGTTACTTTGAATGAGTCTTAATGACACAAACCAAATCTTAATAGATAAGTAACTAAGATGAACATACTGTTCCCTTCCATGCAGAAAGAGAACACTATTTTAATTGAAACTGAATTAGAGTGTATTCTGGATTTTGTAGATCCTTAAATATTTTACTTAATCTGTGTTTAATAAGATCACACACAGTATTAAAAATGAAAAAGGGAAATTATCATAAAGATAAATGTATAAATACATTAACTTGTTCTAGATTTTACTGTAGAAAATCAAACATTAATTCATATTCCATTCCACACTATTCCAAAGGTCATTTGCCCTGTGTTTGCAGCTACTACATATGAAAAACTTAGGAAAGCACAGTAAAACTAAACTCTAGTCACTATATATCATACAAGCTTTTGGAAAACTGCACAATTAGGAATTGAACTGGAGAGCCATTTATCATCTGCCCTCAGAAATTTAAAAAACTTTTCTGTGGAAACTGAGGAATTAGGAGGGAGAAATGCTAATTCTGGAAATAGACTTAGTTGAAAATTGTTTTTGATGTTTCGGTATATTTTATAAAATCACCAAGTTTGTTTTTGAACTTCAATTTAATATAAATATGCAGCCATATTGTCAAGGTTACTAAAAAAGTAGAGAGCAGTAGAAAAACTAGACTATATTGCATTCACATTCTTCTATTTTTAGATGCTAATTCAAAATGGGTCCTACAAGTTTGTATGACTCAGGCTCTCAAAATTATTTAGGAAAAGAAAAACAGGACATTAACACAACATAAGGCTTAGAAAAACTAAGCAAAAGAAACATATTGCCTCCTAAGTACTGGTGCCAAATTTTCACCAATCACACATATATCATAAACACACTTATTTGCATGTTGATGGCCAAATGTCCTAATGAAAGCAAACACAAAAACAAAGCCAAAAAAAAATTCAGCTAATAGAAAATTAAGAAAGGAATCTTAACCTCAAATAGCTTTTTTTGTTCTATTTTTGCTATCATGTTAATTGCTGGGGCTGGGTGCCTGCATGAAAAATCCACTGCTCCTTGTGGCTATTCTCTCATGTTTCCCCCATTTATTTGATAGAAGAGAAATTTAGAGGGAAGGGGAAATAAAGGAGAGACACAGAGAGGTATTTGCAGTTCTTGCTTCACTCATTATGAATTTTCATCCAGCACGTGAGAAACATGTATTCAAACTCTGGTCCTTATTCATCATGATGTATGCACTTAACCAAGTGTGTGATCGCCACCCCCCCTCCTCAGTATTCTTATTGCCATTTTGTTACTCTTTAAACTATTGGGCTATGTTTCTTTCTTGTGCATTTAAAGCATTCATGCATCCTGCCCCAGATTAATGTTTTGCTGCATATCAAGAACATCAGAATATTATTACATAACTTCCAATTAAAAAGTTAATATGTGGTACTAGACTTTTTTTCATAACTATTTTCAAAAACTTTTTATTGAATTTAAATCACCATGTATATTATCTAACTCTAAAGACTATCATATACTGTACTTTTCTCAGGCAAAATGGTTAATCATCATTAATGTTTGATATCCAATCTGCTTACTGTCTTATTCTCAATGTCCTGTATTTCTCTAGAACCAAATAAGGAAGAACAATATTTATTTTTACCTCTAGATGATTTATTAAATACATAAGAAAACTTTTTTATCTTTTTACATATTGAGTTAAAAAAATAAGACATATACATTTTTGGAGCATAATAACAAATACACAAAGAAAATATTTGTAGCGTGCTATAGAGCAGCAGCAGCTGTGTTTCTCTCCTCTGCTCTCCCAAGTCAACTAGGAATACCAAAGGAGAACACTAGGGACCACAAAAAGACAGGACTAGAATGACTTCAGGAACCCACCAAATCACCGGTGAATGGAAACATGTGTGGATCATGGACAGAGAGGAGCCTAAGGAGAGAGTAAGTGGCTGGTAACAGTTTGGCAGTTTACCTGTTGAGACACCACCTCCAGTCTTTTTCCAACAAAAAGATGGCTGAAGGGAGGAGAAGACTCCCCTGAGACTCACTAAATGCAACTATGAGTCTCCATTGCTACTACCTCAGATTCTGGAGCAGCAAGCAGCAGGGAGGCCTTGTGCTGACACCAGGGGACAGAGAACTAACAAGGAAACTCAGGAGAAGATTTATACCACAGTGGCCTAGTGGTGGGGCTATGAGAGTCTCTTTGCATAACCACTGGATTATCTCTGCCCCACCCTGCTTTATGTCTTGGTAAGGAGTCAGTTATTAAGCTAAGAACCCTACTTATAGTTTAAAAGCCCTCAGGCTCCCATATCCTAGAGGGAAGAAAAAGAACAAAAGAAGCTTTTAAACCACTGAGCTCCAACTCAGGGATTAAATTACTATTGAAACAACTGTCAGTTTCCACAACTGTGAACCCTTTAATTACCTTATTTAGACACAAGTCAATCCAGGCAATAATGATCTGAAATTTGAAAAGTACTGAGAGAGGGAACTCATAACATTCTATATAAAATGGTTAAACCAACAAGAAGAAATATTGGAGAAATGAACCAGGAAGAGTCCAGATAAAAGCCCCCAAAAGTTGAAGCACAAAATAATGAGATCAACATCCAAATACTAGTTAAGGAAATAATCACAGGAGTATGTAAAGAGTTTGAAATAACTGTCATCAGAAATGCAGAAACAACAAATGAGACTCTGGAAGAAAACACTAATTATCTCAAGGTTATTAGAAAGCTGAAGTAGCAGTGCTAAGAACACAACTAGCTGATCAAGCTAAAACAGTATCAGAACAGGGTAACAAAATGAATGAACTCCAGAAAACAGTAGAGCAGAGAGAGAATAGAATAAAGGAGGCTGAAGACAAAATTAACAAGATCAAGGATGAATTAGAGACAACTAAAAAAGAAGAAAAAGATCTCAAAAAGAGATTAAGAGATACTGAACACAACAACAGAGACCTATGGGATGACTTCAAAAGAAATAATATACACATTATTGGCTTACCAGAGTAAGAAAGAGAGGGAGGGGAAGAAAGCATTCTTCAGGACATAATAGCATAGAACTTCTCTAGTCTAGACAACATCAAAAACATGAAGGTTCAAGAAGCCTAGAGGGTCTCAAGCACAATTAAACTAGACTTAAAGATACCAAGACACATCACATTTAGAATGGAAAGGAATAAGGATAAAGAGAGGATCCTGAAGGCTGCAAGAGAAAAAACAAAGAGTAACCTACAGGGAAAAACCCATAAAATTAGCAGCAGACTTCTCCACACAAATACTACAGGCCAGAAGAGAATGGCAAGATATCTATTGAGTGCTTAATGAGAAAGGCTTTCAATCAAGGCTACTGTATGCTGCTAGACTGTCACTCAGACTAGAAGAAGGTATAAAAACCTTCTCAGACAAGCAGCTGTTGAAAGAATCAACTATCACCAATCCTGTTCTGAAAGAAGTTCTGAAATCTCTCCTATAAACAGTCAGACCATCATAAATAGATCATATTTCAGAATGCTCTAAAACTCTACAAGAATGGCCTATTCCTACGGAATCTACAAGATTGGCTACATTCTCTACAAGAATGGCCTATTGCCTACGGATTCCATCAATTATCTTTTGTATATCATCAGGTAATACAGTACTATGTCAGGCTACAAAATTAACATTCAAAAGTCAGTGGCATTCCTCTATGCAAGCACTAAGTTAGAAGAAGTTGAAATCCAGAAATCTATTCCTTTTACTATAGCAACAAAAACAATAAAATATCTAGGAATAAACCTAACCAAAGAAGTGAAAGATTTGTATACTGAAACTTATGAGTCACTACTCAAGGAAATTGAAAAAAACACAAAGAAGTGGAAAGATATTCCATGTTCATGGGTTGGAAGAATTAACATCATCAAACTATCAGATACTTAGAGGAAATATTGGCAGAACTGTTTTCTGCCTAAATTTTAAAGACATCTTCAATGAAATGAATCCAATTGCAAAGAAGGCAAAGGCAAGCATAAACCTATGGGACTACATCAAATTAAAAAGCTTCTGCACTGTTGGGATATTGTGCAGATGTGGTTGAACATTGGCAGGGCCCACAAACCACTATATTTCCATGCATGTATTATTTACATATCCCCACCACATTATCTCCTCAGGGTATTGCTAATCCTGCCAGCTTTCTACCTTCCCAGAATGCCATTTTCTTTTCTCCATCGTATTTCCTAACCAATTCTGTCCTGGCTTGCCACGTCTGGAAATCTATAAAATACACTTCTGTTTCTGCTCTTTTTTCTTCCCTCTCTCTCTCTTTCTCTTCCACATCCCAACCTGGAGAAGGGCTGGTGTGCATAGAGGGAGGCTGCCATTTTGCTATCTTCAAGTGACCTAAACCTGCTGTGATCACACCTGACTCTGGGGCATCCATATGAATAAAGATTTGCGTTCCCAATCTGCCACAAGTTCCTGGTATCTTCTCTCTCTGGCGACGCTAGCCTGGCACTGCACAGCAACAGAAACCACTACCCAAACCAAGAGACCCCTGACAGAATTAGAAAAGATCTTTACATACCATACATCAGATAAGAGGCTAATAACCAAAATATATAAAGAGCTTGCCAAACTCAACAAAAAATGAACAAATAACCCCATTCAAAAATGGGGAGAGGACATGGACAGAATATTCATCACAGAAGAGATCCAAAAGGCTGAGAAACACATGAAAAAATGCTCCAAGTCTTTGATTGTCAGAGAAATGCAAATAAAGACAACAATGAAATACCACTTGACTCCTATGAGAATGCCATACAACAGAAAATGTAACAGCAGCAGCAAATGTTGGAGAGGCTTTGGGGTAAAAAGAACCCTCCTGCACTGCTGGTGTGAATGTAAATTTGCCTAATCTTTGTGGATAACAGTCTGGAGAACTCTCAGAAGGCTAGAAATGGGCCTAACCTATGATCCTGCAATTCCTCTCCTGGGGATATATCCTAAGGAACCCAACACACCCATCCAAAAAGATCTGTGTACACATATGTTCTTAGCAGCACAATTTGTAATAGCCAAAGCCTGGAAACAACCCAGGTGTCCAACAACAGATGAGTGGCTGAGCAAGTGTGGTATATATACACAATGGAATACTGCTCAGCTATATAAAAAAAAAAAGGTGACTTCACCATTTTCAGCCCATCTTGGACGGACCTTGAAAAATTCATGTTAAGTGAAATAAGTCAGAAACAGAAGGATGAATATCTGATGATCTTGTTGAAAAACAAGATCAGAAGAGAAAACACAACCTGAACTGGAATTGGCATTTTTCACCAAAGTAAAAGACTCTAGGGTGGTTGGGTGGGGGGGAATGCAGGTCCAAAAAGGATGTCAGAAGACCTAGTGGGGGTTGTATTGTTACATGGATAACTGGACACTGTTATGCATGTCCAAACTATTGTATTTACTGTTGAATGTAAAACATCAATTCCCCAATAAAGAAATTGTAAAAATGAAAATATTTGTAGGAATAGAAAATGATACCATAAAGATAAATGTCACTTCTACTCCAAAAAGAAATATGGCAAATCATTAAATTGTCATGAAGTTAAATTATAAATTACCTGACAATTATGTAAATGAGGTTGTTATGTTTTTAAGCCTTTGTAATTTGATTGCCGGAATAAATTTTTACGGAAATAAATATTTTGGGAAATAGATCAGGTGGAGAATTTCATGGATCTCAGATCTCATTTTTTAAATAACAAAGGCATAGACTTGTTGTAGGGAACATTTTTATCATTGTCTTAAAGTTAAACCTTTAAAGTATGTACAGAGCTTATGCATATATTGTGAGTTTGATTATTTATTTATGGTAAGCTACTCCAATTATAGCACATTGTAGCATCTGTGGTTTCATTTATGGTGCTGAAGGAAACTGATTACTGTATTATGAGGTAGCCATACTCTAGAGTATAACAAAACATGAAATACGACTAGGTTGAGCACGTCCTGATTTTCCAGGGATGTGGTTTCCTCTGAGGAGCCACATCTTGTAGTTACCAGATGTTCCATAATAACAGTGACTTTAGAGTTGCTTAGTTGTTATAACAAAGACAATCTACTACATAGGAAAAGATTGGCATTTTCTCTGCTGGAAGAAAATGAAATTAGCAATTTGAAAGACAGTTTCAACTGAGCTATGTGGTTTGCGTTGATTAATCTATCTCATTAGAATATTAGCCAGCCAATCAAAGGCCATTCCTACCCATTTTCTGAACTATGCCATATGCCTAGGTTATAAAAGACCAGTTTCTTTATTTCTGATGACTACATTAGAAAAGAAGCTGACCTTATTCCTTAGCCAACAAAGAAAGTTTGGAAAATAAGTTTTATTATTTGAGGAAATATTTACATAGGGAACAAGGAATAAGGACAACTGTAGGAAAAAAAAAAACTTTGATTTTCTTTCATTATCAACTTTTATCTCTTGGTAGTTTGCAATTAGGTAAGTATTCTCTTTCTTCCTTTTTTATTTCTATTTTTCATTTAAAAAATTATCTTGATTTGGGAGTTGGGCTAAGCACAGGTGGCGCAAAGCACAAGGACCGGCATAAGGATCCCGGTTCGAACCCCAGCTCCCCACCTGCAGGGGAGTCGCTTCACAGGGGTGAAGCAGGTCTACAGGTATCTATCTTTCTCTCCTCCTCTCTGTCTTCCCCTCCTCTCTCCATTTCTCTCTGTCCTATCCAACAACGACAACAACAATAATAACTACAACAATAAAACAACAAGGGCAACAAAAGGGAATAAATAAATAAAATAAATATTTAAAAAAATTATCTTGATTTATTTATTTGGGTAGAGACAGTCAGAAATCAAGAGGGAAGGAAGTGGTAGAGAGGGAGAGAGGCAGAGAAATACCTGTAGCTCTGCTTCACCACTCATGAAGCTTTCCCCCTGCAGGTGGGGGCCGGGGGCTTGACCCTGGGTCCTTGTGCACTGTGACATGTATGCTCGACCAGTTGCACCACTACCCAGGCCTCCCTTCCTTCCTTCCTTCCTTCCTTCCTTCCTTCCTTCCTTCCTTCCTTCCTTCCTTCCTTCTTTCCTTCCTTCCTTTCTGCCTCCCTCTCTCTCTCTCTTTCTTTTTATTGGAGGTTTAATAGTTTACATTATAGTTGCTTTGTATATTTTTCATCTGTGTCTATGACTTATAAATACTAATCATGAAAATTTTAATATATGCCCCTTTCAAAACTATAGGCAAAAATTAAAATAATTTCAGCTAAAGAGAAATATGTGAGTACTTTATATATTGGATAAATAGCTTATGCTCAAAAGTCACCACAGTTCATTCCTGTAAATACATCTTACTGTAATCACAATATCATATGAATATACAAGCTGCTTATTCCCTTGGGACAAAGTAGATTGCAAAACTTCAGGAAAGACCTTTTCTGTGAGGTATCTAGAGATGGTTCTTTTACTGGTGGACACATAAAGTAGGCATATGCCGAACTCCAGCCTGTTTAAAGAACTCTCTAGCAGTATTTAAACTTGCATTAATGAATCCACACATTGATATATTAAAAACCTCTCTTTGAAGATGTTTCTTTTAACCAGAGCACTGTTCAGAGATGGCTTATGATGGTTCTAGGAACTGAACTTAAGTCCTGTGAGCCTTGAGCATGAAAGTCTGCTGCTTAAATTGCTGTGCTATATCATTAGTCTTCCACAGTAGATATTATAGAAATGAATACATATGACTCATTACAAACCTGTATAATAACTTTTCTGAGACAAAAACTGAAAAGAATGTCAATGGTTACTAATAGGGAAATTGTCAGCAAATATTCATCACATGCAATGTTAAGCATTAATTTAAATAACGGAGTTAGAACTATATCACTTAATATGGAGATTTTCCCTGGGTATATTTATTTATTTATTCATTTATTTTTATTCTTTGCCATCAGGATTATTTTTAGGGCTTTATATGTGCATGACAACTTCACAAATCCTAGTGGCCATTTCTTTTTTACCCTGAAAGAGCAAACTGTATTCTCATGCATGGTTTCTAAGTATTTTGAAAAACAGTTCTGATAAAGGAAAATAATATCATGACAATATTTAAAAACTAGGTCATACAGAAGTCTGTGTGAGTGTAAAGAGAACACGCGAAGACACACAGATTAGCATTTTCTCTCATCAGTGCAGATTGTTTTATACCAGATTATGACCATGGAAACTTGGTTTTGCCAAGAATTAACCTGAGTTTGGATTTGGAAGAGCTCTGGTATCTTGAGAGAGGATGTAGGAAAGCCCGCATGGTAAGAAGGGACTAAGGAGAGCTATTGGCAGCAAATGTTTACTCTCATCGAGATCTCTTAATACTTTAGCAAACACAAGGCTACAGAGCATCAAAAAGAGACAAGCAAGAAGAAATAAAACCTAAAGAATTTTATAACACTATGCACTAATGTAAAGAAAAAAAACTCATGATCACTTAAATGCATTTGTTATAATATAGCAATAAGAGGACATTTGCATACAAAATAAGTGAAACATTGTCTACTAATTTAAAAACTGAATCTTTTATGACAATACTCCCTAAAATTGTCTTTTTCCATTAATGTCTTTTATCTGGATTCCAGATTGTCTCCTTTATTACAATCTTCACAGTTTTTAATTATGAGTTTTATTGTTACTTGTCCTTCTCTGTCACTGCACTCTTAGCTTGAAAAGGGCAATGATAATTTTGTTTAGTTCAGCACCTGGTGCAGCTTATAAATACTAGTGTCATGAATATTGCATGAATGGATACAAGAAAATATACCTGTTACATATAATGAATGGCAGATGAGTAGTTAATAAGTCATAAGGAAATAAAACAAAATAGAGATAAAAAGAAAAAGAAGCTACTGAAAAACCTTCTGAGGAAACAATGAGTATATTTGGAGCTCAGAAGGCAGATGGTCTTTAGATAAGAAGTACTCACTAGTGACACACTGTCAAAAAAATGATAACAAAGAGCAAGCTGGATGGGCAAAAAGTGACCCGTAAATCTGCCATCTTGGACACAGCTGGTGACATGAATATAAGGCAAAATGTTATCCAATATAAGTATCAAACAGATTAGCATTTTCTCTCATCAGTGCAGATTGTTTTATACCAGATTATGACCATGGAAACTTGGTTTTGCCAAGAATTAACCTGAGTTTGGATTTGGAAGAGCTCTGGTATCTTGAGAGAGGATGTAGGAAAGCCCGCATGGTAAGAAGGGACTAAGGAGAGCTATTGGCAGCAAATGTTAACTCTCATCGAGATCTCTTAATACTTTAGCAAACTATAGAGATACAGTTGTGCTGGAAAAACCAACAACAGTCTAGATTAAGCAAACACAGCAGCACAAAGGAGGTGCAAAGCAGATTGGAGTAGGTTTTAGAAGGAATGTTGAACTTTCTTTTCAGATAACATAGCAGATTTACGGCAGGAAAGGTTGACACTAAAGGGAACCATGTGGAATTCTCTCCCAGATTTAAAAAAAATAGATTACCAACAATTTTCAAAGTATATGATTGGTTATCCTTATCTCATTATCGCCCTTTTTTAGTTCCTCCCTCCTTTCCTTCCTTTTTCCTTCCTTCAGTATTTGTCTTTAGTGCTATTGCCTTGCATTTACATGATTTCACTATTCCTGAGTGGTATTTCATTCAATCAGAGAGAGAATGTAAGGGGAAGAGGAGAAACACCATGACACTGGAGAATCCCCTAGTGTCATGGCACCTCCCACATGGTTTCAGGACCTAGCTTCTGCCGATGATAAGACATACATTCTAGTTGGTGAGCTACCTTTTTGGGAATAAATTTCATATCATTTTATTGGGGATGGTATTAATGGTTATTAGCACAGTTATTAACACATCAGTATATTTCTTCCTCCCTCCCTCCCTTCTTTCTTTCTCTCTCTCTCTCTCTCTCTCTCTCTCTCTCTCTCTCTCTTCTTTCTTTCTTTCTTTCTCACTCTCACCCTCAATTTAGCTCCTTTTCCACCATCATGCACCAGAACTGAAAGCCCTCACCACTCCTCCCCTTCACCTTTTCCCCCAGAGTCCTTTAATGCAATGCACCACACCCAATCCAAGTTTCATTTTGGTTTCCTTTTCTGTCCTTGTTTCTTGAGTTCCACCTATCAGTGAGATCATCTGGTATTTATTCCTTTCTTTATTTTGCCATGAAATTTGTACTTATCTTTTTTCCTTCTTTATTTCTGTAAATATTTCTTCAATTTACATTTACTAATAAATGATAATTCTCTGGGGGTGAGGATATAGATTTAAAATTTTTCAAATAATCATCTGGTGAAATAGCTTAGCCTCTAAGAACACCAACTTCATGCCTGAAGCTTTCGAGAGTTCAGGTTCAACTCCCGACTTTACCTAATGCCAGAGCTGAACAGTGTTCTGTTCCTCATTCTCTGCTTTCCTCTTTCTCTCTCTTTCTCTTTTGTAAGAACTAAAGTTTTAAAATGTTTTAGTTTAAATAAATACACAATAATATGTTTATTTGTTAGAACATTAATTCAGTTCTTATTATGTCCATTTGAAGAAAGTTCTGGAGTTACTGCACTGTAATAATAATAGCAATGCGCTTCCAATGGGGTAATATCACCCTCAAGGGATTGAAAACTGCTTCTTGGAGTAGGAAAAAATTTAGTCTTTTTCTGATTAGAAGTCACTGTTAGTACAGTAAATATCCTTATCTAAAGCTGTTCATATTGAAATTGTGATGAAAAGTCTGAAGTTAAGGTTAAATATTTCTGTAGCGTTGGCATTTAAATGCTAGAGGCTCTTTTGTAGACCTTGAACAAACTTTCTTGTCCCGCCAATATCTCTGGCTAAGGATCTCTAGTCAAATAACCTTTCTTAAAACAGAGCTCAAACACAATGCCTTTCTACTGCTGAGTAGCAGATTTCAGTACTCTGTCAGCAGTTGAATTATTCAGTGACAACTACATCTTTCCATAGGAAACAGCAATCATCTCATTCCTAGTTACTTTAAAGTGTACTCTCACAGCTTCTATTTTTCCACTGTGTTTCTGAGTGCAACTCTTATGTGGTCCTCTAGGAATGCTGTCCTCCACCTCAGGCAAGTGGAAATAGGTAATATATTGCAGTCTATGCCATCTGTCTGACACTGATATTGTAAACTAGGTAATCCCTGAAGCCTGCGGCAGAAATCCCCCCTTCATCAACAGGTTAAGGAGAATTCAATCAAAACCCAAATTATCACCCGTCACTATCACTCTTGTTCTATGCAACTGAGACATAGACCAGATTTCTTTATTTGCAAGAGTTAAACTACATGACATATAACTTTCTAAAAAATTAGGGAGTCGGGTGGTAGCTCAGAGGATTAAGCGCACGTGGCACCAAACGCAAGGACCGGCTTAAGAATGCCGGTTCGAGCCCCCGGCTCCTCGCTTCACAGGCGGTGAAGCAGGTCTGCAGGTGTCTATCTTTCTCTCCCCCTCTCTGTCTTCCCCTCCTCTCTCCATTTCTCTCTGTCCTATCCAACAACGACGACATCAATAACTATAACAATAAAAACAACAAGGGCAACAAAAGGAAATAAATACATAAATAAATAAATATTTTAAAAAATTACTTTAAAAAATTGGTGAAATGATTTCCTGTTTCTGTTGATCTTATTGTATGCCAGTCCTTGCACTGACTATGGTAGAAATAGGCCTTATAAGAAAGACAATGGCAACCACAGTGATAATTAAAGTGCGGTTGTACACGTATGACCTGAAAATGAAAAAAGAATCATCAAGGGAACAATAGAGAATGATTGATACGGTTTATATTAGCGTGCAATTCAGAAGTAAGAGGTTTGAATAAGGGCATGCCCACTGGGATATGAACAGGCAGACGTTAAAAAAAGAGACAAATCTTTCAGAGCCCAGGTACTCAGGTATTTAAATGAAGGACAAATTCAAGCTATTGATTTAAAGCTACATTTTGTAGAATGACATAAAATACTGTGAAATCTAATCTGAATATATTGGACGACTGACAATATACTTCATATCCAAAAGTCACAGAAAACTCTGCTACAATCATCCATCAAGTCAAGATCTATCAAAGTATTTTATTCTGAAATAGTTATGCATTTGCCATAGAATGCGTGAGGCAACAAACACTTGTTTTACTTACATGAAAAGAGTGACATCTAGGTCACATACTATAGTAAACAGGGATATCCTAACATGTATTGTGCCCCAGACATCCAATTATACAGCAGGCCACTAATGTGTACTTAGGCAGCCATCCAGATAAAAGACTTCATGCATTTACTAACTCATTTGTTTTACAACAGGGAAGGAAGTGGTAATTCTTTGATGACTATGCCATAGCTGGAAGTTAATGTTATTGCTTGAAAAGTCTTATAAGCCTTTGAATATCAAGCCTATGTAATTATAGATCTCTTAATCAAACTGATGAAGACAAGGGGATAGACCAAAATTGCCAATATTAGGAATGAAGCAGAAGATCATCCTCAATAATTCCAAAGGTGTTAACTGTAATATAAAGAAATATTATACGCAGTTTCACACCCATAGATACTACAACGTAGGGCAAATTGAACAATACCTTAAAAGTCACAAATGAATGACATTAGCCCATGAATGATTAAACAATCTAATTATTCTCTTTTATAGAAATTAAAATTATAGTTTAGTAAAAAAAAAAAAAGAAAATGTGGGACCAACATTACTTTTCTATTATTCTACCAAACATTCAAGGAAATTAATAGCATTTCTATAGAAACAATTCTAGAGAATAGAACTGAGGGAACTCTCTAATTTACAACTTTACCTTAATACAACAAATATACATACCACACACACTTGGTATAATACTTATATGTTGTATATACATGTAGCCATGTGGCTTGTTCAGTTTTATGACTCTAGGGTCTGAAAGCACCCAGTTCATATGTGCCATTTTGAATATGTGAATACTGATGTCCTTCCTCTCATCCCCAGTCAGATTCTCTTCATCTACAGTATACAGAACTACAGTATGAGGTCAATTTGTGCTTTTATGAAAAAAAATAAAGGGAAAGAAAAGCATGCTGTGGGCAAGGGTAGATAGCATAATGGTTATGCAAAGAGACTCTCATGCCAGAACTGAGCAGTGCTCTGGCTAAGAAAAAAAAACAAAAACCAAAAAACAGCATACTAAATTCTTAACATCAATAGTTAGTACATTGCTTTACAAAACTAGGAGTTTGTACTGTGACTTTTTGTTTGTTTGTTTTGGGGCTTTCATAAGTTTAACAATTTTCTTACCAAGTATATCAGAAGGTTCTATTTTAAAGATCTCTTTTCATACATAACAAAGTAATCTCTGATAATATCTTACAAAGTATAAGATGGCATAGACCTAATGGAATGCTTATTATATTGTGACATGGTCTTGCTCCAGTGTTTACTCAATAAAGGGTAAAACTTGAAGCTGACAGCATTACTTTCTACTAAGGTCAGAACACTTCTCCCATATCTGGAATTGAACTACTTGAAAGTTAAAGCAGGTTTTCAAGTTTATGCTAACTTTTTATCAATTGTAGGGAAACACACAAATGTTCTTTTTCTAATGAGATATAATGAATTTTACCTTATTGGTATATGCATCAACAAACTGTAACACTCGTGTAATGAATATCAATCTTAGGTAGGGTATAGAATGACTCCCTCACTCAAAATCCAATCATGTTACTTACTGCTTTAATAACACCCTCTCCTCACCCCAAATTCCTAGCAGAAAATTATCTATTCAACATCACCGTAGTTTTCATTTCTGAGAATGTCATACAAATGGTCTCATGTAGCTTGTCATCTTTTGAGACTTCTAGATTAATCCAGGTTGATATATATATATATATATATATATCAGTAGTTTATAATTTACAAAAATAATAATAAAGGTCCAATGCATGCACACACCACAATTTGTTTATCCATTTACCAATTGAAGGGTATTTGGGCAATTTCCAGTGTATTTTTTACAGTTATGAATAGAGCTGCTATAAACATTTGTGCACAGGTCTTTGTGTGAATTTATGTTTTTATTTCTCTAGAGTAAATGCCCAGCAGTGGGACTTCTAGGTCATACTGTAAGCATATTTATTTTTCAGGAAACATTCACCATTTTTCAGGTAGTTGTATCAATTTATATCCCAACAGAATACTTGGTATTATTTGTTCTACATCTCACCAGCAGTGAATGCCTGGCATTGCTGGAGTTTATTGATAGAGTATTATTCTGAATTTATTTTGAATATATTTTCCACCATATAAAGTACATGTGTCTTAAGTTTTTCAAGGCTTCTTTTCCCTTTCTCATTGACAATTTAAATGGTACCATCAGACTATCCAGATGGTTTACATCCCTTTGGATGATAATTTGCAGAGGATAGGGCAGATAACATAGCCCTTGGGCTAGACTATCAAGACATACGGCTGTCTGTATTTTGTTAACAAAACTTCTTGTTGTACTTCTTCCTTCTGGAACATTTTAGGATATGTTTATTTGATAAATGGTTTGTTACCCATACCTGAGGCCATGCTATTATGCTTTAGCAAAGATAATAGAACTGTAACTTCAATTAGGATTGCTACTTGGTTGAGCTTCTTGAAATCCACTGTCAACATTTAGTTTCCATTTTGTTTCTTTAGGATACAAATAGTGATTACACATGAACCTTGCAAACTATAGGCTTTAAGAATGATAATATACACTGTCCTTCTCCTTAGGGATATTGTTTTTGATTGAGAATTAGGTAAGAGAAGCTTCATAAAATTTGTGTTGCCTTCCCTACTGCTAGAATTCCTACTCTGTGGGGCAAGTTATTAATGTGGGAATTCTACCACCTACTAGTATTTTCATTATATTTGTATACTGGGGACCAGATAATTGAATAGTAAATGAGTCAGTGATCCCAAACAATGTACTGTGAGACTCACCTCAACCATGTTATGCCCTCACTCTGACAGAGTTTTAATATCTTTATAAAACAAGAAGAGTAATGACAACATAGTAGATACTTAATACCCCAGAGTTTTGTTTATTTGTTTGTTTTTAATTAATTGCCACCAGGGTTATTGTTGGGGCTTGGTGCCAGCACCATGAATCCACCACTCCTGATGCCAATTTTTTTTCTTCTTTTTCTTTTGTTCAATTGTACATAGAGAGAAACTGAAAGAAGAGGGGAAAATAGAAAGGGAGAATCAGAGACAACTGCAGCACTGCATACCACTTGTGAAGCATCCCCTCTGCAGGTGGGAACAGGGGCTTGAACCCAGATTCTTGGCAATGGTGAATTGTTCGCTCAACTGAGTACACCATTGCCTAGCCTCACAGGAATATTATTTTAAGGATATTAGTTACACGGTATCCACCAATGCACTTTTAGGAATCTTTGAAAAAATTATTATTATCTATTTATTCCCAGAAAGCGAGAGGGAAGGGGTGATAGAGAGGGTCAGAGACAGAAAAACACCTGCAGCACTGATTCACCACTTGCAAAGCTTTCTTCCTGTAGGTGGGGGCCGGGGGCTTGAACCTGCATCCTTGTGCATTGTAACATGTGCTCTCAACCAGGCACAGTACCACCCAGCCCCTTAAGAATCTTTTTACAAAGTTAAAATATCAGCTTAAAAACAAAGATGACACCAAATTTGCATTAACACATCTATAACTATATAACCTAAATCAAGTGCTGAGTACTTCTAAGAGTAGTCTTTTATTTGATGTTGCTATTTCATGTTTATTTTTTAGTTTTATATTTCAGTTTGTTGTTTTTAATTTTCTGTTTTCTGTCTAGTTGCACATTATATTCTTTTTCTTTTTAAGCGTATTTCAAAGCCAAGAGTAATCAAAATTTAAAGGATGTCAGTACTAGTGGTATAATTATGAGAGTGCACAGATGGCTTGTTAAGGGCTGGGGAAGTCTGAGTGAAGTTACAAATGTTAACTTTCAACCACCCTCTCTATAACATAAGTTGACTGCCAGCAAGTTGTATATACAGAAACTATACTAGAAGCTCAAAATCAATATCAGAGTTTTTTTTAATGAAAGATTGACATCTGAAATGTATTGATATTTTAGTTGTAGATCTTTTCTTCACTTAGTTTCAAAGTTTTAATTTGAATGTAAAGTATATTTTAAGGAAATTAATTTAGTGCATAGCAAGAGTCAATCCAAAGAGTGCTCGAGATGGGAAGTTGGTCCAGCAGGTTGAGCACAGGACTTCCAAGTAAATCATCTTGGTTTCCTTTAGGATTTTTATGGGGAATACAAATATATATGTTTTTCTCAAATTAATTCATTGGGGGAAATAATAATTTACTAGACAGATGATATCACAGTTTTTTTTCATATGTCTGTTGATCATCTGAATAGCTTCAGTTAAGACTCTTTTGATAATCACTCCCTATTTTTCTTTTACTTTTCTTTTCTTTAAATATATATATATTAAGATTTTATTTATTTAGGAGAAAGATAGGAGGAGAGAGAAAGGACCAGACATCACTCTGGCACTTGTGCTGCTGGAGATTGAGCTCCTGACCTTATGCTTGAGAGTCCAAAGCTTTACCACTGCGCCACCTCCCGGACCAGGCTCCCTTATTTTTCTAATGAAGTTGTTTGCTTTTTGTTGTTGAGTTTTTTGAACTCTTTATATATTTTAGCTACTAGCCATTTACCTGATGTACGGCATATAAAATATACTTTTTATTCAGTAGACATTTTTTTATAAAGCATTGTTCAATAACTGATCATTTAGGGGTTCAGGATAGAAATCTACCTTTTGTTTTTCAAAGAACACATCTGTTTGGCTTTACTTTGTTTTTCTTTTATTCTTTTATTAAAGGGCTAATGGTACAGTACAGTTATTGACACGTGGGTATCATTTCTTATCTCCTCTTGATTGGTGTCTGCAAAACACTCCACCCTCTACTTAGGTCCTTTTTCATCATCGTTCATCAGGACCCCAACACCACTCAAACCACTCTCTCTCTCTCTCTCATCCTCCTCCCTCAGAGTTCTTGCTTTGGTATAATCACCAAACCAAGTCCCCAAGCTTCAATTTGTTTTCCTTTTCTGTCTTTGTTTATTCAGTTCACCAATAAGTGAAGTTCCTCTGGAATTTGTCCTTTTATTTTTGGTTTCTCATGTAATATGGTTCTTTCAATTTCTACTCAAGATGCTGCAAAGGTGACTACCAGTTTTAACAGTTAGGTGGTATCCTATTGCAAATATATATACATATGTAGACATATATGTATATATAAAACAACTCTCTTAGCTCATATGTCATTATCCATCTGAGTTGCCTCCACATTTGGGCTGCTAACAGATTGTGCTGCTATAAACATAGATGTGCAGAGATCTCTCTGAATAGATATTTTTGTTACCTTTGGATAAATCCTTAGGAGAGAAAATGCTGTATCATAGAATACATCTATTTCTAGTATTCTGAACAATTTCCAGAGTGTTTTCTATAGGAGTTGAACTTATTTTCACATCCACCAGCAGTTTAGAAGGGTTATTTTTATCTCCACATCCTTGATAACACTTGTTTCTGTCTTTTCCAGCTATGGCATTCTCACACATGTAAGTGGTATCTCATGTTGTTTTCATTTACATTAAAAGGCAACCAACTATAAGATATCTCTGTTAACATGGCCTTATGTTCCGGTAGCTGCCAGTAGGTATTTGAGGTGGTTTATTAGATTAGAATTAGCCAAATTCTCTAAAGCATTACAGTCTCTCAGAAAAAAAAAAAAAAGAACACACACTTCTTTCCTCAGATACACTTTGAATGTAGGCAAAAATGTGATAGCTGTCAAACCCAATATAGTAAGGATTAACAAATTGGTATTTTTTCCCCTCAGAAAACTAGATGTATATATAAATTGCCTGTTTATTTGTCTGTATTGGTTACTGGTTCACTTTCTGAAATTCTAAAAATAATGGTCTTTGATAAGTCAAATCACTTCTAATAGACAACTTCAATATAAAAGACATTTCTTTTCAATAAGCAATCCTTTCAAAATCGCATGGACTCTTGTAAAAGTAAATTTTTAATTTTTGGCTTATATGTGATAGGTGATGTAATAACCACATAATAATAATTGACAAAAGTCACAATTTACCAGTTTTTTTTTTTTTTTTTTTTTTGCCTCCAGGGTTATTGCCAGGGCTTGGTGCCTGCACCATGAATCCACTGCTCTTGGAGACTATTTTGTCCCCTTTTGTTGCCTTTGTTGTTTTATCATTGTTGTGGTTATTATTATTATTGTCATTGGATAGGACAGAGAGAAATCAAGAGAAGAGGGGAGACAGAGAGAGGGAGAGAAAGACGGATACCTGCAGACCTGCTTCACCGCCTGGGAAGCAACTCCCCTGCAGGTGGGGAGACAGGGGCTTGAACTGGGATCCTTAAGCTGGTCCTTGCTCTTTGCGCCAAGTGCGCTTAACCCTCTGAGCGACAGCCCAACTCCCTATAAGACAGTTTTAAGGGGAAATTAGAATCCACTTGCTTGAAGATTCTTAATGATTGTTACAGGTAGATATTTATATCTACCCTAAAAATTTATTTATTCCAAAACATGTGGGTCAATATTTTTATAAATTTATAGAATTCTTACATTTGTAAAATATTGTCTTTTAAACCTCTTAGTGCTTTACTATCACTCATCAGCATGTTCACATTCATTTTTGAATTATTCATTTTTATTCAATTATCATTATAGTTTTTTTCACATGCTCTAGCATTTCTCACCTCTATCCATGCTTCCTAACTTTGTTAAATCATGATACTACAAATACCACACAATTTTCTCTAGCTTTGTTATTATTCCACACCTTTCTTTAAGCTGAAATCACACATCCTTTCCAATTGTTCTGTTTCATGATAACCATTCCATTTTTTCCATTGTCCCTGGCATTCTTTTCTTTGAACTTATTCATTTCCTTTGCCAGCTACTATCTCCATGAAAAGATTTAGGTTGTGGTGGCCTACATTTTTAGAAAGCTTTTCCCAATCATCAGGTTTTCTGATAATTAGTACAAAAACACTTACCAGCAACTTTCTCTGCTTCAAGTCCTTGAAAGTCAATTATTTATGCAGCACATGTAGGATGATTTTGGGTTTTATATAATTCTTTTATGAATCAGAACTGCCATTCCGATACTTTACTGCATACCTAGTTCAAAATTTACTACATAATTAAAAAAACAAAATGGAGTCTTGGGAGAAAAAAACTTTCCTAACTATGTGTCCTGATAAGCTGAAAAAAATCATGGATATAATGAAGTTAGTTTCATGCTTTTCAGGAGACCTTCCTATTCCTTATTTATTTATTTTTATTTTTATTTATAAAAAGGAAACACTTACAAAAACCATAAGATAAGAGGGGTACAACTCCACACAATTCCCACCATCTCCTTCCCTGATAGCTTTCCTATTCTTTATCCCTGTGGGAGTATGGACCCAGGGCTATTATGGGGTGCAGAATGTGGAAGGTCTAGCTTCTGTAATTACTTTCCAGTTGAACCTGGGTGTTGGCAGGAGGATCCATACTCCCAGCCTGTCTCTCTCTCTTTTCTTAGTGGGGCAGGGTTCTGGGGAATCAGAGCTCCAGGACACATTGGTGTGTTTGTCTGTCCAGGCTAGTATGGTCGGCATCATGCTAGCATCTGGAACCTGAAAAGATAGTTAACATATAAAGCCAAACAAATTGTTGACTAATCATGAACCTAAAGGCTGGAATAGTTCAGATGAAGAGTTGTAGGGTCTCCATTTTGTAGATAGTAATCCTATTTTAGTTATATTCCAAAGAGCCCATGACTATACCTATTCCTTATTTTAAAAAGGGGATATCTGTTCCCTGTGAATATTACTGGAGATGTTACTTAAGTTAATTTTATCCGTGAATAAATTACATGTACCATACCTACTTGACTATCTGATGTTATAACATTTTTGCCTTGTGGGGAAAAGTTCATTTTCTTTTTAAAATCTTGTATTATCTGTATTTATTTGATGAACAGCAGATATCAAGATGGGAGGGAGTTGTAGGAAGAAAAGAGACAGAGAGATACCTGCAGATCTGCTTCACCACTTGTGAAGATTTTCAACTGCAGGTGGGGACTGGAGGCTTGAACCCCGGCCCTTACACATTGTAACATGTGCACTCAAGCAGGTGCGCTACTACCCAGCCCCAAGTTTATTTTCTTTTACAGGTCAGGTTTAAAATTACAACTGTATGTTCCTAGAAGGAATAATTCTTCATAAACATTAAGTTTGATGTCTGATATGCTACCAGAACTATATCAACTAGGCACTGACATACTGGATAAAAAGACATTGTAACGGGAATCTGATGGTAGCGCAGCGGGTTAAGCACACGTGGCGCAAAGTTCAAGGACTAGCATAAGAATTCCAGTTCCAGACCCCGGTTCTCCACTTGTGAGGAATCGTTTCACAAGAGTTGAAGCAGGTCTGTAGGTGTCTATCTTTCTCTCCCCCTGTATTCCTCTCCTCTCTCCATTTCTCTGTGTCCTATCCAACAAGGATGACATCAATAACAACAACAGTAACTACAACAATAAAACAACAAGGGCATCAAAAGGGAAAATAAATAAACATTAAAAAAAGACATTGTAACAGTGTTAAACTCTGCCACTACATACACAGGTACAAATACAGGCTCTCTCTCTCTCTCTCTCTCTCTCTCTCTCTCTCTCACACACACACACACACACACACACACCCCACACTCCCTCACATATATTTGCTAATAAGAAAAATTAATCAAATATGTAGAATTTTAAAAATTAAGTAGAACCACCATTATCTCATGAGCAAATTAGAACTAATGTAGTGCCTATATATTAAAAAGATTCAGTCTGTGTTTTAAAAAACTTTGAGACATACAATTGATTTCCCCCTCTCATATTGATTAACTACTGATTTATATGTCTACATTTTGCTAGGAGTGTACATAATGATATGCGGACTCTCTCAAAAGCCTAGACCAAGTAGATTAGAAGCATCCAATAACACAGCTATATACAAGATACTGGATACTATACAGCAAACCATAACAAAAGGACTTTTCAAAGTTAACCCAATTACCAAATAATGTGATGATAACATTAACTATCGATTGTCTTTTTGAACCCTAAGACAGCAGGAACCTCACATCTCCACTATAGAGCCCCTACTTCCCCCAGTCCTGGAACCCTTGGATAAGGCCCACTTTCCCGTATGCCTCTCCCAATCCAAACCAAATAATATTGCATCCGCCGATCACAACCTAACCAACGCAACGATTGCCACCTCAACATGCTTCACCTCAGACTGTGTCCAGAGACTTCACGTGTGGAATGACAACCCTTCAGCTTCATTACTCGGGTGAGACCTTTCCTTTTATAGTACACTCTAATTTCATCTCAGGTGATTCACTTTCTAACAAAGTCCCATAACCTAGATATACACCAGTTTCTGTGAGAGAGAGCTTATGTGCACACGTATCCATAAACTACTGCAAAATATATACCTGAAAGCAGAAGTACACTAGAGTTTGCAGTGAGTACCTCCCTAACACTTCCTCTCCACTATTCTAAGCTTTGGGCCCATGATTGCTCAACAATTTGTTTGGCCTTGTATGTTAACTCTCTTTTCAATCACCAGGTTCCAGATGCCACCAGCATGCTGGCCAGGCTTCCCTGGATTGAAGACCCCACCAATGTGTCCTGGAGTTCAGCTTCCCCAGAGACACACCCTACTAGGGAAAGAGAGAGGCAGACTGGGAGTATGGACCGACCAGTCAACGCCCATATTCAGTGGGGAAGCAATTACAGAAGCCAGACCTTCTACCTTCTGCAACCCTCAATGACCCTGGGTCCATGCTCCCAGAGGGATAGAGATTGGGAAAGCTATCAGGAGAGGGAGTGGGTTATGGAGATTGGGTGGTGGGAATTGTATGGAGTTGTACCTCTCCTACCTTATGGTTTTGTTAATTAATCCTTTCTTAAATAAAATTAAAAAAATTTTTTTGGCAAAAAAAAAAAGAACTAATGTAGTGATTAAACATCCGGCTTGAACTAAATATTTTGTAAGTAAACAGATATTACGATGTTTGGGACTAAAAGCCTAAAAGAACAAGAGACAAAAATGATATAAATGAGAACTGAGAAATTACTCACAGGCTCATGTTTTCACACCTGGAAATTTTATTTGACTTATTATACCACTCGACTTCTAATTCTAGAAAATAATTAAAAATGTATTATCATATTTATGCACCCTTACTTTTGAAAAATGTGTGAAAGTGGCAGATATTTTTAAAAAAGTAATTTCATATCCATATTAAGATGAACCATTAATATTAAAACACAATAAATAAACAGATGGCATATACCAGGTGAAAACAAGGAGGTCGAAATAATTACAGGCTGTGCAGAGGAACACAAGCATGGCTCTTCTCCACACTGATGTTTTTTTTAGGCCCAAGTCGCTTATCAACTATTGCATCATTATACTTTAATACTGGCAAGACTATCTTTAAGTTGGCGATTGAAAAACAGCCCCCAACTCATACTGCTCTAATGAAAATAATGATGCTTTTGTCATAATGAATGAAAAGTATTTACCCTAGTGCCTAGCACCTGGTAAGAACTGAATAAAGACAAAACTAGTTTATTAGTAATAATGTCCTTAGGCCCTTCTCTACACTGTTGGTTGAAACTCTAACCATGATAGAAAATTAGAATAGAGTACTTTGAGTTTTTTTTTTTTTCAAAGGGAGAGATAGTTTAAAGATGAGGCATGCTACATTGTAAGGTCTTTCACCTCAGGGCTTTGCCTTTTGTCTTTACAGCCGCTGGTTGAATCCAATACAATACCCAACATGCAATAAGTACTAAATCAATTCTTGTCGATTAGATGAACTCTCACATGAAAGACGACCCTAGTCACAAAGAAGTATGCTGAATAGGGTATGCTCTTAATGGTAGGTTATCTGAAACAAAACAGTACAATACAACAGTGCTTATTTTAAAAGGTAGGGCATTTAATTGAAAACTGTGCAATGAGAGATGTAAATTATTAGGAATGTAAAATGTACACTTCAGCTCAAGTTTTAGACTTCATTAAAACAACGACTAAAATAATGTTTTCTATGTTCTTTAAATTGTGGATAAAAAAAATCATGACAACCCAGCAAAGAAGGAAATTTGACAAAGGATATAAATATAATCCTTTTCAAACACATCCACTTTAAAATAGACATACATTGATTATTATTCATAACTCTTAGTTTGTTTTGGAGTAATTGGAAAAAACTTATAGAAACAGGTGGCTATGATCAGTATTGTCTTTAACAAGCATATTTAATTTTTAATGTATATTTCAATGTATATTTTAATTTCCAGTAGTGTATTCCTTATTATTAACAAATTCTCAGATACTGCACAGTGTAGTCATCAAGGTTCTTCAAAGAAATAAACCCTAAAGGAATGGATATGTGCATATGTGCATGTATATATAACTATGTGTATGTTCATATGTAGTCTATTTGTATATATAGAGAGATCATAGGAACTGGTTCATGTCTTGTGGAGATGTCTGCTGTCTACAAACTGGAGAATCAGGAAAGCTACCGTAGGAATTCAGGTGTAGGGCAATTTCATAAGAACCAGGAAAGCAAAAGATCTAACTCCCAGTGTAAAATCAAAAGCCTGTGATTTGGGATCTTGGGTATAAATCCTGGGGTTTGAAGGCCAGCAAACTATTATAGTGGCTATGATGTCCTAGGGCAGGAGAAGTTGGATATTCTGTTTTGAGAAATGAGAAGGAAAATAAACGTTTCCTCTTTGTGTTTTATTCAGACTTCAGTGCAGTTGATGCTTATGGCTCTACTGGTATTTGCACATTTTATTATATTTATTTAGTCTACTGTTTCACCACTCATAAAGCTTTCCCTCTACAGGTGAGAGAGGGGCACTTGAACCCTGGTCCTTGAGCATTATAACCTGTGTGCTCAACCAGGTATGCCACAACCTTACCCCAATAGTCAAGTTATTACATAAAATTAACAGTCATATGTTGTGATTATTAGCATGTTACTATCTCCTTTCAGTCAAACACCAATGTTATTTACAGTTGAGCCCACTGAGCAGACCTGTTGAACAGACATTTCTAACACTGCTCCTTACTCCATAGGGCTCTAGTGTCCTGTAGAAGTATTTTACTTTACTTTTAGCAAAGGAGAGTAGTTCATTATAGGAGAAGGATTAGTGTTTGAAAAAGAAACATGTAATATGGTATTAAAGAAGAGAGAAATCAATGCAAGTTAAGGGGAGTATTGAACATAAAGATACAAGTCCCCTTTGGTCCATATATGTTGATATTGAAGGACAAAATTTAGACACAATATTGTGTTAGTCAAAAATAGAAGCTACTGCCATAAAAATTGCAAAAACTGAAATGAAAAAATGTATAATCATACAAATAATTGAGTTAATTTTTCCAGAAACAAATCCTAACTGACCAAATTTTTCTAAATACATAGAAAAATAAGTTCTGTATAACAGACAGAAGCAGTTACAATGTAATATGCAAAGGGCAATATTATAAAGAGTAGTCAACAAAGTCAGTGAATAATTTGTGGAAGAATATGTGATTAATATATGAGATAAGGAAGCTGAATCTCTCCAGGAATAGTAAAATACATAATAAAGTAGTTCTGACTGAATTATTATGTAACACTTTGCTGAAGTATAACTTAAATATCACTTGACGTCAATTAAGTGTTTTTAGTTCATTCACTAACTTGTGCAATATTACATAATAAAGTGTTCTTACACAACATCTTTTATTTATCACCCTAAAGAGAAATCCTGCAGCTCATGGCAGTCAGTTCTTTTTTTAAATTTTTTATATTTATTTATTTATTTATTTATTCCCTTTTGTTACCCTTGTTGTTTTATTGTTGTAGCAATTATTATTGATGTCGTTGTTGTTGGAGAGGACAGAGAGAAATGGAGAGAGGAGGGGTAGACATGGGGAGAGAGAAAGATAGACATCTGCAGACCTGCTTCACCGCTTGTGAAGCGACTCCCCTGCAGGTGGGGAGCCCGGGGCTCAAACCGGGATCTTTACGCAGGTTCTAGCACTTTGCGCCATGTGTGCTTAACCCGCCATGCTACCGCCCAACTCCGGGCAGTCAGTTCTTATTATTCCCAACTTGCCTGTTTTAGGCAAACACAGATCTACATTCTGTAGATTTGCTCATTATAGAAAGTTACATAAATGAAATCACAGAATATGAAATTATGTAATATGACTAATTTCTTTCCCTTAGCATAACATAGTCAAGATTCAACTCTGTTGTATTACCCATTAGTACTTTATTTACTTTTATTATATTCTTATTTTTGGTTTTTTAAATATTTTTATTTTAATTTATTTATAAAAAGGTAACACTGACAAAAACCATAGGATAAGAGGGGTACAACTCCACACAATTCCCACCACTAGAACTCATTATTCCATCCCATCCCCTGATAGCTTTACTATTCTTATTTTAAAATTTATTTATTTATAAAAAGGAAACATTAACAAAAACTATAGATTAAGAGGGATACAACTCCACACAATTTCTGCCACCAGAGCTCCATATCCCATCCCCTCCCCTGATAGCTTTCCTATTCATTATCCCTCTGGAGTATGGACCCAAGGTCACTGTGGGAAGGTGGAAGGTCTGGCTTCTGTAGTTACTTCCCCACTGAACATGGGCGTTGACAGGTGGATCCATACTCCCAGCATGCCTCTCTCCCTAGTAGGGTGGGTCTCTGGGGAAGCAGAGCTCCAGGACACATTGGTAGGGTCATCTGTCCAGGGAAGTCTGGTCAGCATCTGGAACCTGGGGGCTGAAAAGAGAGTTAACATACTAAGCCAAACATGTTGAACAATGATGACCCAAAGGTGGCATAGTGCAGATGAAGAATTGGGGGATCCTCCATTTTGTAGATAGCTAGTAGGGATATTTTAGTTATATTTCAAAGAGCCTGCAGCTATATTAGTGGTTTTTTTGTTTTTTTTGTTTGTTTGTTTTGTGCCTGAGCTTGAAATCTGATATGCAGGTGGATCCAAGTTATTGTCTGGGGAGATGATGTCATGACTGGAAAAGGAACAGAAAGCTGGATCAGGGAAGAGAGTAGCTCCCTAAAATGGGAAAGGGGTATAAATATTGTTGACTGCAAACCCCATCTATTTAATTATTTAGCCCTTTAGGAGTATGGACTCAAGGTCATTGTGGGATGCAGAAAGTGGAAGGTCTGGCTTCTGTAATTGCTTCCCAGCTGAACATGGGCATTGACTGGTCGATCCATACTCCCAGCCTACCTCTCTTTTTCCAATTGGGGCGGGGTTCTGGGAAATCAGGGCTCCAGGACACATTGGTGTGGTTGTCTGTCCAGGGAAGTCTGGTCGGCATCATGTTAGCATCTGGAACCTGAAAAGAGAGTTAAGATATAAAGCCAAACATATTGTTGAATAATCATGAACCTAAAGGCTGGAGTAGTTCAGATGAAGAGTTGCTACTGCATGTAGCTACCGCTAGCATCATTTTTATTTATCATTCATTATTCATAGTAGAAGTGGGCTGTTTTAATTATTTGGTATTATGACCAGTGCTATCATAAACATTCAAGTACCTGATTCATGAGGATATGTGTTTGCATTGGTTTTGGGAAACATGTTCACTTTTTAGTAGGTGGTCATGCTATGCCACAAGATAGAATATAATACAAGTATGACTCAATTTAGAAGACAGATAAGTGCAGCTCAGAGAAGATATCAATACATGGTCACTAAAAGTACCAACATGCACAGTAAGAATAAATTATACAGTGGTAACATATGGCAAGAGAGAAGAGAGACTGTTTATAAGATCACTACTTTGCAATGCGTGGATCCCCATGAAATAGGGTCTACCCCACTGCTAAGGTGGGAAATGTGGCAATATGCACCGCATTTCATGTTTCAACAGGGATTAAAATGTTCCCTCAGGGTTTGAAATACATAAAACTGAGAGTTTCCTGAGAACCACTGATGATATATTTTAACAGAACAAAGAAAAACACACAGTGTCTAAGGCAGGAATTATAATATTATAGGCATAGAAAAAGTTGGACTGGTCCTTACCTTTTGGTATGAATTTGTTCCCCACTGGAAGTCCATTTCTGTGTGTGGCCAACGAACTGCCTTTCCCCACAGTGAGCTCCACTCCTTGCTGAGCAGTAGTTATAGGATATCAAAGCTGGTGGAATCATCACTCACTTCAAACTCAGAGGCATATCTGGCTCTGTTAACAACTCTAAACATGTGTGGATGTGATTTGCTCAGATTTCCTGGTTTTCATTGTTGCTGTCTCTGCTGGGTTTTCACATAGACATGAGCTCATGTTTCCTAGCTAACATTTTCATTCCGTCTAAGGGGAAAGGCATCTAACTGTACAGGTGATAATCACCTGTTAGCATGGTTCTTTTCATGCTCAATTTTATCTTTCCAGATAACCACATTTGTACACACACACACACACACACACACACACACACTGAATGATGTTGGCTGTTGGAGAACACTTGGTTTCTTAATATACCTATGAATTACAAACCCTGTTACTTCTCTGCTGAACTATTTTCTTAATTATTACAGGGATATATCAGAAACAGATGTGTCAGAAGTTTTCTGCTTTCTCTGTGGTTCCTATGTCTTCAGTCTCCAGAGATCTTTAACTCTTTAAGTATAAACACAAATAAACAGGTCAAAAGGCTTTTCAGACTAACAAAGGCTTTATTTAATACCCCTGAACAATGCCTATGTCTTTGAAATAAGGTCAAGAGTTACAGAGTAAACATAGAATCTGATATAATTACTAGAATTTGAGATAACAAGTCTGATAGTAGAGCAGTCTATATACTAGGAGAAAGATAATTTAATTATGCATGCCCTTGAGATGTTTTTGTATAACTTTAAGAAGTTTATGTATATTCTTAAGATGTTTTTACATTACATGCCTGTATGCACATAATGCCCAATAAATAGAGGAAGACAGTGGTTCATGCTAGATATATATTCAGCAGAATGTCATGAGATGTACTCCACATATCTGACACTCCATATACCTTTTTTCCCTCTCACTACTAATGGAGTAATGAAGTGTTTTTTTTTTTTTTTTTTACCTTCCTTCATTTTATTGTGAGGCTAATAGTTTACAATACAGTTATTGGCACATGGGTTTAATTTCCTGTCTCACTGTGATAGGTGTCTACAAAGCACACTCTCCCCAGCCTAAGGTCCTTTTCCATCATTGTGAACTAGGACCTGAAAGCCTCCCGTCCTCCAAACCCTCCTTCACTCTACTTCCTTCCCCCTTTCTTTGTTGCAATTCACCCAACTAACTTGTTTTACTTTCTTTTTCCTATTTCTATTGTTGTTTCTTAAGTTTTGTCCAGGAAGGACATCATTTCATACCCATCATTCTCCTTCTAGTTTATCTCACTTAACATAAATAATTCCTTCAAAATTCATACAAGAGAAGGTAAAGAATGTGACTTTGTCATTTTTAATAGCTGAGTGAGGTTTATTTTTCAACACTCAGAAATGAATAAAACTCTCCTCCCCAGCATCTAGAGAGCCCAGTGCAATTTTGATATGGTTGATACTAATATAACTGTCCATAATTTAAATAACAGAGAATTGAGACAGTTAATTCATCCACTTAGTAAATCTTGTTGGTCTTAGAATTCAAGTCATTATATATTCACCAAGCTGTCACAGGTGAAGAGTGGGTTGATTTGGACATCATTCTGAAATGACAAAAAGCAACATTCTTTGTGTTTTACTTATATTTTACAGCTGTGCTTTTTTTTTTTTTATGAGGTTTGTTGTCTTACCAGGCAAAATAAAAACTTCTACAGTAACAAAAAGATGAAAATTGGATATTCTTATATCCATATGCTCTATATATTTCAGTCTCTTGCTCATTACAGTACTCATGTTGTAGTCTGGTCTATCCAACTGAGTTTGTCAATTCTTGCCTTAGGCAATGACTTTGTGTGATAATTGAGGTCCAGTCTCTTCCTTTTCCTACATATGTCTTTTAAGCAAATAATTTAGTGTTGCGACCGACTTTTCTTCTATGATTTTTTTTTTAAGGTCCAAGTGGCTTAATGGATCTCATTTTCCTGTTATTGAGAGTATTCTGTGGTGTCCCTCATTAAAAGTAACTGTTGTTTCTACCTCCATTGTGGTGTTTTATCAATTCAGCAGCTTGAGGGTCTGCAAGGCAAGTATCCTTCAGTGGATACAATGAGTAAAATTGTCCACTGGCCGACAGCTTTTGGTGGAAAGGCCATTTATAGTCTGTTTGTATACTAGGAAAAAACTCAGAATGAGGTATCATTATATTTAATGGTTGGAATTGTATTTCTTACTTACAAGTGAGACACTAAGGTCTTCAACTTAAATCCTGAATAGAATTTCAACAATATGGAGAGTTGAATACTCAGCAGGGAGAAATTGGTATACTGTGGTATATTTGTCAAATAAATAATGGTGCTACTACCTTTAACCAGATGGATTTAAATTCATCCTTATGGGATGTTTGTATGCTTTGACTGGTGTTCTACATAAACTCTACATAGTTAGTTTATTAATTCTCAAGGGGAAATCCAGACCTATGTGTAGCCTCAACTTTTATATTCTGTTTTTTTGTTTTGTTTTGTTTTGTTTTTTTGCAAACCTAGTGAGCTGAAGAGGCAGGCTGCATTGGTCTGCTTATTTTGTTTTCATTATGGGAGGGATTTACGTTGACTCTTCTGTTACTTATAGACAACCATAAATATATACTTGAGTTATACATATTTTGGTATCTCATGGTCTTGTATATTTCTGTTATTGTCAATAGGGTTTCTTATAGACAACCATAAATATACACTTGAGTTATACATATTTTGGTATCTCATGGTCTTGTATATTTCTGTTATTGTCAATAGGGTTTCAATAGTCTTGGTCAACTTCTTCAGATAAAGAGAAAGACAAGGAGTCAGGCGGTAACACAGGGAGTTAAGTGCAGGTGGTGCAAAGCACAAGGAGACCAGCTTAAGGCTCCTGTTTCCAGCCCCCACCTCCCCACCTGCAGGGGAGTCGCTTTACAAGTGGTGAAGCAGGTCTACAGGTGTCTGTCTTTCTCTCCTCCTCTCTGTCTCCCCCTCCTCTCTACATTTCTCTCTGTCCTATCCAACAATGACTTCAATAATAACTATAACAATGAAACAACAACGGAAACAAAAGGGAACAAATACGTAAATAATATTTTAAAAATTTTAAAAGAGAAAGACAGAGGCAGATTGAAAAAATAATAATAATACAGTACCAAAACTTTCCCCACTACAGTGGGGGCCAGGCATAAATTTGGTTACCTATATGGCAAAGCAGGGATGCTATCTAAGTAAGCAATTTTGCCATCCCTGTCAAATGTGTATTTTGTGATGATTAGGTATTGCTGTGTTTTAGACTCTTGATTGGCTATGCTACATTGATACTCAGATGTTAATTTTGAAATCCTGGGACAAATTTTATTTGGTCTTATTGTACAATGTTTAAACTAAGAGAAATCATAAATAGTACAGAGTAAAGAGAAAACTTTCTTCCCACTTATAGAGCTTCTCCCCATTGATATATATATATTAATTTTTAAAATATTTATTCATTTTCCCTTTTTGTTGCCTTTGTTGTTTTATTATTGTGGTTATTATTAATGTTGTTATTGATGTCTTCATTGTTGGATAGGACAGAGAGAAATGGAGAGAGGAGGGGGAGAAAGACACCTGCAGACCTGCTTCACCACCTGTGAAGCGACTCCTCTGCAGGTGGGGAGCCAGGGCCTTGAACCGGGATCCTTACGCCGGTCCTTGTGCTTTGCACCACCTGCGCTTAACCACTGAACTACTGCCCGACTCCCAGAGAGATATTTTTAAATACTGTATTGGGGGAGTTAATGGTTTACAGTACAGTTGCTGACACATAGGTAAAACCACTTATCACCCCACAATAGGTGCTTGCTCTCCTGACCTATGTCCTCCTTCCCATCTCTTTAGCTCTGTCCCCAGAGTTCTCTGACATAATTCTCTTCAATGTAAACTGCCAAAACATTTTTGATGGTTCAAATACAATTGTAAGGAAAACCAAACCAATGGGATTACACCAAGCTGAAAAACTTCTGCATAGAAAGGAATCACCACAAAAAACAGAGAGACTCCTCATGAAGTGGGAGAAAATTCTAATTTGCCATACATCAATAAAACTGAACAAACTCAAGAATTAAAAAAGCAAACAACCAAATTGAAAAATGTGAGAGGACCTAGGCAGAATCTTCTCCAAAGAAGAACCAAAGGGCCAACAGATATATGAAAAAATTCCCACTCAGTGATTACCAGGGAAATTCAAATCAAGACACTGAATTGTCATCTTACACCTGTGAGAATTTCATACATCAGAAAAGACAGGAACACCAATGGTGGGAGAGGCTATGGGAGTGGACAGGAACACTTCTACTTACAGGTAGTAATGTAAATTGGCTCAGTCCTTGTGGAAAATAATCTAGAGATTCATCAGAATGCTAGAAATTGGTCTACCTTATGACCATGCAATTCCTCTCCTGAAAATATATCCACAGAAACATAGATACCTGTCTGATGAGTGAGATTTTTAGTAACAAGTAAGAGAGTGAGAAAGCTACTCAATTATAGATGGAAGTTATGACTGATGGCAAAGAAAAATAAATGATAAATGTATAGGGCTGAATTTTAAATCATGGGGAATTATTTTTAGGTTTTAAGACCTAATCTGAGAACTGTCCACATTTTTCTGATTGTCAGAATGTGAGTAAACCAGCTTCTTCCTTTGTTCTCTAAAATTTCCCCTTTGAAAATAAATGCATTCTAGTGAAATTCTATGTCTAACTCAATATTATATAATTGTTGAGTGTTCACTGGATAATTGGTATTTAAGATGCTATACTGAAAGAACTATATTTGGTTTGTTTTATTTAATGCTTGGTTCTCATTTAGGACTTGGAACAGGTATGCAATAATGGGATAATATTTTTGAGGTAATTTGGAAGAGAGAGATTTTTTTTTTTTGCATTTGTAAGTAGACATGATTCATTAGAAGCCAGAAGGAGGTCTGGAAAATGTATCTTAGCCTGCTAGCATGGCTTAGCTCTGGCTTATGGGTGTGTGTGTGTGTGTGTGTGTGTGTGTGTGTGTGTGTGTGTGTGTGTGTGTATGGGGGGGCGGTTAGGACTTTGGAGCCTCAGTCATGAGAGTCTCTTTGCATAACCATTATGCTGTCTACCCCAGCCCCATATCTTTATTTCTTATATGGAAAAACAAAGATTGCTACCATGTTTTCATTCCTATGGAATGAGCTCACTGCTCTTAAGCTATTGTCTTCATGTTAATATCCACTGAGGACCAGGAGCCTGACAACTGCATATTACAGAAACTCTTGCTAGAAGTAGTCCTTCTATATAATGAACCTTGAAATTACTACAGTTCTTTAAATGCCTTGATGGCATGTTTCTGAAATTCTTTAGTTAAATTTATGCAAGTAAATCAGAATATATCAGAGAAAGTATTTACTTTTAGCTGCTAAATTTGGGGTTAAGTTCTTACATAGAATGACTAATACATTTGGGGTATAAACTACGTTACCAAACTCCATCCATGATTCCTGTAAACACATTTAAATAACAAAGAACGAGAGGACATTACATTTTATTGCTCACTAAAATTGTGGCTCTCTTTAACTGTAACAGTTCTTTTGCTATAGAAAACTAGCATGTTTATTACCCATGACACACATATAAAAAGTGATATTTTTATTTGTAAATATGACAACAGATTTAAAGTATGTCACCCAAGAATCTGCTCACTGTTCACAAAACTGTTCTTTCGTTATCTCAAAGGATAACTAAAGAACATGATTTAATAATAAAATATATTCATAAATACATTATATTGCATTCTGTTAAGCTAGGTAAGACCATCAAACTCTCCACTGATTTCACTGATCATCTGAGAGACAGAATTTCATTATTTTACCTTAAAGGTTTAAACACTATTTCAAGTAGCTCATAGAAATGGATCGATGATATTTCAAAAGCATTGTGGGTTTGTCTATACTCTAAAATGGAAAATAAAACATATCACCCCAAATCTAATTACATTGCTAGAAAGATTAAACTGGAATTATATATGCAAGTTTTGTTTCATTTCAAAATATTCTTACTCCTTTTGAAATTTGACAAAGAATGCATTAAGACCCTATCAGATGAGATCGGGCATGTTCAGGGTGGCATGGCCATAGACAAGACTCTATCACATATATTCACACCCTCTGTACCAGAACACTACTGGTATACCTTCAAATGAATCGTTTGGGTATACTCACCGCTAGCAACTCATTCCCTTCTCCGTTAACCTCTTATACCATCAATTTCTCACTTCTGCAATCTAAGCTCAAAGTTTTATCTTCATTTGACTTTGTTTTGCTTCCTTTGTTTCCTTCTTTTCTTTTTTTTAATTTCTTGTTTTCATTTTTATGTATTGGATAGAGATAGCAAGAAATGAAGAAGGAAGTGGGAGATAGAGACAAAAACAAACAGATACCTGCAGCCCTGCTTCACCACTCACCAAAGCTTTCCTCCTGCAGATGGGGACTGGGGGGTTGACCCTGGATCCTTGTGCACTATAATGTGTGCATTTAACCTGGTGTGTCACCACCTGGCCTGTTTCATTATTTTCTTTGTGTGGATGAAATCATTCAGCATTTTCTTCTTTATAGTTCCCTTTGGTATTTTTTTTTTTTTTAGGGCTAAATGATTTAGTGGTGATTCATTATCGAATTATTTGTCTGGAAAACTCTTCATTTATTCTTCTAACCCCAGTAGAAACATAGCTGTATTTTGGGGTGGAGGGTTTTTCATTCAAAAATTTGAATACATATGCCAATCATATCTGACCCTTAGAGTTTTTATTGAGAAATTCACTGAGAGTCCTGTGGAGAGGATTCCCTTACAGATGGTGTTCTGCTTTTTCTCAAACAACTTTAAAACCCCCTTTCTCTTTGATATTGCCATTTTATTTTATTTTTAGTATGTGTGTTGGTGTATTTCAGTTTGGGCTTTGTTTGTTTGTTTGTTTGAAACTTGTAGAGTTTCCTGGATCTGATTGTCTATCTCTTTATTCAGATTAGGGGAAATTAACAGTTAATTACTTCCTTAAATAAGAATTCTCTCTCTCTCTTTTCTTACACCTCAGTGATGTACATGTTGTTCCTCTTGATGTTCCATCATTCTCAGATAAGATCGAGTGCTTTCAGGGTGGTATGGCCATAGGCTTCCATCATTCTCATATTATTTTCATTCATTTTTTGTTCATTTCGTTCTTTGTTTTTTTTTTTTTTGATGCTTACCACTACTCTACCCTATTTTCTAGTTTACCACCTTGAACCTTGATTTCTGTCTTTCAGCTGGTGGTCTCATTTGATGTATATTCACTATATGTACACCGCAATAAAAAGAAATCTATAAAATTTGTGACTACAGTCTGGCAAGCAATAGTACCCAAATCCTATTCCTACAATTCTAAAAATGTAAAACAGGAAGTTAAAAGCTATAAAGTGGGAGGGGAATTTGTGGCAAGAGCCTTCCCAATGACTGGGCTATCTTACTGGAGTTCTAGTGAACACCACAGTGGTGAAGTGGGTCTGTGGGTGTCTATCTTTCCCTGCTCCTCTGTGTCTTCCCTTCCTCTCTCGATTTCTCTCTGCCCTGTCCAACAACAATGACATCAATAATAACAATAATGGTGACAACAACAGTGATGTGCAAGAAGGACAACAAAAGGGGAAAAAATAGTTTCCAGGAGCGGTGGGTTCGTGAGCCACAGCAGGCACTAAGCCCCAGCGATAACCCTGGAGGAAAAAAAAAAGGGGGGGGATAAATGGCAACAAGCCTTGTCAAGCAAAGCTATGGTATAGTTGATAATATAATTATCCCTAAAATTGAGGGGCTTTCAGTTGATTTGCATTTATTCAGTTCCATGTGATTAAAGAAAGTGACAACAAATTTTTGTTTAGAAGTTGTTGTTGTTAGCCTTCAAGATTTCAAGCAGACTTTGATCTCTCACATTGACATTTCTTCCCATTTCTTTTAATGGGAAATATGATAATATTTTAGTCTTCTTAGGAGAAAATAAACCTTAAGTGGATTTCTGTTAACTCTTCTTATTTATCGTGACTTTGTTGAAGCTTTCTTCCATTCAATGTCTCGTTTTGGTGAGCAACCTTAGTACCATAATTTTGATGCCTTAATTAGAAAATGTCCATAGCTCTGTGGAACATAGTGTTATCTTCAAATTACTGTTTTGGTCAGAGAGTATAAGCAATATACTTTGTTTGATGTTCTCTGAGAACCTGCATCAGGGGGGCAGAGGGGTGTCAGTGTTTGAAGCTGGGTAGTGACCAAAATACTGAAACTGCTAGTGGTCAACAACCTTCAGACTGTTGTAGCTGGAAGTTAAGATCTGATGTGTTGCAGGGACTTCAGTCTAGGAAGACAACTCTCTATATGCTATAAGGCCATGAGTAGACAGAATCTGTCAGGTCATTAGGCAGCAAGGAGACTCTTCCCTAGATGCCCCTGCAGGTGGGGAGCCCGGGGTTCCAACTGGGATCCTTACTCTGGTCTTAGTGCTTTGCGCCATGTACGCTTAACCAGCTTAACCCGCTGCGCCACCTCCTGGTTCCCTTTGCCATTTATACTTAAAGACATCTAGTCCAGCAGAAGAATGGTGTCATAAACTGTACAGATACCCTAAAATATCTGATCTTCAGTGCACAATAAACATGAAAACATTAACAGGGAGGTCCAGTATCATAACAACCGTATGTGGTCATCCGCTTTTTTTTAAATATTTATTTTATTTATTTATTTCCTTTTGTTGTCCTTGTTGTTTTATTGTTGTAGTTATTATTGTTGTTGTCGTTGTTGGATAGGACAGAGAGAAATGGAGAGAGGAGGGGAAGACAGAGAGGAGGAGAGAAAGATAGACACCTGCAGATCTGCTTCACCGCCTGTGAAGCGACTCCCCTGCAGGTGGGGAGCCGGGGTTCGAACCGGGATCCTTATGCCGGTCCTTGTGCTTTGCGCCACCTGCGCTGAACCTGCTGCACTACAGCCCGACTCCCTGGTCATCCGCTTTCTAATATATAGGACTGCTGTCAATTAGAGGGGGCTGGTGGTGGGAAGAAAAGAGGAGAAAGAATGCTTGACAAGGAGAATGCTTTTATGAATTATTACTTAATTTTTTTGTGGGGGTAATGGTTTATAGAATATCCTCTAACACATAGACACAACCTCTCATCCCCGCTTGACTGGTGTCTAGGAGTAATTTTTAAAAATAAAATAATAGTGATATCTTATAACAAATATTGAACAACATATTCATGATCAGTTATTTTACATGGTTATATTCCCGAGGGATTTGGAAACAGTGCTATGAACTTAATCATGCCCTCCTCAAAATATGTTGGAATTCTAATAACTCAGAATATGACCTAAGTTGATGATATGGTCTTGATAGATATAATCAAATTATAATGAATTATTTAGGATGAATCCTAATTTATTTGACAGGAGTTTTTTATCTAGAGAGGAAATTTGGACACAGGCAGACACAACAAGAGAAAAGCAAAGAAACACAGGGAAAGATAACCATCTACTACTAGCCAGTAAGAGAGAAATGGAATAATTTTTTTCCATAGTTCTAAAAATTTTCAAAAAGACTGGTAGTGAAAGCTTTCAGAGACTGTGCTTCTTATCTACTTTGGTTATATTGGCTGACCCCAAAATAAATTAAGACTTGAAAAATTAGCAAAAACAAACAAAAAAAACAAATTTAATTTAATGCTGACAGAGGTCAGTAAGAGATGAACCCCGAATAGATGATCAAAGCAGTTTGTGTGCATAACTTTGAAGAAAAGAAGTAATACATCTGTGAAGAACAAACAGGACAATAAAATGCTTGAAAGTTTTGATGTGGATGACTATTTAGCTAGCAAGTAGAGCGTGCTTATTTAGCTTCCTGCCCTTGTCTTCCGATAGAATGTCTCTCAACCTCTGTGTAGGAAGGACAGCACTCATAAACAAATTCATTACCTGCTTTCAGAGGGATCATGGAGGAGGAAGGTCAGGACTGCTTTTAGGAGAAAGGGAGGTTTGGGATGTCATCCACCACCCACTGTCTCATTAATTAGGAGTAATCATTATACTTGAAGTTAGCTTATATGGAGCCATACAGTCTCTTGTCTTCTGAACTGAAACTATAATTTCTGTTGTTTAAGTCATAGCCTCTGCTATGACAGACTTAGCAAATGAATAGTAGCGGGGATTGTAGTCTATACGGATATTATGTCAGCTTAGTATGATACGGTAAAAGAGTTGGGGAATTTAAGAATTGCCCATAGAAAATGAGAATTTCTTCTAGTTAAAAAAAAAAGAGTTTTTTTATAGGGGTAGATAGCATAATTTTTAATGTTTTTTTATATTTGTATTTATTTATTCCCTTTTGTTGCCCTTTTTTATTGTTGCAGTTATTGTTGTTGATGTCGTCGATGTTGGATAGGACAGAGAGAAATGGAGAGAGGAGGGGAAGACAGAGAGGAGGAGAGAAAGATAGACACCTACAGACCTGCTTCACCATCTGCAGGTGGGGAGCGGGGTGGGGTAGGTAGCATAACTTTTAGGCAAAAAAACTCTCATGCCTTGGGCTCCAAAGTCCCAGGTTCAACTGCCAGCACCACCATAAGTCAGAGCTGACAAATGTTCTGGTAAAAAAAAAAAAAATTCAGAATAATTCTTCTTGATACCATTAGATTCATCTACATGTAACAAAACTCCTAAAATAGTAATGATCAAGCACAAAATTCAAATATACTGTAGTGAATACTCATTAATAAGTGTTTTTATTTTAACCACAATAAGTATCAAAGGTTTTTTTTTAATATTTATTTTATTTTGTTGCCCTTGTTGTTTTATCGTTGTAGTTGCTATTGTTGTTGTCGTTGTCGGATGGAACAGAGAGAAATAGAGAGAGGAGGGGAAGACAGAGAGGGGGAGAGAAAGATAGACACCTTCAGACCTGCTTCACTGCTTGTGAAAAGACTCCCCTGCAGGTGGGGAGCCAGGAATCCAACCGGGATCCTTACTCCAGTCGTCAGGCTTTGTGCCCGTGTGCTTAACCCGCAGCGCTACCGCCCACTCCCAGGGTTGTTTTTTTTTTTTTTTTAATAAAAGAGACAATAATACATTTGAGCCCCTGGTGTAGCTGACATGGCTTAGGAGAAATTAATGATATAAACTAGATGACAAAAGGGAGAATTGTAGGGAAAACATTATTATCCTGAAGATGTGGCACCTAGTGCACAGATGATACTTGAACTCAAATAGAGCACTGAAGTGGCAGGAGCATATATACATAGAATTGTGAGGGTTGATTTCCGTGAATTTGTAGAAGTTCTCTTATGCTTATTGTGGTTTGCCTAATGAAGTAGGAAGAAAAACTCATAGAACAAACAGAAGGAATAGAGGGTGGGTGCTTTTGAAGTTGTAAGAGCAGGTTTTATCCAGGCTTCATTCAGTGTTTTAGAAGATTTTAAAAGACAGCAGTGTGAGGGGGAATGAAGTAGTGTGCAAGGGAAGAACTGTTACTGACCATAAAATTTAAGATGGGCAAGAATGAAACATTTTTGCTAGATTAGGGGGACAAGTTAAAAAGGTGGGATGATGAGTGGATCTGCAGATTTTTGGAATGAGTGACCAAGATACTTAGAGAAATGTAATCATCAGAGAGATAGATGGCCATGAAATTCGGGTTATGGGCAACTTGTAGTTTTTGATAGTGAGCCTAAGATTGAAAATTAAGAAGTTTGAGAATGGATAAATGAAAAAAAAAAACGCATAAAGTAACAACAGAGGGGGGACCAGCAGGCTGTTTACACTGTCTGTGTGGCCTCCAGTGAAGATGATAGGAACCATTTCAGGAAATGGAAGACTTTAATTTAGTTCATGAGGAAAAGCCATCTATATTTACTAGTTAAGGAAGTGGTGGAAATGCTCACTGAAGATTAGGGATTATTTGTGATGGACTATGATCCCAGAGTGTGAGCATTAAACGGAAATAGAAAAACACAGAGTCATAACAGTCCCCATGGGGATTAGTTTGTGGCTGACTTGGGGTACTTTTTGACTCCCAAGTTCTTGCAATTGGGACAAAATGCGAGGATATTGTATTTTTCTTTGCAAATAGAGCAGATTTGTGGGATTCCTCTCATACTATAAGCAATCAGGTTGCCCATTTGATACATTTGTATGGGTAAACATGAATACAACCTGTTGGAGATTGAATTTAGTTCTAATATGTGACCTCATCATGATGTGTAACTAGAAACAGGTTCATTCTCAGTGTATTTGGTTGTTGGGGAAACTCATGACATATTTTTGCATAGAAAAAAATGTAGAAACAATATCATGACTTTTCCACAAACACAATATATAATTTATTTATTTATTTTTATTGGGGGATTGATGGTTTACCGTCAACAGTAAAATACAGTCATTTGTACATGTATATATAACATTTCTCAATTTTCCACATAACAGTTCAACCCCCTCTAGGTCCTCTTCTGCCATCATGTTCCAGGACTTGAACTCTCCCCCAACCCACCCAGAGTCCATTACTTGGTGCAATACACCAACTCCAGTCCAACTTCAGCTTAGTGTTTTCTTTTCTTTTCTTTTTTTTTCTCTTTCTTTCTTTCTTGACCTCCAGGGTTTCACTGGGACTCAGTTCCTGCACTATGAATCCACAGCTCTTGGAGGATTTTTTTCCCATTTCCCATTTTGTTGCCCTTGTTGTTGTTATTATTGTTACTATTGCTGTTGTTGATGCTGGATAGGACAGAGAGAAATTGAGAGAGGACAGGAAGACAGAGAGGGGAAGAGAAAGATAGACACCTGCACACCTCCTTCACCGCTTGTGAAGCTCCCCTGCAAGTGGGGAGCCAGGGGCTGGAACCAGGATCTTTATGCAGGTACTTGGACTTTGCGTCATGTGAGCTTAACATGCTGTGCTACCGTCAAGCCCTCCTCCCCCCACTATGTGTTTTCTTATTTTTCAGCCTCTTTTTAAAAAATTACTATTAGTAATTGAGTAATGATCAACAGGATTGTGGGATAAGAGGGGTGCAGTTACATATAATTCCCACCACCAGAGTGCCATATCCCATCCCCTCTATTAGAAGCTGCCCTATTCTCTATCCCTCAATGGAGTATGGAACAAAGATCTTTATGTGGTACAGAAGGGGGGAGGTTTGACTTCTGTAATTGTTACTCTGCTGAACATGGGAGTTGATAGGTCTATCCATGCCCCCAGCATGCCTCTACCTTTCCCTAGTGAGGTAGGGCTCTGGGGAGATGGGGTTCCAGGATACTTTAGTGAGGTCTAGACCTTGTTTTTAAACATGTTCTTGGGGTTACAAGAAGTAAAGTTGGGCACATACTCAGAAATTTCTCTTTTCATTGACAAAACCAAATGTGTATTAAAATGTAAAGTGTTATTCTTGAAAATCTCAGTAATTCCAACTACAAGCAGGTGTTCATGAGTCATAGGAGATTTGTAACTTTGAACAACAGCCAAATTTATTAGCAGAATACAAAATTAGAGTTCCCAATAAATCCCATTTATGCAGTAATTTTCATTTGTAGATACATGAAATTTTAATGACCATAATTGACTATGAAACACACATCTTTCCTTACAACAAACAAACAAGATGAATGAAAAGTTATGATTTTCAATCAGGTCCTAGAAGAGGGAACTAACAACATATACTTGTCATATTATTAAGTGATGTAGATATTTGAATACTTGAATATTACCACCTAAATAAAATCACTACCAGGCCCTGGCGGTGACACACCTGGTAGAATGTACATGTTACAATATGCAAGGACACAAGTTCATTCCCCCAGTCTTCACCTATGTGGGACGTGGGGAGACATGTGCATTGAGGCTGTGCTACAAGTATTTGTTTTTCTCTTTCACTGTCTCCTCTGTGCCTCTTAAAGTCTATTCCTATGAAATTAATCAACTAACTTTTAAAAAGACTACTTGGTTCATATTTAAAAAATGAATAAATGAAATTACCAAACTGGTATTTTTGGTATTTGTATAATTAGTTCTAAATTTTAATTATTTTATTATCATTCATTGTGTTTTCATATAATCAACTGGATATCATACTAATTTCATATTACTACTAGAACTGTTTGTAAATGTAGACATGTAGGTTTTGGCATTGTTTTAATTTCTATACTTTTCTCTTTTTTTTAACACTGCCATAGAGTATTTTTTAAATTTTGTATTTATACAATGGAAATATTGACAAAAACATAGGATAAAAAGGGTACATTTCCACATAATTTCCACTCCCAGAACTCCGTTTTCAATCCCTTCCCTTGATAGCTTCCCTACTCTTTGTCCCTCTAGGAGAATGGACCCAAGACCATTGTGGGGTGCAGAAGGTGGAAGGTCTGGCTTCTTTAATTGCTTCTCTGCTGAACATGGGCTTTGACAGGTCGATCCATACTTCCAGCCTATCTCTTTCTTTCCATACTGGGGCAGGGGTCTGGGGAGGTAGGGCTCCAGGACACCTTAGTGAGGTCGTCTGCCCAGGGAAGTCAGGTTGGCATCATGTTAGCATCTGGAATCGATGGCTGAACAAGAGTTAAGATATAAAGCAGAACAAATTGTTGACTAATAATGTACCTAAAAGCTGGAATATTGCAGATGAAGATTTGGGGTCTGCATTTTGGAAAAATCTAGTAGGTCAATTTTAGGTATATTCCAAGGGGCCCATGACTTTACTAGTTTTTGCCTGAGCCTGACATCCAATATACAGGTGGACCTAAGTTATTGTCTGGGAGATGGTGTTATTGTTGGAAAAAGAACTAGAAAGCTGAATCAGGGAAGAGAGCAGCTCCTCAGTAGGGGGAAAGTATATATATCCTCTAGGGTTATCACTGGGGTTCTGTGCCTGCACTACGAAGCCACTGCTCCTGGAGGCTATTTATTCCCTTTTGTTGCCCTTGTTGATTATCATTATCATTGCCGTTGTTGTTGGATAGGACAGAGAGAAATCAAGAGAGGAGGGGAAGACAGGGAGAGAGAAAGACACCTACAGACCTGCTTCACCATCTGTGAAGCGACCCCCTGCAGGTGGGAAGCCGGGGGCTCAAACTGGGATCCTTAAGCTGGTCCTTGAGCTTTGCACCATGTGCGCTTAACCCGCCTATGCCACTGCCCAGCTCCCTATAAATATTGTAAACTGTAAACCCCACGGGTTTGATCGGGGGCCCACATTCAGCACAGGAGCCTATGTAATCTCTGCATCCCTGTAGATCTGAGCTCAAATTCTGTGGTCACAGCTAGTAATATACCAGGCTGCACTAATTTCAGGACCCATCTTCCTCAGGTGGTACACAGAGTATGTTCAACCTCCCTTCGGAGAATGGAAAAGTCCCTACCATTATTGATGGTACAATACTACAGGGTCCCACAAAGGGGTCCATTATATTGTTCCTGGTGGAGATGACTTGTGACAGTGCCTAGAGGGATCTATTAGAGGTCTAGGTCCATCATGTCTGTTTGGTAATCACAGGACTCCCTGACTAGGGCCACAGGTGATGATGGGCTCTGCAGAATTTGGGTGCCGCAGAATTTTATCACTGGGGCTTGGATGCTGTACAATGAATCCACTGCACTTGGTGACCATTGTCCCCTTATTTTATTCTTTAATTTTTCTTTCTGATAAAAACAGAGAGAAATTAAGAGGGTTTAGGGAGATAATGAAGGAGAGAGGAAGAGAGACACTTCCAGTACTTCTTAAACAGTCATGAAACATCTCTCCTCAATGTGGGGAAGGGGCCTTGAACCCAGGTCCTTTATATTACTGGGTGTGCCACCAACCAGCCTTGCAGTTTATAAACATCATTTTAACAAGCATTTTTTGTTTATTTGTTTACTCTTTCTAAGGTAGCAGGTACATAATAAGATATGCAGTTTCTTTGCTAATAGAGACAGTTCTGTAAAAGAAAAACAAAATAGGTATAATTTAGTACATTGTATTAAATATTATTTGGCAGTTCTGAATTAATATAGTTTTGAAACTTTGGTTATTATAAACAAGTCATTTTTCATCAGGGAAGAATTATTTTTCTTAAAATCTAAATATTTTATTCATGATATTACTATTCATAAGATTTTTAAATATCTCCTCTCCTCCTCCTGCAAATGTAAATAAACACACATTAGGAAAGGAACAGTGGTGCACTCTGATTCCCTACAATGATTCAAGTAAATTATTTACTACCATTTAACTTTCCAAACTTTAAATATTCAAACTCACAACTTTGAGGAATGACTATAAATTGATTATAATTTCTTTCCTTATGGAGTAGAAATTATGGGTTACTGGGACCAGGCGATGGTGCACAGTGTTGAGCATACATATCATTGAATACGTGTACAAAGGCCCAGGTTCAAGACCTCGGTCCCCACCTGTAAGAGGAAAGCTTCATGTACAGTGAAGTGGTACTGCATGTGTTTGATCTCCTCTTTTCCTCTCAGTTTATCTCTGTCTCTATCAAAAATAAACAAGTAAAATTAAACAATAAAAAAATAAAAAATAAAATAAACAAATAAATAAAATAAAGACAGAAAAGGAATTATGAGCCACCTTGCTAATTAATTTATCTTATTCTTCTTCACCATTTCATTCTTTTTTTTTTTTTGGTATATTTTTTTATTTAGTGGGTAGAGAAAGCCAGAAATTGAGAGGGGTGATAGAGAGAGAGAGATACAGAGAGACACCTGCAGCCCTGCTTCACCACTCGTGAAGCTTTCCCCCTGCAGGTGGGGACCAGGGGCTCAAATCCGGGTCCTTGCACACTGAAACATGTGTGCTCAACCAGGTGTGCCGACACCTGGCCCCCATCATTTAATTCTTAAATTAATTCCATTACTATTAGAGAATAAGATAAAATAATAGATAAGTCAACTAGTAAGATACAATTAAATGAGATAAAGAAAAAGAGAAATCATGAAATTCTCAATACATTAAAAATGTGCATGATGTTAATTGTATATACCATCTCGACTAGTTCATGGCAACTAGATATTTGGTTAAATGTTATGTATATGAGCTCTACCATGCCAGCTGTGCTACTAACTGACCCCTTAAATGTTATTCTAAGTATTTCTTTAAAGATATCATAGATTAAGATTATCAAGACCCAACACTGGCCGCCAGCTATAGACCAATTTCTCTCCTCTCCGTGTGTTACAAACTCCTTGAGAGGCTGCTTCTGTCACGTATTTCTCCTCTTACAGAGAAATTCCTATCATCCGCCCAGGCTGGTTTCCGCCCAGGAAGATCTACCTGCGAACAAGCCCTGGCCCTCTCAACTTACATTGCAAATGGATTCCAGAAGAATTTAAAGAGGGGTGCTGTCTTTGTTGATCTCACAGCAGCCTATGACACGGTCTGGCACCGTGGTCTCCTAGTCAAGATCTCAAGATGCCTGCCTCCATGGGTGGCCAACACTATATCGTTTCTTTTCCAAAACAGAAGATTCCAGGTGCATCTGGGTGACAAGTCTAGCAGATGGAGACTTGTCTCAAGTAGCCTCCCCCAGGGTTCTGTTCTGGCTCCTACGCTATTCAATATTTACGTCAATGACCTCCCAGAAACTTCTTCAAGGAAGTTCATCTACGCCGATGACATCTGCTGTGCAACTCAGGCATCCAAGTTCGACATCCTCGAGGAAACACTCACGAAAGACATGTCTCTGATATCTGATTACTGTAAAAAAAATGGTACTAATCCCTAGCACTGCAAAAATGGTATCATCTGTTTTCCATCTACACCATGCCTCGGCCTCGCGTGAGCTTAATGTGCAGCTTGGCGATACGAGAATCCGGCATGAAGCCCAGCCAGTCTATCTTGGTGTTACTCTCGATCGCACTCTGTCATTTCACAAACATCTCATAAAAACTGCAGCAAAGGTGGGCGCGAGGAATCACATCATTGCAAGACTGGCCAGCTCCTCATGGGGCGCGAGTGCTTCCACACTATGATCATCATCTCTGGCATTATGCTATTCCACTGCAGAATACTGTGCCCCAGTATGGTTCCGTAGCCCCCATGTACACTTGGTCGATTTCAAAATATATTCCTCCATGAGGATAATTTCTGGAACCATCCATTCCACCCCGGTTCCATGGCTGCCAGTTCTTAGCAACATCGCCCCGCCAGATATTCGTCGGGATGCGGCATCATCTAAGTTCATTTCCCACATCTATGCTCGACTGGACATACCAATATACGCGGATATCTTCGCCCACCCTGTCCAACGCTTGACCTCTCGTCACCCAATCTGGTCCCCTATGCCTACACTGAACTTCTCTGTTCCAGTCTCTTGGAAACAGAGCTGGCAGTCAGCTGAGGTAAAGAACAAACACCTCATCACAGACCCCTGCAAGCGTCAACCCGGCTTTGACCTAGCACGTTATGATTGGGCCCTCCTCAATCGCTATCGAACAGGCCATGGCCGGTGCGCCGCTATGTTCCACCGCTGCGGAGCCAGAGACGACCCGAACTGCCCCTGCGGCTACAGACAGACTATGACCCACATAGTCAACGACTGCCACCTCTCCAGATTCAAAGGAGGTCTCAAAACTTTACATCAGGCTCAACCTGATGCTGTTGACTGGCTACGGAAGGAGGCCAAACGCTAGAAGAAGAAGAAAACATGTAAATCTTTCAAGTGTGTAGATTGTCCTTCATAATGTAGGTGAGGCTCACCTAATCAGTTGAAAGTGTGAAAGGAAAAAAAAAAAATCCTGACCTCTTCTCAGCAAGTGGGGATTTTTCCCCCAAAAGGAACTTTGAGTTTGAACCATTTGTTCCTTCCAGGTTTTCAGTCTGTCTTTTTACCCTGCACATTTAGAATATGTCAACTTCCCTAACCACATTTGTCAATTACTTAAAAGTAATATCTGTCTCCTTTTTTTTTTCCTTTTCTTTTCTTTTATTTTTTAACTTATTTCTTTATTGGGGAATTAATGTTTTACATTCAGCAGTAAATACAGTAGTTTTTACATGCATAACATTCCCCAGTTTCCCATTTAACAATACAACCCCCACTATGTCATGTATCATCCTTCATGGACCTGTATTCTCCCCACCCACCCACCCCAGAGGCTTTTACTTTGGTGCAATACACCAATTCCATTTCAGGTTCTACTTGTGTTTTCTTTTCTGATCTTATTTTTCAACTTCTGCCTGAGAGTGAGATCGTCCCATATTCATCCTTCTGTTTCTGACTTCTTTTACACACATTCTACTGATTCTGTTTCTCTGGAGAGTCCTGTCAAAAAAAAAAAAAAAAGTAAAAAAGTGGATCAAGGACAGCAACTCATCGCTTTCTAATCCCAAAGCCTCTGTTCTTTTCAGTAAATAATGTACCCGCTTGCAAAATAAAAAAAAAAATCAATAAAGAATTCAGACAAATTGTAGGGTGTAGCAAGTTTCAACTGAAGTTTAGTCAATTGAGCAGAAACATGATTGAAAGACTAGCGTTCTGCTGAAGAGTTGAGAGAACATGGTAAGTTCTTAACATCCCTTCCATATCCACCTATGTATCTTTTGCATGAAATGCAACACCAGAGATTAACAGAGGCTATCTCATTCCCTTTGTGTTTGTTTATTTGTTAGTTTTTGCAATGATGTCGATGCTCTGGGCCAATATATATATATATATATATATATATATATATATATATATATATATATATATATATATATATATATAGTAAATGAAGGAGACAGAGAGGATAAAAGACACCCCAGCACCTGCAGTTTCTCCCAAGAAGGTGAGGTCTGGGCTCAACCCTGGGCTGTTTTTATGACAAATCAGGCACACTACAGAGGTTACTCATTTCTTTCTTTCTTTCTTTCTTTTTTTTTTTAATATTTCCTTTTTGTTGCCCTTGTTGTTTATCATTGCTGTTGATATTGCTGTCACTTTTGTTGGATAGGACAGAGAGAAATCAAGAGAGGGGAAGATAGAGGGGGAGAGAAATATAGACACCTGCAGACCTGCTTTACCACCTGTGAAGTAAACCTCTGGCAGATGGGGAACAGGGGGCTCGAATCGGGATCCTCCAGGATCCTGATGCTAGTCCGTGCGCTTTTTGCCATGTGCGCTTAACCAACTGGGCCACCAGCCATCCAAATAGGTATTGGATACCTATTTTCAACTAAAGCTCTTTTGATTTCAGAATAAATTTTGAGGACAATTACCTACAGTATTTTTTGAGTCAATGTTAAATTGATACTGGAGGGTGAACGTTCAGCTCATTTACATCCAGGATATTATATAATGTCTACTGTATACTCCAAAGTTACCCTGTAGAATAAGGATGTATTTATCAAAACTATTACCCTTCTTGATTTAATTTTTCTAATAGCCTTCTTTCATTTTCTGATGGTTTCTGGTGGTAGTATGTCCTAGAAAAATGATTTACTTAATATTTTATTAAGTTATTGCTCCTTTAGCTATTTATTTTGGATAGAGACAGAAACTGAGAAAGAAGAGTAAGGTAGAGAAGGAGTATGATAGAGAATGAGAGAGAGCAGCACTGTTTCAGAACTCATGAAGCCCCCCAATCCTTGCAGGTGGGGACCAGGGGTTTGAACCTGGGTCTTTCCACATTATAACATGTGATCTCTTGGGTGCACCATCTTTCAGACCCTAGTTAATAATCTTTAACTATAAATATCCTTTGGAGAAAATGGAATAAAATAAACCCTATTTCATAGTTTCAAAATTAGAATGCAGTAAGTTAAATATAGAACAGTTACAAAATTAAGTAGAATATATTATGTAACAAAATGTTAGTATGTTATTTATAGGAAAAATAAAGTAACAAATGCTCCAGTTAATGAAATAAAATCTTACTGAATGTTTCCTATATAGTACAGCATTCTATGTTCCCGGAGAAATAAGTAAGAAATCAGGCTGGTAAAATAACTTACTGGATACTGTTATCCATGTCTTGTGTGTGACCCAGGTTTGAGTCCTGCCCCCACCACAGTGAAGGAAGCTTTGGTATGGGGGCTTGTTTCATTGTTTCTCTGCCTTCTCTGTCTTTATCTAAAACAAACAAACAATTGAACCAAAAAAACCCCAAAAGAGCCAGGAAATCAATTATCCCACATTTCCTCTCAGGCATGTTAAATCTTTATGGAGAGAGAGAGGGAGAGAGAGAGAGAGAGACTTAAACCAATATAATAAATTCAGTGGGAGCAGGCCAGAAACATTGCAGGTTAAGCGCACATGTAGTGAAGCGCAAGGACCAGCATAATGATCCTGGTTTAGCAGTTGCTCCCACCTGCAGAGGGGTCTTCAGAAGCAGTGAAATGGGTCTGCAAGTGTCTGTCTTTCTCTCCCCCTCTCTGTCTTCTCTTCCTCTCTCAATTTCACTCTGTCCTACCCAACAGCAATAACACCAACAAGAGCAGCAACAGATGCAACAAAATGGGAACAATGGCTTTCAGGAGAAGTGGACTCATAGTGCAGGAACTGAGCCCCAGAGATAATCCTGGATGCAAAAAAAAATCAGTATAGTTTTTATGAGGATGGTAGTATTCACTAAATGCTGTTTTTTAAAAGTTATATAAGAAAGGCAGTTGTGCAAATAAAGCATTTCAGAGAGCTAAAGAGAAAGGTTTGACTAAGAATTAGACAATTCAAAATGCATGAATGATAATGAAAAAGTGAAATAAACTGCAATTCTTGAAAAAATATGAACAGCTTTATTAATGTTATTACTAGAGATGTGTGCTTGACGATGTATAATAAAGTGTGTGTATCCCTTTGTGTTAGTGCACAAATACGTCTCTGTGTTGTGGTGGATTTGTGGGAGCAGGTTGTCGTTGAGCCAGAAGAAGCAGAAACTTACAGCATTCTTTGATATATTTGAGATTTTGTACTTACTTCATCTTGCAGGCAATGTCAAGGAAGGATTTTTATCAGGGGATGGAATATTCGAAAGACACATTTGGTAACAGTGTTGATAGTGGAATTGAGGGCAGAGATAGTAAATAGGTTTTCAACTCACATGCCAACTCTGATCAATTGGTGGTGACTCCCTGGGGCATCTGGTGAGAAGGATTTTGAGGTCTTGTCTAGGCTTAGTGAGAAAGGACACTGTGATTGATTATCAATGTCTCCCATTTTTTTGTCATGTTCTTAATACCTTTTTGAATTTGTCCTCTAAAGTCTACATCTGTTACAGATATCTGATGTAGATCAACTGATATTATAACACAGAGGGAAAAGGTCTTTTCTTTATGCCTCAAACCTGGGAAGCCTAATAGAATGTTTACTTTTCCAAGAGAAGTATACAAGTTAGCACAAACATTAGCGTATAGATATTTCAGAATTATTAATTCAAATATCCTAGTAAATTTATTGACATGGGTAGGAAGCAAAGCTGTTCATTTATGTTTGTTAGGATATCAAATTTAAAGTGAAAATACATAGATGATATTTAGATGAGATACATTTTTAAACTAGTTAAATTATAAGAAACTATGAGGATTGTAAATACATGGACTAAGAATTAGATAATTCTGATTGTCTCTAGCATTCAGATTGTAGGCAAGTAAGTTTTCTTGTTATACTTCTGCTGTCAACATGTAGTGATAATTTAATAAAAAGTTTTGAGAGGTTCAAACAATATTATTTGCTCATGTAAAATGAAATTAAAAATAATTTAGTAATATCAGAAACCTTTGAGGTTATAATTCCTATGTCATATTCAATTGCTAAAAATCCTATATTAAAACCGAGAGTGTTTGGATTGAAAAAAATTGCATGACAGAAATATGACCAAAAAATGCAAAGTTGGAAAGGGGAAAACACTGCTATGAACTTCCCCCTGGAAAACATAGGAAAGAAGAAAAAAGGAAGTAGCTACAGAAAGGACCCCTGGGAACTCTGGGACTTTGCTAATGGGTGTGAGTAAAGAGAACACTGAGAAAAACATTTAGACTCTACATAGAAGGGCAGGAAACCCACCCATCCCTTCAGCAGATATAACCATCCTGACACAATAACACTTAAGGTAGGACTGTTACCTTCCTGAGTATGAGTTTACACACTACCAAGATCTCAGATACTGTAACTTTGGCAGCTAATACTGAAGCTCTCTCTGGTGAGCCTTTATCAATGGTGTCATTTATCTCTGACATTGCCAGGATTCCTACTATCTCCTCTCACTGTGGCAACACTGCCTGAAAAAATACACTTCATGTTTTTTGACCCAGAGATCTAGTCTTGTCAGAATTTCTTCTATATACTTTTAGTTGGATGACTTGCCACTTGCCAGTCCAAACTACCACACCGCCATGTCTGCCCCAGTGAAACATCCTCAGATTTATCCAGCTACTACCAAGATAGATCTGGAACAACTAATCCTAGTCTCCAGAAATTTAGAAAATTTAGAAATAACCAGACTTAACCCATTAATAGTAGAAAGGATCTCACACCTAATAGAGCTGGTCATAGCCCAGGAAGTTCCAAGACAAAGGCACCCACAGAAGACTTCTGAAATACAGCAGTCATAATAGAAAGAGAAGAAATCATCCACATCTTTGTCCTCACACAGGGACCAAGAGACAAGAGGCCTAAAAAAAGACTTCCAAATACATTGAAAATATGTGGACCCACTGAAGAAAACTAATGCAACACTAGTTTACAGAAGGTAAATAGCTAAAAATCAAACTGGCCAAGCTGTAGGTCATGATAGCAGAGCGAAAAGACAAAGTAATTAACTAAAGTCCACAGTGGAAGAACTGAAGTGCAGAATGATGGGAGTGGAAGACCAATTCAGTGTGTTCCAGGATGAAGCAGTGGATAATAAATGCATTCTACCACATTGACAGTAGAAAAACAAAACCCACATGATTATTTAAATAGATGAAGAGAAAGTTTTTGACAATACCCAACAACTCTTTATGATAAAAACATTTAAAAATGGAGATTGAGGTTAGGTGTGGTACACCTAGTAAAGTTCACACATTACTGTGCACAAGGACCGAAGTTCAAGCCCTCTCTCCTATTGTTACAGGGAAGATACTTCAGGAATGGTAAAGCAGGTGTCTCTCCCTCTCAGTCTCCCTCTTTCCTGTCATAAAAAAAGACCACTGGAGCTATGGATCCATCATGCAAACACCAATATTCATCAATAACCTTGGTTAAAAAGAAAAGAAAATATAGGAGTCCATGGAAAAAAAATCCCTTAATCAAGTTGAATCTACAATCACCACCATACACCATTGTGAGAAGCTGAAAATTTTTCCTTAGGTTAGGTACAAGACAGGGCAGTCTTCTATCACTACTAATATTCAGCATAATTTTATAAATTCTATCCATAGCAATTAACCAAGAAAAAAAGAATAAAAGGGATTAAGATTGAAAAGAGAAAAAGTTGCCACTATTTGTAGATGGTATGATAGTACACATAGAAAATCTGAAAGAATACAGGACAGAGAGAAATGGAGGGAGAAGGGGAAGACGGGGGGAGAGAAAGACAGACACCTGCAGACCTGCTTCACCGCCTGTGAAGAGACTCCCCTGCAGGTGGAGAGCTGGGGGCTCGAACCAGGATCTTTACGCCGGTCCTTGCGCTTTGCACCACGTGCGCTTAACCCACTGCGCTACCGCCCGACTCCCACTTGTTTCTTTTCTAATAGATGCCACCTCACAAGTGTATAGAGTTATCTTATTTTCTCTATTTGTATTGCTCTGATAATGACTTTGAGCATTTTGCACTTCTATTGACTAATCGTATATCATCCTTGGTAAAGATGATGTCCATGTCCTCACTCCATTTCTAATGGAGTTGTTTCTGAGATATATATATTGGTTATTAGCCCTTTTGGGGGCATATGGCATGTAAAGATTTTCTCCCATGCAGTAGGTCATCTTTATGCTTTGGTGATCATCCTTGTCACTGTGCAGTATCTTTGAAATTTGTTGTAGTGTCATTGTTTTATTTTAATTATTGTTTTCCTTGCTGATGGACTTAATTCCTCAAGGGCATGTCTGAAGCAAGCATCACAAGGTGTTCTATACCAAAGCTTCCTTCTCTGTATTCAATTGTTTCTAGTCTAATGTCCAAGTCTTTGATCCATTTAGTGCTGACATATGTGTATATTGATACCGTGTTTTTGCCTCATTCTTCTATGCATCTCAGTGTTCATATTTCAAACACATTTCAAATTTTCGACATTCCAAGTACCATTTGTTGAAAAATCTTTTTTTTCCATTTTGTTCCAGACCCCACTGTCAAAAACTAGTTGTCTGTAAGTGTGGTGGTTTAATATGGAGTTCTCAATTCTGTTCCATTGTGTTCTATTTTTTGTCTTAGTACCAGGCACTTTTGATTATAATAGCACTACAGTATAATTTAAAGTCAGGAAGTGTGATGTCTCCATTCTTTCCTTTTTCTCAGTATCACTTTGACAATACTAGGTATCTTTCAGCTACAGACAGACTTTTGTAGTTCTTGTTACTTTTCCTTGAAAGAATATGGTGTAACGTAGATAGAGATTGCATTAAATCTGTATTTGACTCTGAGTAGAATGGTCATTTTAATGATGTTGATTCTTCCAATGGATGAGCAATGAATGTCCTATCATTCCTTTGTAATCTTTCTATTTCCTTTTAGTGGAAACTCCTATTTTCAGTGTTCAAATCTTTCAACTCCTTCAAGTTTATTTCTGATTTTTAATAATATTGTAAGTAATATTGATTTTTAAATTTCTTCTTTTTATTATTTGCTATTTGCATAGAGGAACGCTACTGATCTTCCGTTTTAACTTTGTAGCTTGCCAACTTGCTGTATTGCTAAATGATTTCCAGTCCTTTTATGCTGTATCCAACAACGACAACAATAAAACAACAAGGGCAACAAAAGGGAATAAATAAATAAATAAATAAATCTTAAAAAAAAAGTCCAAAGTGGACTTTAAAAAAAGAAAAAAGAAAAGAAACAAGTGTTGGTGAGAATTTTTGAAAAAGGAACATTTCTATAGTGCTGGTGGAAATATATGGTTCAAAAGCTATGGAACGGTCTGGAGATACCTTAGAATATTAGGAATGGATTTATCCCATGACCTAGAAATTTATTTTTTAGGTATCTATCCAAGGAAAGCAAAAATACCTATCTAAAGAGGCCCCTGTATACCTAGATTCATAACGTCAGCATTTGTAATAGCCCAAACATGGAAGTAACCCCGATGCCCAATGACAGAGGAATGGTTAAGAGTGGGGGAGAATACAGGTCCTGGATAAGGTTGACAGAGGACCTACTTGGGGTTGTATTGTTATGTAGAAAACTGAGAAATGTTGTGCATGTGCAAACTATTATATTTACTGACAGATATAAAACATTAATCCCCCAATAAAGGAAAATAAATAAATAAATAAATGAATAAATAGATACACACTCACACACACATACTATATACACTACATGTATGGGATATCTACACAATAGGATACTCCTCTACTATTAGAAGCAATGAAATCATCTCCTTTGATGGCTGACTGAGAAGCTGCTAGTGGCTTGAGCTCTGATCACATCTTCTGGAAACGGTAGGATTTTCTGCTTTTAGTAGGCCAGTCAATAAGGGGTCCTAGCGGTGACACCAAGGAGGTGACTATAACTTAATTTGGGTCAAGAATTAGAGTAGAGGTGGCGCGGACTAGCGGGCGGGCTGCTCCAGACTTCCCAGGCGGCGGGCAAAGCGGGTGCGCCGGCACTCTCCTCGGCCCGGAAAGGTGGCTCCTCCTCCGGTTGCAGAGCGCTTCTGGGCGGCCGGCAGAGGACCGGGAGGGAGCACTGTAGTGCGGAGACTTTCTCCTGGGAGTCTCCATGGACCACCGCGACCCTGAGGGCGGATCTGAGGACATCCTTGAGTACAGCTCTCATTGGATCGAAAGGAATTGGATCTAGTTTTCATTTTTGAGAAATCCTTTAAAAAAACTTCGGGGGGGATTTCCCAGGAGATGGAAGACTGAGAAGCTGCTAGTGGCTGAGCTCTGAGCAAATCTCCTGGAAAATGTAGGATTTTCTACCCTTAGCAGGCCAGCCAATAAGGGGTCCTAGTGGTGACACCAAGGAGGTGACTATAACTTAATTTGGTTAAGATTAGAGTAGGGAAAAAAGGGGGGAACATATATATATTTTTTTCTTTCTTTTAATTCTCAAGCATACCTCCTTCCCGGCCCCCCCAACCCCCATAACCAGTCCCTGGGGACCAGCTCCTAGCAGGGGAGGGGAGCTCCTTTTCTTTACCAAATTCCTGCCCCACCAGGGAGTATCATTAATTCTAAGTCTATACCCTTCTGAAACCTCTGACCTTTTTTCTTTCTAAGTAGCCAACCCCCCCACCTCACCCCGCATAGCTAATTAAATAATTAAAAATAAATACAAAAAAAAAACCTTTCCTTTCACTGTCCTTTTATGACTGTTCTTTTTATTTTCTTTTTTCTCTCTCTCTTTCTTTTTTTTTCTTTTTCTCAATCTTGCATCCCTTCTTCCTTAATCCTACAGCTTCCAAAGTCACAGCCCCCACCCCCCAGGGCCCACACCACAGTGTGCTTTTTTGAATTCACTGATACACATTCGGGAATTTCCTTTCACTGCTCTTTAATTACAGCTCTTTTTCTTATCTTTTCCCATTTCTCTCTCTCTCGTCTCTCTCTCTCTCTCTCTTTTTTTTAATATTGTCATACACTTCTTACTTCTTCTTTGCCTTTCTGAATTTGTGAATTATTTTAGGGAAGAAATCTGACTCAGAG